>NC_084767.1:5347500-5683500 GCF_028858725.1 Colius striatus
ACATTGCAGAGGTCCATCTTAAGTTTGGCAACCCAGCAAACTTACACACTGTTAAACTCCTAATGATAGGGAACTCCACAAAGCATATAATCTTGCTTTATTAAATTGTAGTTCATTTCCTGTGAGATCATATTACAGTAACACAAATAGCAGATTATATAGCCTTCCCAGAACACAGTAGCCTCAAGACAGAACTAACTATCAAAGCAAGGAGCTTTTCATGTAGGCAGTTTTCATTACGTTACAACAGCTGTTACAAAGATTTGTGTTACAGTGTGGGAGATGGGACAACATGAAGAAATCAAATTCCTAAGCCTTGAAAACACTCCAACAGGGGGACAGTATCCCCATTTCACCCAGTAGAGAATCATACAAACCCCTTAGCATTGTAAACAGATCCCCAAGTGGGGAAAAAAAATAATACAAAATGCAGCAGCAAAATGAAGCAGCAGCAGAGACATCAACAGAAACAGAGAATTAATGTGAGTCTTATTTCCTGGTTGTATATTCACACAGGATCATACATTGTCACCACTCTCATCTGCAGAAGAAGCATCATTCTCCCTAACACACCATGACAATAGCAACTGCAAGCTGAAGTCATTTATTTACCAAGTCGTTTAATTAGTTACAACTTTTATAAGAATGCCTAACAGCTGGAGCTCTCCATATTTCCAACGAGTTGGCAACAATGAAAAGCAACACCATTTCCTGAAAGACTCACCTTGGGAGGTTCCCGAAACATCTGGTCCAGAGAAATAAATTCTAAGCTGGGCAGTAACTCAATGAACTGACTAAAAGAATCCAGCTTTATCGCATGGCACCGCACCAGGGTGAGGTCAACCAGTCGGGTCCACCTTGAATGATCTGTGGAAGAGAAGAGATGCATTCCCTGAAGACCCCCATATCTCACTTATGCCCTTTTCTGCTGTGAGAGTAAACATCTTTTGTATCTCCATTCTCACTGTTACCAGCATCATCGTGGTTCCAAACCAAGCATCATCTACTATACTTACTAAGAGATTAAGCAATGCTGTGAGTAAAATTCTGGTTTAATATCACAACAATTGATACAGCATCTCTAAGATTTCAAAGGTGTGCAATACCTGTGATCCAATTATTTGGGTTATGTAGATGTGGGCAGTTGTAAATGACTAGATATTTGATGCAAGAAAAAACTTCATTTACAGCTTTCATGCCAATATCTGTAATAATTCCTGGATTTTCAACCACATCAGCTAAGCCATACTTCACCAAGTCTCCATTCGTCATTTTACCTATGAAAAAGACAGCAGCAAACACAGCAGTGCATTTCAGACAGTTGCCTTTATAGCATGGCTTCCTACTTCCCCATTTTAGTCCAACTCCACAAAATGGATCAGATTATTACTTCAGTTCAGTACAGCCAAGACTTTCCCAATTTCAGTAAGAGAGGAAAAACTCATTTGGCTATATGAGATCAGCATCCTCAATATGGGTATGTCAAGATTCTTTTTTAACTCCTCTTAGAACATGACTGAAAATACATCAACTTAGTCCTTGTATTCGTCAGATAATTTATGTATACACAAAATTGTCATACACTGTAGTAAAAACTCATCAACATATCCCAGATGAAGCGTTTCAAACTGTGGAAATTCCAGCTCAGCCATCTTCAAAGCAGAAAAAACACCATCTTTGGTCAAGGAAGGCTGGATCCGCACTTCATGCAACCTGAATGCAATTAAGAATTGTTCCCATTAAAAGGCATGCCAAAACACAATTGCCATAGAAACCACTCAAGAAGATGTCCTCTTGTAATAAAAATATTCTTTCAACAGTGGCAGGATTAAGAGGGTATTTGTTTTATCCTTATGGTGGTATTTGGCTGTGACACAGCAATATAGCTATGAGACTAACAGCATTACACTGTTGAGGTATAGGTCTAAGAAGAAGGCTTACAAGACAAAGCAATTCAGAAACACACATAACTCCAGTTACTTTAACCACAGAACACTCCTGTTATGTAAAGTTTAAATGTTTATCCCTTAAATTTTTGAAGGTTGTTCTGCTTCTTCACGTTCTTGGACTTGATTACAAAGATACTTATCTTGAAAGAGGAGGAAGGGGAAAAGGAAGATCTAAAGGCCCATACCTTCGTGCAGCAGTTATGATGAGGTAGCCAAGATCCACTTCAAGTGCATTCTTGCAAGCTCCCAGAACTATAGTGTGCAAATTCCTAAAACCACCTGACAAATGAAAGAAGAGGTTTTTTTTATTTAAGTCACAGATCACAACTTTAAGCTTTATACATTTCCATCAGTGTCATCTTGTTAACAAAACATATCTTTTTTGGCAAATCAAAAAAAGAGGTATTTGCACCCAACTCCAACTCAACCACGGCAGTTCTACTCACCAACAAAAGCAACTGCAAGGTTAGCTTATCAGTCAAGAGATAAATGCAGTTAAAAGACCAAAGCAACTCTGTACAGAGCTATATTTAGCACCATAACCACAGTTCTATGCTTGAAATCTTTAATGATCAAGAAAGCATATACTACAGGGGGGAAAAAAAAAAGAGATAAGCTTCACCTGCTTCCAGTATTTGCTAGTATTTCTTTTTCTTTCTTTCTTTGTTTTAAGTATGAGGATAAGAAGTTTCATACCTGATCTCCAGCTATCTTCCACAACGTGCTGGATAAGTCCTCCAAGAAACGGAACACGAACCAGCTCTAAGTGCTCCAGATTCCGAGCAGAAGCCAGGCCAGTCACCAGGGGAACGTACTTCAAAGAATTTGTGGGTCCTACACCAAGCAAACCGAGACAGACAAAGGAAGTTGTTCACTTAGCAACACTGAAAGTGTCACATTACTCAATTTTAAAATGTCCACATATATCCATCTAGATCAGGCAGACAACAGAACTCCATAGCACCAAATAACATATAGGAGAGGGATGCATCTCTACCCAACACCAGGAATTAAAAAATGACTGTTTTCAGAACCTCCTATTCTAAGACTTCCATTTATAGTTGGTGCCTACACAGCTTTCACAGTATTTCCTACTTGCTTAAACATCCCCTCCACATATGAATCCCTCTTACCGGCACAGTTCCTCATGACAAAAGCACGTAAGCTGATACAAAGGAAATCTTTAAAAGGCTGCGGTTTGGTGAGTCTCACCCACTTCAGATAAAGGTGCCTCAGCATTGGGATACAAGGAATCTCAGGGACATTCACCCCTAATAACACATAAACAAAACAAACATTTTAAACAAGCTTTAAACTATAATTTCTTGGGATTAACAATCTGGCTTTAAAAAGGCATCCTTTTATTTGCTATGTGGCATTTGAGAAAAGCTTTAAACATTTTAAACACAAGTTCCTCACCTCAGCTTGTCAACAGAGTTTTTTTAGAATCTGCCCTTTGGACCTGCTATGACATACACAGCAACTAAAACTTCAAAAATGCCACGTGCCAAACTCCCTCTCTTAAAAAGAAATACAATCTTGGAGAGATTCAAAGCCTTTAGATTCACCTGTGTTGAAGCCAACTACTTCACCATTACCACACTCACCTACTAAGTGCAAAGTCTGAATTCTAGCTCCTATAGGAATTTTCAGCTTGTTCTCAGGAGGAATTGGAAAAGCACCATTACGATTACGAAACTTCCCTAAAATGTGAACGTGTGGCATGTATGTCCAAATAGCTTCCACCAGCTCTAAATGAGAGGTCTCAACACCCTGGATAAAAGGAAGCAAAGCAAATGCTCTAACACCAGTTCAAGCAACAGCATCCTCTTAATCACATAAACTTGTTAATAATGCACTACACATAATGCAATGTGCTATTTCACTTTTAATTCGCAGCAAGACTTGTCTTTCTAAAAGCAGAGGGAACAGAGTTTTAGTTCATTTCTGGACTTTAGAGCACCCGTGATCCCCACTGGCACAGCTCAAAACAGTGCTAATTTGCAAATATGGTCACAATTAACTGCTATGCTGTACAGTCAGAGCTGAATACGAAGCCCAGGTCTGAAGAAACCCTTTAAACAACGAGTCCCTGCAACATTTCTTTTGCTCTTTTAACATGCATCATCTCAGCTGCTGAAGGAGGTTCTCCCTCGAGTCTAACCACTTACCAGCAGATTTGGACAGGTCTGCAAAGCCTCTAAAACTCCAGGAATGCTGAAGGCTTCATGGCCACGGACTCTGCGTCTTTCAAGATACCTGGGATGAAGACCATAAAGTTGTTCAATGTCTGGCATCTTCCTCAGCAGCGTTAGGAAACTGGAATCAGTGAAACCTAAGATGACAACAACAGATTTGGTATTTGTGTGACAGCAGACACCTAGCTGCAAAGGAAAAGAACCAAGTACATTGTTCTCTTTATATGGTTGTATAAATTCCACAATGTCAAAAGATGTACTCAGTGAAGCAATAGCTTGTCTTCTACTTTTAGGTTCTAGAAATCATCACCTACATACTCTCCTGCCTTGAATTTTGCAGGCTTGCTAAAGGTTTCTTCCAAGTGGAGTTGAATGGCTCCAGGATTAACTATACTTTCTCCCTTTGCAGATGAAACACCTCTCCAGATTGTGAGACTTTGTGTCTCTGTCTTTCCTGGAATTCCACTTATCAACTACATGGCTCAAAAAGGCCCAGCTGGATCAGTTACACGCAGTTCAGCACTATTCACCACAGCTCACAATTCTCAAAGAAATAAGACAGTTTCTTAAAGCAAAGGACTATTTTCTTCTAACGTAAGATAACACATAAAAACAATTTTCAACTAGTAAATGACCTGTATTTACATCTATCCTAGGTCTAACCATCCATCTGCTATCAGCCCTAATGAATCTAACTTTGCAGATCCTCTGCCTTTTAGAAGTCGCTCATTTTAGCTCACTCCCCCAACAAATCCCAGCAGTGTAATTTAAATCCAACAGAAATCCTAATACTCACAGGGTTGACCTAGGTTGCCAAATTTATCTATTGATCTGAAGATGGCTTGAGGTGTGACATCAAAACTTATTTATTCTTACATTGTTAAGTGTTGGCAGATGAGTTGCTCTCTCATTCCATTGTATTTTTTCCTGCCTGCATGCAAACAGCCTCTTCTTGGATTAACCCTTGGATTAACTCCCTTACAATAATCAGACAAACACAGATTGTATTTACAGATTGCTACAGAGAATCCCCATTTCTGCTACAGTCACATCCAACACATACACAGACACATACATATACACACGGGCAACGACAAGCTTTCCAAACCACATACTCAAGGAAGCCACCCAAGTCTCACAAAAGTCAAAAGGAATTAAATGTCTAACTCTTTTTACTGCTTTTGAAAATTTACCCTGCATGTATCATTACAAATACCAGGACAGCACAGACAGCTCTGCTCAACACCATGTTAATGCTGCATCTTAAGGGAGTGAGTTACTCACCAGTGGGCATGTATTCCCACCAACGGCCTGCACATAGATCCACAACCTTCACTACTCGCAGGTAAAGAGTGACTGCTTCCTTCAGCTTCCGGGACAGGCACTCCATGCACATGATATCCTGCAAGGGAAGGTACCTTTGGGAGAGGAAAAAACACCCCTCTGATTTATCAAAGGTGGATCCTTTTTGACCTTTTCCAAACTAAAGAACACCCCAAGCATGACTACACAAATCCATACGTTTCTAACACCTAAAAACATTCATTTGAACACAATTTTCTGACCACACTCTAATTTTGCTAAGCAGAATGACTCACCAATTTCTGACACTGAGTAGAGAATACTTCAGGTACAAATATAACATTAGAATGGAGAGATGCTTTAGTTCTCTAAAAAAATACTGCTGACCAAACTGTTTGCCACAATAGTTTCTACATGGTTTAATTAAAGGCACTTTCATCTTCTAGTCTGTACTGGCATGCTCAATTTGCAAATGTTTGGAGAGTTACTGCCTTTTAAAGAACTTGTTGGTAAGGCATTATGTTTTGAACAGAATAGGCATGAATGAACAACTTGGAGAAGGTCCATGTTGCAGGGAAGATTGTACAGTCATGCAAGCTCCCTTCCACACACTATGAAGCGGATGTAACAATTTCAAGACATGCACTTCAACTATGTCCTACCTGAGATAACATTTCTTCACTGACCTCAATATTTAAACACTTGTTACCACACACTGGTGAATAGAATTAAATCACTTCTTTATTTCTTCTTCATTCTACCATTTGCATAAATTTTCCAAGTGTTCAAACGCATTCTGAGACTTTACAAACATTCATCATAGAAAACAATACAATTACAAACAATCAAATGACTTCTGACAAGCTGCTCACCTAAAGATGTGGCAAAGCACTTCATGAGAGAGTTGGTTCATGTAATCTTTTGGC
Source organism: Colius striatus (assembly GCF_028858725.1). NCBI lineage: Eukaryota > Metazoa > Chordata > Aves > Coliiformes > Coliidae > Colius > Colius striatus. The sequence continues at coordinate 5,353,876 of NC_084767.1, forward strand.
TCATCAGCTTTGGTAGACTCGGAGCCTTCCCTGGTCACTGCACACGGTTTCACATTTTTCCGCCGGGGACCCATGTTTGCAATGATTTCTGATGAAAGGAAACGTTTGTAACGTTAGCAAATTCAGTGCAGGCGGAACAGAAAAGGGACAGAGAGCAGAGGACACGCCACTTAAGCTTCATGCAACCCCCAAAAGCAGCAAAATCTGCCAATAAAGACAAACCCCGGTAGAGCTGAACTAACTAAGAAACAGAAACATTCTTGCAACAAGCTCTAGTTTGCCTGGCACAGAAGGGCTCAGACATCACCTGAGGATTTATAGGTAAATCAGAAAGTCCCTCTAAGCTAAGGAAAACTGTCAAAGAGGAAAATCACCACACGTTTCATTAGACATCAACTCTCGTGTGTGAATAAAGTGTCTTCAGAGATACCATCCACACTGGCTGATCAAGACAAATCACAGGAAAGCTGTGCAGAGACTACAGATGTTACCAAGCAAACACCAACTAGAGGTGCTCCAGTGAAAAAGCAAACCCAAAGCCTCTGTCTGGCAGAAAAAGAAACCATTTCCCTTTTAGAAAAAAAAAATGGGACTCCTACTGATCATTCCCAGAAAATGTCCTATCAAAGGTCCTCAAACTAGCTCATCTTTGAGGTTAGAACACCAAACCAAAGATTCAGGCTGCTTAGCCCCAGAAAACCTGAAAAAAATCCTTGCCTCAGCAGCAATGTGCAGGATATCTTCTGTTTCCCTTTACTGAATTAGTGTGTTTGTGTCTACATTGTTCCTACAGCACACATACAAACACAGAAGGACTGAAATAACCGTAACAGAGGTTTTATTTACAAACATTCAGATTGATGACAAAAAAAGTAACAAATAACCAAAAGAAACACAAACTTCACCTTAACAACTCAGGCAGATGAGCAGCATGAGAAACGTCTTCACTACTGCTGTTTAGCTCAGGAATGCTTTCTGGTTAAGTAGGGTAAAGCATCATTAACTCAGTAAACCTGTTTAACAGGTTGAATACTAAAATTCAGTGGATGAGGAGAAACAACTTGAAAAAAAAAAAAAGACAAATTCTGGAAAACTTATCCAAGACACATCTGTTCCAGCATTCCCTGGGATGGAAATACACCAGAGAGTTTGAGTCACACTATGTGCAAGTGACAACTGAGAAGAAAGAACCTCACAGAAATGAAGAAGAAAATTTTTTTTCTTCCTCCAACATAACTGATTGCTCTGCCAGACAAAACCTGAGGTAGTGATAGTTTCACTGTGATGTGACTAATGAAAATACAGGGCCTTTCACCCATTTTAAATTAACAACAGTGTGTTGTCATAATTAAACTTATTTCAAATGGCGAGTTTAAAGTAATGAACACCTTGTCCCCACAAATAGCATGAAATGTATCTCTGCTCTTTTGGACTGGCTGGGACTTCCCCAGTCAAAGCTGAAGACATCAAGTTTGAAGCCTGTACTTCTTTTCTACACACATTGGAAGGGTTTACTTCACTTGTAATGTTGTTCCTCTTCCTGAGCCCCAAACTGACTTCAAACTACTTATGAGACAGGATACTGACGAAAACAAGTATAACACAGATTCCCAGTGAATGGCACCTGATGACTCAATTTGAACAGAGGAGGGGATCATATTTTAGAAATTCCAGACTGATGCAGGCACATGATGGAGTACAGTACAGCAGTACTGAAACAGCAGCATCAAAAGGACTGTGATACACGGTAAAGGAAAGAAAGATATTATCAAACAGACAAGCAGACAGGGAAAAATGTCTGAAGGAATCCTTTCAGATTTATAGGCAAGTAGCACAACTTGTCTTCCGAGTTTAGACTACAGCTCCTGCCATTAAGGGGAAAAGAATGACCTAGTCTCTCATGAGGCAGCAGTTTCTGCAAAATAGGGGCTTCTCTTGACAGCATTTTGAGCTAATGTGTGCAGCTTTAGCATTTCATTCTACATTAGGAAACACTGACCTCATTAAAAAAACAGAAAAACCAAACCACAGAACACTCCAATAACCTTCAGATATTTAATAAAGCTGACAAAACAGTTTTGCTCTCCCCAGCTCAACTAACTGACGAGTAAACATACGTAACAACAGCTCGATGTGTTTGTTACCGTCTCGATTAATAACTACGTAAGGTTTAAAAACCCTGGGGGAAGACCCGTGGTGCCGCACAGAAACGGCCTCTTTAGAGCAAAACGCGGAGAGAACAGCTAGGGAGGGTCTGGCAAGCGCTAATTTAAAAGGGGTGTTTCCTTGTGGGGAGAACAAACAAACAAACAAAAAGGAAGGAGTTTATTTTTGCTTAGATAAGCGATACACAAACAGGTTTCCCCACAGCCCTCTCGGCTGCAGCCAGCCCCGAGGCCGACGCTGCCTCAGCGGGGCGGGGGGGCGGTGGCGACAGTCGCCCCCAGCGCAGCATCCCGGGGCTTTCCCCCCCCCCCCCAGCTCCCTCCGGCCCGCCGCCGGGGTGACGGCGGGTCCCCTCAGGGGCTGTCACACCAGGGAACGGCCCTCACCGGCCCCGGCCGCCCCGAGGCCCCGCTGCTGGACAACGACAGCCCCGGCCGGCAAAGCGGGAGGGCGGCAGCGCTTACCCTCTCGTGCCCCGCCGACCCGAGGGGCTGCAGCGTGCGGCTCCCCGCGGCCGCCGGCCCGGCCCAGCCCGGCCCCCCCATCCCGCGGGCCCTTACCTGCCCCTCAGCGCCGCCCTGTTATTGTGGCCGCGGGGGGAGGGTCAACCCCGGCAGCCGCTTCCTGTGCCGCCCCTTCCGCCGGCGCTGCCGCGCTTCCGGCCACGCTTCCGGACTGGCTGGCAACCGGGACGCGCCGCCGCCATCTTGAAGCAGCGAGGGGCGGGGGCTCCGCCGGCGCCATCTTGAGTGCGGCGCCGCGGCTGCCATCTTGGCTGCGTGGCTCAGCGGAGCCGCCATGGCGGTGGGGACTGAGGCGCGGCCCTGCCCAGCCCTCAGCTCGCCTCCCTTCACCTCAGCTGGCAGGACGCGCGTCCGCAGCGCCGGTGACAGGGCGGAGAAGCGCGGCACAGGCTGCCAAGAGCGCTGCCTGCCAGCTGAGGGGCAGGGACGTCCCTCGCGTGGTGTGAAAGGAAAGGGAGTAAGCAAACCCCGAGGGATTGGCGAGTTGTGGTACGATGTGTGTGGCCACACACTGCTGAGGAGCTGGGGATTAAAGCAGGTCATGCTGACACTCTGTGGTCACTTTGGACACGTGTAGAAGGAAATGTAACAATAAAACGTGTAGCCCAACCCCCAGTTGTGTATGAGATGACAGGTGATATGTTATCTGCAAAGGCTTTAGCCTGGCCCCCAGAGTCCTCCTCCCTGCCTTTGCCAACGTGTGGTTGCAGCATTTAATTAGCTTATCTTTTAACCAGTGCCTTGGGATCGATCCCGGTAGAAATCACCCTTTACTATGTCATGCAAACCCTGAGGAACTGAGTAACCAACTCCCTTTATTACCGAGCCTCTGTTTGTGGTTTATTTCCTATGAAGGCCAAGGTGCAACAAGTTACTGGATTAATGACCATCCCAGAATAACCCACAGCACTCTGGTGAAGTCTGATGTAATAAAAAGGATTTTTTTTAGTTTGACCTTGCAGAATGAGCAGAGACACAGAAACACAGTTAGCAGTCATGTATACAAGGAAGCACCACATCATCTCTTGTGAAGAGTCACACAGAAGATGCATGCAGTAGCACTCACATTTAGTCTGCTGTTACACATACCCCATCTGTGAAACGACTTCAGGAGGAGTTCCTCATTAGCTTTTCCTCTTGCATATTAGAAGCAATTCTCAAGAGTACAAAATCAAATACTGTTGTGATGGATGCAAGTGATGCTCATTCAAAGATGGAGAAAAGGTAGCAAATGTCCATACAAAGATGCACACAGTGCAACCAGAAAAGTCAACCCAACACCACCCTTCATTTGCTAGCTACTTCCTTATATGCTGCTTGCACCCATATAATCACCCAGGACTCAACTGATTAACCTGCAGCACCTGTTTCTGATAATTGGAAGCAGCTTGCCAGCTGCATTAACTTGTCCCTACCATCTTTATTCAAGTTGAGGAAGTAACTGGCTGGTCCAAGTCATATTTGTATCCACAAAATACCTACTCTGTCCAAGTCTTGTTTTTCTTCATCCCTCAGCCAACTTCTACAGCAAAGGCAACAGGAACATCTATAAGCTAATACCTCATATGATCTGCTCACAGCCTAGCACATTCCATTCCTGTAAGATTCCATCAGTGCAGAGGGAAAAAAAAGCAGGAGAAGGCAACATACAGGAGGAAAATAATGACCCTGTGACAGAATAGGATGAACTTAAGATGAAGGAGATGTGCTGGTGCCACTGATGCTATTGGTCAACATTGAACAGTTGGTAACAGCTGTTACCAAGGTCAAGGACAGATGCTCTTGTTGGTAATCAGTGTGGATTTTAGATATCAACAACAGCATCTAAAAAATTTACACCCCAAAATATGTGGAAAGTTTCTTTTCAGTTTCCTCTGAAAAGAAAATGAGAAGAGTGAAACACTAGTTCCTTTAATAGCAGGATTTGAGTCTAGTAATACTTGTTCTTGCCCTTCCCTCACCCAAAGGCAGGGGGGACACGTTTAGTGGCAATAAGAATGTAAGAACAGCACCACAGAGACAAAACTGAATTGAGGAATTTGGGCAGGGCAGTTTGATTTAACTGTCATTTAAACTTACACATAAAACAGTCATAATATATGACTAGTTAGGTAGTTACAAGACAGACAGCAGAAACCAAAACTACCCTCTTCTTTTTTTCTTTACAGAAATGCAGGAACTTGCCATGAATGTTAATACCTGGATCTTGGAAAGCAGTTTGATGATTCTATTTCTTTCTCTTGCCACTGCTACATATGAGAAAGTTTAGAGTTTGAGGCACCTGAAGTTATCTAATCTAAACCCCAAGGCATAACAATTAGAAACTACAGATGCTGAACAGCCATCAGATCAAATTTTAAATGAAATAGCACACTGCAGTACATATTGCACACTACTGAGAAGTGTAAAAAGTTAAGAGGCTATTCTTTCTTAAATTAATATTAGAGCAGTGACTTTGCTTCCTTTTATCCTCTCCTTTACAGCAAGTGGAAGCTATTTGGACACACATACAGCAAGTTTATATCTTAGGGAGGTTTCATGATCTTAACTTCTGTAACACAAGTATCATTGACTAAAAAATTAAAATACCTGAAGGAATTAATGCATTCCTTTATGCTTTAAAGCAAAAAGTGTACAAACCACAGGCTCTCAATGCTTACCAGCCTCCCAAAGACATGCTTCTGAGCTTTAGTCTTCTGAGACAATGAATGTCTCCCTCCCAGCTGATGACAAAATTAGGCACTAACTACATATGAAGTGGCTAGCAAAAACTCAATAATATTTCAAAACTTAAAGCTTCTAAGGGAACCTCTTATTAAATAGCCACCTACTTCTAAACAGAAACTTGAAGCTGAGAAAAATCTTCTAAACCCAACAAATTTACTATAACTTCTCATTCACAACTTCTGTGTCACTTTTATTATATCTGCCCCTACTCCATCACAATAACTCATAGACACTGCTTTCCCCTACCCTAGACCTCACTTCTTCCTTCCAAAAATTCCTGAGTCAGCAGTTAGTATTTTTCTCCTCTCTCCAAAGCTGATACCCGATAAATGTGAATCAAAGTGATTCTGACATAAAGGGTTCCTCTTACATATCAGTAGTATTTTCACCAAGGTTTAAATATCTAGCCTCATGGGGGTTTTTTGTGTCTTCTCTGCATAAAGATATTTTAACAAAGTTAAGCTTAGAAACAGCGAGTTCTATTTCTGATATGCATCTAGAATCAGAGAATGGTAGGGTTGGAAGGGACTTTTGGAGATCATCTAGTCCAACCCCGCTGCAGAAGCAAGTCCATCTAGATCAGGTCGCATAGGAATGTGTCCAGGCAGACCTTGAAAATGTCCCTCTTCACTTAAAGAAGCTCAAGATCATTTTATCAAAACATTAGAGTTAGCATAGCACTGATATTGGAAAAAAGATATTATTGTTAATATTTGCTGTCTGCCTGTTTCTTTGAAATGCCACCATAGTGCCTCTATCCATACCTGCACGTTACAACTCAGGGCTGCCCTCACTATGTGTTTGACCTTGAGACATAATTGAGAGGATTCTGGGAGTACTTTAGGGAAGGTGGTCTAAGCTTGGACCTCCTAGCAATAGTATAAAGTATATTATTAACAGATCCATAGTGCTGTTGACAGTCATGGAGGTTTACAGAGTCGTGAAATCCCTTCTCACTATTTTGCTGTTGACAGTCATGGAGGTTTACAGAGTCGTGTAATCCCTTCTCACTATTTTAATTGTGGAAGGATTTAGATGCACTTTCAAACAAATATGGTGCCGTGCACTTGAAGTAAGTTAATTCAGAGGAGAAAGTACCACTCTAGTGGCACTTGGACCCTTGGAATTACATTTCCAGTTTCATAAATGGGAAGTCCACCTGCTGCCCAGGTGCTTTGGTTGCACTGAGTGCAATTGTCTTGTCTTACCTGACTATAAGCCACCCAGGGCTGTCTTCTGTTAACCTCACTGATAGAAGCTGTTGTGATTTCCTCCGGCAAGAAAGAGACAGTTCAGCTGCCCAGTAAGCACCTTCAGAATAGCCTTGTAGCATGTTTTGGTTGCTTGAAAACGTGGAGGCATTGCTTGGAATTTCCTAGGTACTACTGGCTGTTTAATTTCACACAAGTGACAAGGGGTATCAGTTTTTGTCAGTTTGTGGGAAGATTACAGAGAGCCCTTTATGGCAGAATGGGACAGTGGCACATATATGGAATTTGTTCAACCATCTGCCTGTCTCATGCTTCTTGACTGTCATCATGACTTTTTATTTTGTTTTTCATTACAGATATGTCTTTTTCTCCATGTGGCTTGTTAAACTGAGAAGAGGACCCTCTCTGTTGTATGTAGAATCCTATAGCCATTTCTTCTTGTAAAAAAATCTGCATTTCCTTAGTCACCAGTTTGTTTTCCTCCTTCGTGGTTTGATACACTGTATGTGTGTTGGTTGTGGGTTGTTGCTGAAATACCTAGCTTTGGTACTCTGATGTTCTGCACTGTCATTTTTAAAGCTTTGGAGAGACATGGAAACATATCTGTTCAGAGCATGTGAGAGTGTGCATGTTATGTGCAAAAGTAGTGGGATAACATTCCAATCTCCTTTACTGTCAAAGGTGTCATATTTGCTAAGAAAAAAAGTATTTTTAATGTATATTTCAAAGCTTATAACTAAGATAATCAGCATTCATTTAGCACCATATACCCATTCCCTCAGCTCAAGACTTGCTTTTAATCCTCTCCCATCTCATTTATTTTTGTGTTGAAGCCAGCTGAGGAATGTTTCAAAGCAATGCCATGCATATGCAAATAAAAACTTAAACTTTTAAGGTGTCTGCTTCTTGTCATATGTCTGAAATAAAGAGTACTAAGTGTTCAGAACTTCACTGGTATTTTGGTGGTGACATTTATTTCTTTTTAGCAGTTCTCTTTGCAGCCACAAGTTACAGAGACTTATGGAGTAAGGCTTTATGATCTTAAGATCAAATAATTGGAAATGCCTGCTGCTTACATTTTCTATCTTTTGACAGTGAGGGCCTGGATTTCTTTTGAAAATCATTGTATTGTTAAAAGATACAGAAACACCACATAATTGTAGTAACTAGAAACACTTGACAAGCATGAGATAACCTTTGAGTTAATTTGTATAAGCAGCCTGGACAGTTATCACACTGTTTTTAGAGTAGGGTTAGAATGCAGCTCTCCAAGGCTGACCAGATCTGATCCACCATAATGAAGCCAGTTGAATGTGAATTATATTCCATTATACTTTACCAGTCACTCACCTGGGATCCCACTATGTGGGATTCTGGTCTCATCTATAGAATGACTTAAGTAATAGCAACCATAGAGCCCAGCTGGCAGTTTTTAATCTTGTCCTTGATGTCTTCAAGAAGGTAATTGCTCATGTAGGAGGCAGGAGACCTGGATGTTGTTTCTGGCTCACCCATACATCTCTGATGTATAAAAGGCTTTCATTAAAGTGCCTATATTCCCCCTCAACAGTTTGCTTTCCAGGTCAATCTCTGAGGTCTTAGGGGCAGAATCCATCTCTTAGATTGAGCATGTGGACCACCAGAACTCTTCATCTGCTGCACTTGTATGCTAGAATGACATTAACAATGGTATCAGAAACTAACAATATCAGAAAACACAGTGCTGGCTTTATGGACAAGTGAAGTAGCTTTGTTATAGCACTGGCCTGTTCTTTTTCAGGAGTCCAGCCCATCTGATTGTCAGGCCTGTATTTCATTACCTTTTGTCACAGAAGTGAAAAAGGAAATGTCAGAAGACCTTACTACGAAAGCCCTTCCTTCTCCTCCACATATACACAGACACATCAATGATAAGTGTGTACCTTTTCAGTGCAGAGATATTGAGAACTCTAATCCTCAACAAATGCAAGGAGTCTGTTCTATTTTTCCATTCAATGTCGATATCTAACTACCTCTATTTTCTATCAAACTATATCTGAGCATGTTTCATCAGCTCACTCAAGCTATGTATAGTTTTCCTTCCCCATATTTCTCTGTTGTTGCTCCACCACGCAAACTTGACCATCCAGATTGTCTGGCTGCTTCAGCATTTTCTTCAGAAGTCATTTACAGCAATTTGCAAATCATGTTCTTTGCTCTGGTATGTGGCAAAAGCCATTATGCTCCTCAGCGTTATCTAGAGATATGGGCCAGCACGTGATGCTAGCAGGAGCTGATGGAAAGCACAAGCACACCATGTTGGAAAGTACTGCTCTCCAGCTGCTCTTATCTGCTGTTTCATGTCAGAAGTTACCAGAAGCAAATTACAGTCTCAGGGATCTGTGGCAGACACAGGTGTCTATGGTGAACTGTTTTAGACTTCTTACAGGGCTTTGAATCACCTTTCTGGGTGTGCATTGGCTGCATATGAAAGTTACTATCTTAGGTTTGGTCCACACACACATAGTAAAGGATCTCAATATACTAAAGAAGATGGTGTGAATATCCTCTTAGGCTATAACAAACCAAGCTAGAAGGCAGAGAATATCCTCAAATGGTCTGCTGGAATTTCTGACATCATAATGAAATGACAGTGGCTTTGTTTTCCCAATTTGATCTTTGTTTTCTCATTTTGATCTTTCTTGGTTAAGACACATTCAGGGCAAGGTGACCTGTTGTGCGAATCTTTTTAGGTTGACTGTCCAGAGCCACAAACCTTTGAGCTCTGAGAAACTTTTTCAATGTTACCTTGCTCATTTGCATTCTTACTGCTTAATTGCTGGGACTTGATTTCCAGATAAACAGAATTCATGACAGTGGTGACTTTAGTCTGTGCCTTAGGACAGACAGAAGAATTTTCTGCCAACGTCCTCTCTTAATTCCTCTCATTCAATAATAAGAGAATTCAGTTCCTTTCCTTTCTCAGCTTATCTCTTTTGCAAGAAACAACTCTAGCTGATAAGCAGTAACATTTCATACTGGCAGGTTTTTTTTTGCTGACACTGATTTATAAACCCACATGCTTTATACATATCCTAAACTGAAAGATAATAGCCAGAGCCATCTGACTAGCCTCTTTCACCAGTCCATACACACAGCCCTTTAAGTCTTGTGTTCTTGAGCTAGAGGTCATGAAAACTCGTGGCTCTAACCAACAGTTTCTTATTACCTTAAAACAGTTTATCTCTTTAGCAGCAACATATTTAATTAGTGGTGGAGGTACTAATGTGAGCAGTCTAGCTAAAGAAGAAAGAAAAAGTTCATTGGAAGTACCTGAATAGTCTGGTGATCCAATGGAGGATTTTTATTGCAATGATTTTCTAGTCAAGTGTCTTCCCTGCAACTTCACTAGAAAATATTTCAATGGGATGTAACATCCCTATCAGAGAAAAATGGAAAAAAACCCCTAATGCCAGTTTACATCAGCATTTTCATAATATATGCCACCATTCTAGTGTTCACCACCATTTATTCACACAAGTTCACTCTGGGTTGAAAGAGAGTGGGAAGATAACTATAGTAACCACTAAAAAGTCCCAAAGTTTGTGTTAGAATCACAAGGACTTCCAGCCTCTTGATTTCGTAGAGAAGATAGAAAGATGCCATCTGCACCTAACCCTTTATTAGTGTCTCATTAAGCCTACAGGATTCTTGAGTACATGGCTTAGCTGAATACATGGATCCTTCTCCACCAAGCAATCATGGGAAAAGAAAGACGGTTGTATGGTCAATATGTGTTTCACCTGAGATCTTTTTCAGCTGACAGATGTGCCCTTAGGAATTGGCAAAGATTATATTGCTCTGGTTTGTGCACTAAAGAAAACCTGAGAAGATAACAAGGAGAAGGAATGGACAAATCCCCTCCAGCTTCTGTGTTTAAAATCTTCCCTGAGCTTTTTTTTTCTCCTGATGGTTTCCTCTCAGATTTCCTAAGATTTGTAGTACCTGTTGCATTTCACCTTTAGCTTGTGATAATCTGAAGAAAGCATTTTACCTTCTGAAAACTTGCATCAGCAGCTGGGACAGCCTAAAGAAAAAAATGGTTTAAGCATATCCATCAGAACATAGTTCATAGCAACACAAACTTCCCACAATCAGCAAGTACTAATGATGAAGGGACTAAATAAAGAAACACATGTGATAGAAACCTGCTGTTTGGCAAGGCTCTCTTTAGTAACCATGAAATGGTCATTTGGTTTTATGGAAGTAGCCTATGTTAACTAAGCCTTTGTTAAAAGTGCAAAGATGAAGACTATAAATGTGGTTTGTTCTGCCAGCTTTTCTGGAATAACATTGATAAATTGGCATTGTAGGAAACCACAGCTTGTTCTCAATTAACTGTGCTTTTTCTCTTTTGTGAAGAACACAGCCCCTGAAGATGAGCCCCTCCACAACTTCTCCCCACCACACATAAGGTCTGACAGAAATACACCAAGCAGAAACACAGTCTGGGAGGTACTATGAAGAGAGTGACCACACTCCTCACTCTAAGAGCTTTCTGTTCCCTGCACACTTGTGTGATCCACCATGCAGAACAGCAGTCTGTCTGACACATCAAGATGCCAATTAATCCTGACTTCAGTTACAAAGAGAATGGGCCTGTGATCTCTGCAGAAACTCTTCATCTATCTTCATTAGTCTCAATCTCTAAGTTTCCAGTTTTATCCTGCCACTTAGCTAAGACTGTTGTTCTAAATTGATATCCTCAGTAGAACATCAAAGTGCTTATGTACCACCTATTAAAGAACATGCCCATTTCTCCTGTCTGAAAGATGGGAGTTAAAGCCAAAGTCACAGGTAGCCTCCCATCAGTTTCAGTGGCCTTTGAATGATCCAGAGTGTTGGGTAGTTTTTTGAGGTACTAAGAACACCACTGTCCCTTAGAAAGGAGTCTGAAAGCTCCCACAGTGGTGAATGAACAGCACTCCATCCCAAAAGCAGGTCCTTAGTCTCCTATTTTACTATCTGTGGTTTCACTGGATACACCAGTGACTGGGAACAGCATATGATGATGTTAAGAAGTCATTCTGGCCAATTCTTACATAACATTCAGTAGCTACTGCTATGTTGCCCAGAAATGCAATGTGTTAGGGAACTGTACAGTCAGGAAAAAGAAGTCCTTTGTTAAATGCACTCATTATTTAGTATTAGTTGATGTAGAAATGCAGAGTATTTACTTTTTACGGTGTTTGCTTGGTTGGAAAATAGCACTGTATTTACATACTTAATCTAGCATTTCATTAATCCTCAAATCTTCCTTTCATTTTTTGCTGTTTTCAACTTGATCAGTCTTGCAGATGTTCCAGATGTACTAGGTGTAATGGGCAATTAGTGTAAAAAATAGCTCAGCCAGTTCATGTTATTAATCAGACCAGAGAGTAGGGTTACATCAGTGTGTTCTAACAAACAAAACAGAGCCTCTCTCATCCAGAGGCCAGCTAGTAGAGTCTTGTCACATCTGTGCTATGACATTATTTTAGCTTCCAAATCAGGATGCCTACATCCAGTTTCCTATTTGGGAATGGACCCTGGCCTCCCAAGACGTGCCTCAGAACTGTTGGGAAGAATTTTGATCCAAGGTAGGATACCACCAGAACCATCTTAACAGTTTCAAAGTAAAGGTGATGGAGTTTGAGTGCTCAGATCTCTGTCCTTTGCACTAAGTCCTTGATGAAGAAGTCACATATGAAAGACACTCTCTTTGGTTATTAATCAGCATCACATAAAGCCCAACAGCCTTTCTCCTCTACAGGCAATGAGGGTGATGGTCTCAGCTCTGCCATGACAAATGAGCACGTACTAACACCATCAACCAACAGAGCCTCCTGGTCCTTCACCATTAAAGAATGTAGTCTGCTTGATGCTGCAGCAATGTTCATCCAGCAGTGGAATGGCTGGGCTTTTTGGTATCCTGCCTTCATAGGCAAGGACACGAGCTTCTTTCCTTATTTTCCATGTGTTGAGGTATGACTTTTACTCCAGCCCAAGTAGGGCACCAGACAGAAGTGATCAAAAATGATACTCATATTCCAGTTCCAGAAGTTTCTTCATGTGTAAGCCCAATAAGTCAGTCATTCACTAGCTTAAATTCTGGGAAAATGTATCTTAATGAAGATAATGAGGATGCAAGAGCAAACCAGAAATTTCTTCAGGTCTGAAAGCAGCCAATTTATCAGATATGAACAGAATCATTAACAATCACGTTTAAATGAAAGGGTTTAATAGAGACATTGCCATGAAGTCTATGCAGTCTTACAGTTCATCAGAGTTCATTTGAAGGAAAAACAATAGAGCCAGATTGCAGGGCAAATTCCGGTAACATGAGGCCATCTAGTGCATATTATCAGTGTTACAACTTCTGTCTTCCAGGCTTTGGGGTTTTTTTACCTCTGGCCCTAGCTCCTGCTCTGATTGTTTTCTGTAACTCAGGAAATATCTTATTTGTGAATAATGGATGCAATAAACATACTGTCTAGAAACACTATCATGGAGGAAAAAAAAAGAGTCAGTGTATTTTATTAAACATGCAAACAAAGTAGCTAAACAATGTATATAAGTCAGAGTTGTACAAAGTTAGAAGAAAGATGAGAATGAAAAATTTAGCTACAAAACTGGAAGAGCCAAAGCACTGTGTAGGAAAGCTGAAGCCTTTGAAAAGAAATCTCTGCAAAAGTTTCTGGGTTAATGAGGGAAAACACTTCACCAAGAAGGAAAGCAGAGACAATACCTGCACTGACTTGTGGCCATTAAAATCAGATGACCTTGTCAGAAAATTTGAACTTTAACTGTGGAGACAAACATATAACGAAGGGCTTAAGTGAAAACCAACTTACTACAGAAACAGGAAAGCTCCTGAGGATCCCAAGGAAGTGCTTTGCAGGGAAGACATAAGCGACAATCCCAACACTCTGGAGCAGAGAGAAGCAGCAAATGACAGAGTGGAACTGAAAGGCTTCTTTAGTTTGTGCTTTGTTCACCATCATCAGAAGAGGCAGGATGAATGAAATTAAGAGGTTGTGATAAGGCAGTGTAAAGCTGTTCTCAGCACTCTTCTGAGCCACACAGAATTCGTTCAGCATGGCCCTGCTTGTCTCATATGTAAGGTGTCTCTGCTTCTCCTGCAAAGGAAAGGACATAGACACTGCAGACAGGAAATTTAACATTGTGAGCTAAAATCTCATTGAAGTCCTCAGCTAACAACTTGCTAACAGAGAAGACACTATAAACATTTGTAGCAGACAAGAAGGCACTGATCTGTAAGCATTTCTTTTTGCATTTCATCCATAAACCCCAAGCTATTTCCAGTGCTACTTTTGAATTTTTACATGACCTCATTTGAGTCCAGGTGCCCTGTTTTGCTCATTGGACTCTTCCCTTTATTGCCCAATTTCCACAGTTCCTGCTAGAATAGGAAGTTGCTCACACAAATATTGAGGTCGTTTGTTTAGATCGATTGTACCTCATTGATGAGAAAAGCAATTAGTCTGTAAAGATTAGAGCAAGGAAGCAGAGGAGTAGTGACTCTGAGAATAATGATAGCACTTAGGTGGAATGGAAATATCAGATAACTTGGCTAATCTCAGGTTTTGGTTTGTTCAGAAGGAATTAAGGAGTATTGTACTTACAGGACTGCTTTGCAGAAAGTACATTTGTTGTTATATGTTTTTCCATCAGAGCCACAAAAAGGTTGATAGAGTTTTTCACAGTAAATAGGTCTTCCTCTCTGTAACCTCTTATATTCACTGCAGTCTATCTGTAAATACATTACCATTTTTCTTTTAACCCATCTTTCTCACATTCTCCATTGGCCTACAGAAACAATGAATATATGAAATTGATGGACAAGCTTGTTAGCTGCTCTAGAGCAGCACAGTCAGGGGGGGCTCCACCGTCTTTATTAGCTGAGCTTAAGCCCCAAAAAAGAAACATTCCTTCTGACAGAGATGTGTGTGATGCTACTCATGTCAGGTAGTGAGACATTCAGGGACTTTATTCTTAGTGAGATACACAGCAAAGTCACTGGAAAAAACACAGCCTCTTTTCCACCTACACAAAAGTTGAGTCTTGATGGTTTTTTTTCTACCTGATTGCAATTGTCAGTAATTTCAGGTGAGATTAGTTCTACAAGGACATGTGGGGTTTCTGTTTCTTTATTGCCCAAGTACCGGCTCTTTATACTTTTCATGCTGATGAAAGGATCCACCCAGCTGGAATTAAGTAAAGTTTTATGTAACTATTAGTGTGAAATGAAACTGTGAAAGGGCCCTCATCTGATAGTGGGACTGTATTCATTACAGTCTTACACACGAAAATGAGAGTACAAACTAAGAACAGAAATGACTGAAAACACTCCTGTCCTGGTTTTGGAGCTCAGTCTTCTCCCGTCAAGTAAACGTCATGTGTAGTATCTGCCAAGCAAGGAATTCCTTCTGCCTTTAATGTGCTGTTTGTCATCCTCAAAAGCCTAGGGTCTGCTTGCATGGGAAAACACCTGTCCTTACCAGGCCTGTTGTAATTAAAATTGCTTCACCTGTTTTTGCTGCTACTCTTGTGGCAACTTGAAGCTTTTTGGTCTTTAGAGGGACACTATGACTAGAGCTTCTCCTTTCTGAAGATCTACCAAAAATATGGATTATAAATGTATGTATTGGAGCTTATTTTAAAACTGGTCAGTCGGCAACTTGTGACAAGTAAGGGCCAGCTAATAAGAAAGCTAGTAACTAAGTGAATTTGCCCCATACATGGATGTGTAACAGCTGGTAAAATAAGGAAGATACTTAGTTTGGTGTGAAGAGTGGATCAGGTCCTTCCTGGACAAGAATGGAGGTCTTGGTGCAGGTTTAGGCATCAGGGGCTGTCTATGTTGTGCTAGTATAGGACCAACTGTTACAACCTATATTTTTTAATCCAGAAATAAAGGATAAAATGACTCACCTTATCCTGCCTGGCAGCATCTGTAACATAAGCAGAGACACAAAAGATAAAATGAAACAGACTTAACATTCACTTTGCAAGTGGAGTGGCTTCATTAGCACCAGCCACACCAACTCTCTTCCCTCCTTGAAAGAAAATACTGATATAGTTTTTCAGTGTTTAGTAAGGTACAGGTGTCAGGACCTATTAAACAGGTGGACTTTGTTATCTTGTTTACCTTAGCAATCTGTGTCAGCAACTGCAACACTCTGCTATCAGAGGTGGTGAAGGCCATTGTTCCCCTTTTCACCAGAGAAAGATTGAAGACCCAGGAGTCAATGTTACATTCAATGGCCAGTCTGTTTAGGATGAATTAGTTGTTGAGTATGACTGGGTTTTACTTCCCTGAGTTTATAAAAACAGTTCATATGTGACTGTAAGCAAATCACATGGCCCTTTTATACTCTGATATTCTGTCAATAATGAAGATAATACCTTGATAAAAATATATCACTAAATATATATAATGATAATAATGTGTTATGATCCAAATTACCACTTTTGAAGGTGTTTTCCTTTGCCAGTTGACATGGATTCTAAACTATTTGGCAGAAGGATTGGCTCCTATTTTGGACACACATGGTATCTAACATAATGGAGCCCTGTTCTCAGGTGGGGCTTCAAAAAGCTCCTTCAAAACAATGGTAATTACACCTCCCAGAAAGTAATCAAGTAACATTGGTGTGTCTTCATTGTGGTGACACATTTGTTACTTTCTTTAGGAATGTATTTTGTTCTTCTCCTGTCATGTAATCATCGTTCTGTGGATGCCAAGGGATAAAAGTTATCAGGTAGAGGCTTCTGTATAGAAGGAGCAGGAAGAAAAAGCACTATGATCTAAAAGGCAGTACAGCTCTACAACTTGTCTTTCTGTCTAAAGGTAGCTTCTTTTTTTGGTTTTAAAGCTATTCAGCTTCCCACTGAAACTTCCTTTCATGCAGCTGCTTACATCTTCGTATCAAATACTGTTGTCCAAGGTAAAGAAAACTAGAATAAACAGTGCTCCATGTCTATTTTCAGTCTGTATCCCCAGAAATTTGACTGAGTTTTCATTATTGTGGAATTGGATCAGATTTAACCCACATCCACAGAAATGAAGATTTCGGTTTTCCTCTCCTAACCGTTTTGTATCCACCATCTGTTTGGAAAACAAAAAGTGACTCAAAAAGTATTAATCCAGAAAGTTTGATTGCAGACAAGTGTTCCCATCCAAAGCATGCCATGTCATGGAAATTGACCTTTTTTTTTTCATAAGAATTTTGATTTTGAGCCAATTTTCAAAGCAAATTTTTCAGAGCTGTTCAAAATGGAAGAATATTTTGTTTCATGATTTTGGCTCTGTTTTAACATTGTCATTGTTTTGCTTCTTTAACATCCCTAATGCTATTGAACTGCAATACTACTAGCAGCAAAGGTTTACACTGTCCTCTTTCAGTTATTCTAAATGTACTTATTTTTCTATATCCTTCTCTCTTTTTTTTAATGCAAATTTTTGGGAAATTCATCCCAGCTCCCTGTTTTACCACAGCAACCTGCACCTCAAAGCTCTCTCCAGCCTAGAGAACTAACATCACAAAGAGGTTATTCATAGCCATGTTATGTGGCCTCTGCATAACCAACTGTCTCCTGCTTGCTCAGTTTGGCAGGTAAAGGACCTCATCAGCTCCAAGCTCCCTGCTCAGGTGGAACAGACAATAAGTAAGTAAAAACCTGCTTTAGTTCTGAGGCTTTACAGTTACTTGCTTTTTAGTTATGATACAGAATGCAGCTCTGATTCACACCACCTTCGAGGAATATGTTTCATCTACTCAAATTGGCAACTGTAAAGCTGGTGCAATATTGCTTGCTAAACAGTGCACAAGCATAAAATTTCACTTGCTTTCTGTCCCTCAAGTCCAGCAACCATTGATTACTGTCCCAGTAGACTGGGAAGATTGCAATGTTTGAACATTAGAACTATGATATATAAGGAAATAAAAAAGGTTACTCACTTGCTAAGCAAAGAAATGCCAGGCTGAGGAGCAAAAAGACACCTGTTATCTTCATGGCAGACATGGGTTCTTGACCTGTTTCACAGCCAATCTGTGCTCTAAGTATTCCAGTACACTTAGCTTAACTGTGTGCTCACACATCTGTGAGACCAGATATATATACACACACACATGAAGAGCAAGAATCCTGATGATGAAATCCCTCTTGTAGGGAAGATAATTAGAAGAAGGTGTTGCCCATGGGTAGTATCAGTAAGAATGTCTTCTGTACGACATGAAGGTCATAAGTACTGGCCAAAGATGAGCGTCACAGCATGGATTGTGTTGATAAAGGAGATGTATTGTGTTTTGGCTAATCCCCTTGCCTAATTAACTCCATTAGTGAGTTCAAGGAGTGACTCAGTAAGGTGGTTACTTATTGCTGTTCTACTATTGCCATATTGACCCTTAGAGCTGAACACAATTCCCAGGGGAAAAAAAAGGTAATTCTTGCTGGATGTGTGCCAGAAGATTCCAGTAGAGCTGAAATGCTTAATTACTATTCTTTTGAAATTCTGGAGACCCTTGTCACTAGCTGTGGATAGAAGTGATGCTGGTTAGTATGGCCATGCACCAATCCTTTTCAAACTGCTGCTTGGAAAAGTGTTTCACATGAATACCTTCACCTTCACACACAGCCCAGAAGATCTCCCAGTCTTTCAGTGTTCTGCCTTTAAAGTTCCACGAGTTCAGAGATCAGACACAATGCTTTGTGACAGAAGGAGAGAAGATTGCATTTCATTGCCTTGCAAAAAGAAGCAATGAGTTCAGTGCCGTTGTGCAGCCTCCTGAGTTACTGTCTAGTTTGCTGTCATGCAGACATGCAGAACACCCCTTTGCTAACCCATCTTCTCCTTTGTTTCCGTTTCCAGCAGAATAGGTGTCATATCATGTGGGATTCTTTAAACAAATCCAACCCAGCAGTGTGTTAGTGACTTATTAGAAAGGCATAGTTTTCTGGCTTTTGTAATGCAGACACGGGGTAGAGACACAATGGGAAACTCAGATCTGAGTCTTATTCATCTTAATAGATGTCCTCAAACTCCAGTGCCAGGCTAGGTAAAGATCTGGTTTGAGATGGAGGCTTGGAGATAGGTTTTTAAAAATGCCCTTACTCAAGTGATTCCATCTGAAATTTGTCTTTGTTCTTAACTTGGACGTCTGTGCATATTCCTGCAAGGTGGAGATCAAAAAAGACAGCCTGGGATTTAAGTTGGAGTTCATCTGGTTTCTGCCGCTTTAGGATGTCAGTGAATTTTTTCTTCTGGAAAGCTCAAAACTTTTCTGAAATGGAGAATACCCAGGATGTGTTTGTTGGCTGGTGGATAATTACCAACATTAGGCAACAGGAGCAAAACCCCAAGACAACCCAGGAGGTACTCCTGGTCTACCATACTATAGTTGTGAGCAAACAAGACTCTTGAGGATAGCTTGAAACTATAAAACTGCAACTTGACAGAACACGCAAGTTCCTTGACATGGGTATGAGGAAATCTGCCACGTTGGTTCCATTCTTTTGCCTAATACGGTGCTACAGAGTGTACTGTCTGAAGCAAGCTCAGTGTCCATCCCATCTTGTCCTTCTAATGGAAGAATATAAACTTTTGAAGTTATGGGAAGACTTTCTGAGGACTAGTGGAGAAAGGGAGGGCTTTTGGAGGCTGGAAGGGGCTAATGAGGAAGGCAGATTTTGGGTCAGATTATTCTCAGCGTTTGAAAATTGCCTGGCTGTTGAAAGACTCCTGATGCTTATCCTGTGCCACGTAGCAGGAAAGCCATGCTGGGAATGTTTTATTTCTGGTAATGTTAATGTGTTTTGATGATGGCTTTTGCACCCAATTCAGATTCATTTTCTAAGCAGTGGACCATAAGCTTTGTAGGGCTTGCCCAAACCACTCAGAAGGGAAGGGTGCAGTTCTGGTGAGAAGTTGTGACATATTGTCACATGTTGCAAATAGCAGCTCCCTACAAGCAGGGCACAGCAGAGGGTCAGCTGAAGTTCTGGAGATTTTTGCATTTTGAAATATCAAAGCTGTCTTGAAGCTTGGAGAAGACAAATGCCATATATAGAAAACAATAGTCTGTTTCACTTTCTGCTGTGGGGTAAAACTCGTGTTTAAAATCTCAGGACGAAGTTCAGTAAAAAAGCAATGCCACAAGGCATTTTCTGTAACTCCATCTTAAAAGGATATCGAAGGATCTCTGTATCTATATGCTTGGCTTTCACAGTTGACCCTGGAGAAAACAGAACTGGAAGGAGTTTAACTGAGTTAACTGAGTTTAACTTAAAAAATGCTTCATCCCAGGTGCCTTTCTGTCAAGACTTGCAGAGGCTTGTTGTTTGTCCTGGTAGTCTTCATATGGAGCTGGTCTGACAACCTCAGATCTATCATCCTCAGGTAGACCAAAGACTCATCTCAGTCAGAGTGCTGTCTTCAAGAACATTCAGCAGCAGATTGAGAGGAGAATAGAGTGGTTCGTCTCTTGGTGAACAAGTTGAACATGAGTCAATGGTTTGCCTCAGTAGCGAACAAGCTCAGTTCTGCCTTCTGGGCTGTATTAGTAAGAATGTAATTATCAAGTCAAAACCATCATTATTTCCCCCTGTTCAGCATGTATCTGGCTGCATCTGGAGTTCTGTGTACAGTTCTGGGCTCCCCAGCAAAAGACAGATACTGAAATACTGGATCGAATCCAGCAAAGGACCACCAGGGTGTTTAGAGGGAAGAAACACATCCTACTAGGAAAGACTGAGAGAAGTGGTTTGTTTGGTCTGAAGAAAGAAGGCAAAGCCATGTTGTCTTCAGCTACTTTACAGGGGTGTACAGAGAAGACAAGAGCCAGACTCTTAGAGGTGCCCAGTGAAAGGAAGGGAGAGAACAGTGCAAATTGCAGCAAGAGAAACTCCAGTTACATATAAGGAAAACAAATTTCACAATGAGAGTAATCAAGCTTTGTAACAGGTTGCCCAGAGAGATTACTGGAGATATTAACAAATGTTCTAAACTGGCCATGGTCTTGTAGTGGGGTGGGAATGTGGGGAACCAGGTGAGCTCCAGAGGTTCGTTCCAGCCTGAATTGATTCTGTGGTTTTCAAGGCTGAATGTTAGCTGTTGCTGACAGTGAGCTGCTTAGGGACTTCGTGGCATATTCTATTTGTCCTTATGAGTTAACGCTTCTAGATTTGGCAATAGGGTAGCACATTGGGTTCATTTGAACTACTTGAATAAAATGATGTTTGTTGGAAAGCAAATGTTCAGATCTATTTAGTAATAACTGCTTCCCAGAGTCAGATGAGTGAGGCCTCTTTACCATTCCCAAAACTAAGGCTCAAATTTATGGTAAATATTCTGGTTGGAAAAAAATATGAGGGAAATTTTGGCCTCATCAGCAAAACCAGACTGGCTTCCATTGAGCTGGGAGGTGCTGTTTGAATAGCTGCATGTTAATTTGGGCCTCTGACAGTTTTCTACTTTTATCATTCTATCTTGTCTTTTCCCAACTTCTTACCTCTTCAAATTGTTATTTTGAAGAAGAAAAAGCAAGTCCTTGGTGAACAAATGTTTACTTCCTTTAGTGGGGCTGTTACATCTGATGGAATACTAGTGCATTTTTTTTCCATCCCAATTTGATATATTGCTTCTATTTTTGGAGCCCCAGATGGAGCACAACTGTGATGCCAAATATGTTGCTGCAGCACATCATTACTTAAGTGCCTGTTTCATTCTGCATGGGAGGATGTTATGTGGCTGCATTCCAAAAAGCATTGATGTAAAGTAGTTTGTTCCCATTCATATGATGGAGTCCCTCACATTGAGGCCATTAAGAGTGCTGAAAAAATGGCACATAGAATAGATAAAAACCATATTCTCACCATATTGTATAGCTGGGAAGAATGTACAAGCCAAGACATGGGTGGGAATTCAGATCCCTTAGCGATTCCAGTGTGTGTTTATACACAACCCAGTACACAGGCTCCTTCAGTTTAACTGTGTGTGGGTGGGTAAGGTTGTCCACCCATGGGCAATTAATGGATCTTGCTCAATGGAAGATTTGAGAATGAAGTGATGTCTTTCTTAAGGCATCAAACTATGCCAAGACATTTGGGTATTTGCCTGAAGGAAGGTGAGTTTCCCATTTTCCACACCTTAAGAAAGATCAAAGGAGCTTTTCTTTAAAATTGCAGGTGTCAAGCTGGGACAGATCCTAGCTGAAGGTTTCATATGTTATTTTAGAAAGTAAAAAAAAAAAAAACCCTAATCCAATACCATGACTTTGCAAAAAGCTTCAGATGATTTTTGTTCTTTGTATCTTCTGATCTCTTTAAGGTAAATCACGAGGCTGTGATACCTACCATTGTGCAACTGGCTTGTGAATCCTTTGAGTTACTTAGTGTCATACCACTGATGTTTCTGAATGACTTGATTCTTCAGAGAAACAGGCATTAACACAGCACAGAAGGATCTGGACAGTAAGCATGACTAGGAGTTAAAAAATTTGCCTTATATTTTAACATGTTATTTCCAGGTGTTTATCACTTTGAAGTTCCATCACACTGAAGCCTGTCGAACTGAAATATTTGAGGAGAGGTTTCTTAGCTTTGCTCATGGCTCAGAACAAGGTTAGAGGTCAGACAGTGTTTGTGCCTTCATTAAAAACAGAACTTTTACAAAATAAAAGCTACACCTACTGAAGAATTGGGTAAAGAGGAAGATCAACCTAGAAGGAAGGGTGGATATGAAACATTTGAACTTGAAATCTATGTTCTCTCACGGAACCCCTAATCAGGCACAAGCTTATTTTTACTTTTTGCTGCCAGCAGGTGCCTACTCACCCTGCCCCAGTAAGGGAAGCAGTTAGAGGTTAGGGAGCTCCTCCTGCAATCTATTAGTGCCTCATTAAGTACAGCAACTATTTGTAAAGCATTCTTTAAGATGAGGACCACCCACAAAAAAGCCCTGGAGGGAATTAGTCAGTTTCTGTTCAGTGCAGATTTAGGGAGGTGTGGTAGGCAAAACCTAAAGCCACAAGTTGAATGATAATATGAATAGAAAGCTGGAGGAGTTGGCCTTTCCCAGAGACTGGGGGGGGGGGGGGGGTGTAAAACAGGGGTCCAGCAGGAAACCTGTTATGTGTCTATCTGATTAATGATTCTTATACCATAGAGGCCTTGGGAGTAAACCCTATCATGATGCTATTTCAGAAGCCTTGATTTTGCAATCTGAAGCGGAAGGGTGCAATTTTGGACATTGTGCAGCCTGATTGACACTGTGCATTGTGACATTTATAAGATTATTTGCAGTGCAACAAGGGGAAGAATAAAGACAGAAAAGAACAAGGATTAACTGATAGACCAACTCTTATTTTCTTGACTGGATGGAGTACCTTAGGGAATGTTAGTGCACAGACCTACTGTAGTGAATATTTGTGCTGTTATAGTAATACCTTTTTATACAATCTAGAGAGTTCTTCAGAGATGGGAGACTGACAATTTCTACAGCAGATATTCAGAGGCACTTGGATCCACAGAAGGCTCAGGAAATGGGCAATCAAGGATTGGAGCCAGCTTTATGTCTTAGAGAGCAGCCATCTCACAATTTACCTAATTTCTGCAGAAAAGGAGGCAGTTTCAAGCTGTGCCTTGTTAATCTTCTGAAGAGTCTTAGACAATGTCTTTCCTCACTACTGGCTCCTCGTTACTTCATGATCTATGCCAGAAAAGCCTCTGGTAGGGAGGCTTAACTCACTGGATCATGGCACAGAAAGGGATGTTCCTCTGAAGGTCATAGACCAATACAGTCTTTGTGAGAATGCTTGCAGATCTAGCTGGAGTATCTCTGAGACTGAAAACTAGGCTGAATCAAAGTTAATGAGAGGTTTCAATGTTGCCAGGGTTTCAACCCAGATATCTGAACAACAGGAAGGTCCTGCTGATTCTGAACACTCTACCAACAGTATTAGGGAGAAACCTCAGAGACATCAAGATACATGTCAGCCTGGTTTCAGTTGCAAACCTCCTGACCACAAAGACCCCGTGAACTTCAGTGTACTCTTAGACTTCAAAAGAAACAAAGACTTTGTAGTCTGAGAAGAGGGTTTCAAAGAGACTGCTGACTAACAGACAGCACTTTTTGTGCTGTCTTGTACAGCTTTACACACCATGAATTTGGCAGCATTAATCAGAAAGCATTCTCCCTGTAGACACTGCCTCAGAAGCAGTGTGTAATATTCTGGTAGGAAAGAGTGATATTAATCATTCTTCTTAAAAGACCAAAAGTAGATCAAATTTTCTTGTTTTCAAATGTATTTATTATTAGCTCCTTTGTAAAATAAGCACAGTAAATTGCATTTATAGCAGAAATAAGATGTGTTAACAAATACTATCAGCACTTGTAGCTAGATTATCAAGACTTTTCTGAAATATCAGATACTTCCCACAGTCCAATGTTTAAATATCTTAAACTACACCCATTGCTAAGACTGGAAAAAAAGGAAGCATGGTCACGATGGAAGTCTTTCTCTAATTTCAGTAATTCTGTAGCAGGGATTAAGGCCTAAATCCTCAAAGATATTTTAATGTATTTTGCCCTTGTAAAGTCAGGACTTTGGTGTTTTGACAGAAATGTACAGGACTCAACACATGCTTCTGCTTCCTTCCAGACCTGGGGACTTACACTGTAAGTAGTTCAGAACCAGGACTTGAGGGTTTTTTCCTAAAGTTCTGTTAAGGCACCTATAACATGTTGCAGTAGAAGGGAAATACTTCCAAAATTAACTATAAAAATCTGTGTTCTAAAACTCTAACTTCAATTAGATGCTCAACATCCACATATAAAACGTTACCAACTTCTCTCTGAAATGTCAGATAAACTGGAGCTAAACTTGTAAATGATTGATGCTGCCTTGGTTTCAGTTGCAGATTCCTGACTACTTGTGCCCTGTGGTTTTGCCTGTGGCACAGCAGCTCTGAAGTAATTTTATTGTCAGGAAACCACTGCAAGAGATGCACTAGGTACACCCGGGTCACTGAAAAAAAGGCCTCTAATGATCACAAGAAAGGGAGTTTTATCTGGCAGGTGTTCTGTTCAGCTACTGACTCCCATTTCCTTTCAGGCTCTTGAGAGGTGGCAACAGGACTCTGTCAACCTCAGCATCTCAAAGCTGCCTCCACGCTAGCACTCCCATTGCTTCCACTGCAGCTTGGGTTCAGCTGCAAGTGTAGGGCTTTGAGAGTGGTTGATCTCTCAAGCAAGAGCCATTTTCAGTGTTCGGCAGCTGGGCATCAGCATGATGTAAACACAGACAGCTGACAAAGGGCAGCAGCTAATATTGCTAGGAATCTGAACTTGCAATTCCTTCTTTTACTAAATCATCAAGCCAGACAATGAGGATGACCTAGCACATGACACACAGCTGCCTCATGCAGCAAAGGCTTTCTATGCTGACACATTTCAACAAAATAAATACAAATAAATAATTAAATAGTGAATCAGTTAAATAATGGAATAATAAAGCAGTTCTTTCAGTAAATTACTCTCCAAATAAATTAACACATGAAACAGTTTGAATAGCATCTGCCACCACCTGGCATTGCCAAGTCATGTCAAGTCAATAAATAACAATAAATAAAGGAACAAATAAATAAATAAATAAATAGACACAATACAATAATATGCAGAACCTACAAAAAGAGCTGACAGCACTGTATCAAAACACCATACATGTTAATATAACATGATGTATGCTAAAGGTGTTACTCAGATCTAGGGAATTAAGAAGACCTGCTGAAATCAGGATCATAATAATCTATTGCAAAAAACATATGGTATGGCTTCTTCTTAATCTCAAATGCAGATTTTTCTTCTAATTATGCTTCTATTCTTGTTCTGAATCATTCTTTGCTTTCTTCAGGAGCCCTGTGCCATTCTCCTAGAATCTCTTACTGGTTATCTGTAAAATACAAGAAAGGAAATTTACTGGAGAATTATTTTGCTCAGACCTAGGTTTGTAATCCATTTCTCCATAAAGCTTTGCTGGTCAGAACTATCTGGTGAAATGCCACCACTCAATTTCTCTAAAGGACTCCGGACCACACAATGCAAGGCTCAGAAATCCTGTCTGGTGGGGATCAACTGATGAGAATTAGGCACCTTTACCAAATGTCCTTCAGTTCCCAATGGTATCTGCAAGTGCCCCTGTACCAATCAAGTCTGGATCCACAGAGCACTCTGATCTCTTTTCAAGTGTTTCCAGTACAAGTTTACAACTTTTCAACAGTGTGACTTAGGAAACTTGGAGGTCAGAGAGATTTGCATTTACATCTAACTGAAAAAAAAAACCCATCTGAAGTTACAAAACTGAAGAGAGGAACAGGATAAAGAAATCTGCATCATTCTTTTCGGTGTTGATCTGAAGAAAGCTATTTCCATTTTTTAAAATATGTCCTGACCTGGACTGAGGGTGATTTAGAGCTGTCAGAGAACAGTAAACAATTCCCAGCCATTCCTAGGACTAACAGAAGCTGCTAATAGTATCTCTTTCTCATAGCAAATATCTCCTCTCTCTCACTCTCTTTCTGCACGTATCTCCTCTTTCTCTTACTCCCTCATTTTACTGATAGAACTTGGCTGTATGTGGTTGTCTTGTATTTGGATGCTCAACCTTGATTCATAAGCTATCAATGAACAGAAAGGATTAAAATCATCATGGGTTACACTAGCAACAGCCAAATGCTCATACATATCTTAAAGAGTATTTTATAATCACCTAGTTAGGTAGAACCCTACCCATGACCACGAACCTCCATCTATTGTTTCCTCTCTAAGTGAAGTCTAATTGTTTCCTCATTTTTTGTTGTGTTTTTAATGGAGTCGTCACGTAAAGAGCCCAACACATGTACGTGTTTATTCTCTTACTGATAGTTCATGAACAAAAATGTTCAGGAGACAAAAATGGTTATATCACAGAATCTTAAGGGTTGGAAGGGACCTCGAAAGATCATCCAGTCCAACCCCCCTGCCAGAGCAGGACCACCTAGAGTAGGTCACACAGGAACTCGTTCAGGTGGGTTTTGAATGTCTCCAGAGAAGGAGACTCCACAACACACCTGGGCAGCCCCTTCCAGTGCTGGAAATGTGTAATAAATGAGTATTTAAGAAGCAGAAGGCACGCATGGCCTCCCTGCTCTCCTAGATAAGGAATCATCCCTGCTCCTCCAGCAGAAAGTTCTTTGGTTCTTACCTGCACAGCGAAGACCACTCACTCCAGGATGAATTGTAATAGCGATCCCTGGCCTGCACAGAGATCTTGTCTTTCGGGCCAGCTGATGGAATCTGAAGAGACTGCTCATCGACATCGTAGACCTATGAGCAAGGCACAGATCCATCAGCCAGTCGTAAAGCAAAACATAAAGTGCCAGACATTGCAACCAGCACACCTGACTCAAAACCCCACTGTATTCCGTGCCGAAAGCACCAAGCGTCACCAAAGCCATCGGGGCCCGGGAGAGCCTGAGCCTCCGGAGGAGCAAAACAGAAAGTGCACTGTGCAGCGCTGTGAAGTGATCCAAGCCCCAGCAGAAGCAGCCCTAAAGCAAAGGGTTTATTGGTTTACCTGCCTTTTTCCCCGTCCCCTTCCCCTCCCAGCACGGGGCCGCGCGCTGCGCCCCGACGGGCGCCACCAGGCGGCGCCGAGCCGCGGACACCGGGAGCGCGCCCCCTGGCGGTGCGGCCTGGCTCCGCGCCCGGCCCCGGCGCTCTGCGGGTGACACACTGACGCCATCGCCACCCTGCGTTTGCTTTTCTGCCCTCTGCCCTCTGCTCAGCCGCTCTCTGTATTTCTTTCCCGTTCTGCTGTTAATTTCTTTGCCATCCCCGGCAAATCGCTGGGCTGCTGTTGTAAACCCTTCTGTGTGCCCGTGAGCAAAGGAGGCAAAACCATTTTGTGATTTAAAGCGAATAGCAATGCTTAGTTATCAATTAACTGGAAAGCGAGTGGCAAAGACACTTTGCCAGTCTCCACTGAAATGCTACCAGATGAGCCAGCAATGTGCCCAAGAGGCCAATGGCAGCCCGGGATGTATCAAGAAGAGTGTGGGCAGCAGGTCAAGGGAGGTTCTTCTCCCTCTCTACTCTGCCCTGGTGAGGCCTCATCTGGAGTCCTGTGTCCACTTCTGGGCTCCTCAGCTCAAGAGGGACAGAGAACTGCTGGAGAGAGTCCAGCACAGGGACACCAAGATGATCAGGGGAGTGGAGCATCTTTCATACAAGGAAAGACTGCGGGAACTGGGGCTGTTTAGTCTGGAGAAGAGGAGACTGAGGGGTGATCTTATTAACAGTTATAAATATCTAAAGGGTGGGTGTCAGGAGATTGGGACATCCTTTTTTTAGATTGTATCTAGCAACAGGACAAGGGGTAATGGGATGAAGCTGGAACACAACAAGTGCCATTTAAACATAAGGAAAAACTATTTCCCTGTTTCAGTGAGGGAGCCCTGGCACAGGCTGCCCAGAGGGGCTGTGGAGGCTCCTTCCTTGGAGGTCTTCAAGACCCACCTGGACATGTTCCTATGTGACCTGATCTAGGTGACCCTGCTTCTGCAGGGGGAGTTTGGACTGGATGATCTCTAAAGGTCCCTTCCAACCCTACCATTCTATGATTCTATGATTCCTATTTGCCAACTCACCTATAAGGAAAGTCTGAGCTACCCATGTGCAAACAACATACAAGGAAATCAGAGCAACAGATCCTAGACTTCTTGATTTGGAAATGGGGATTTTCCCACATTAGGACCCACACAGCCTATTAAGGAATTAGTAAATACCTTTCTAATGTAAGCACAGCTATGCAATGCTGGGCAGGATTTTATCTCCCCAGTTACATCAGGGTTGCATCCACCCCACAGTGTGTTGTTTGGATCTTACTGCTCATAAAACTGGGAAGGAGATCTTTTTCTGCCAAGACAGAACATTGCCACATTTGGGTCTCAGAACTCTTTTTTTTCCTTCTGTGCTTTTGTGTTTCTTATATTTTAGTCCATGATTCTTGCATACTAAGCTACACTATTCACACTGTCAGTTCAAGCAAGAAAATCATGTTTCAAGTGTTGTATCTCCACCTGGCTTCCACGTTTCTTTGTGCTTTCAACTTTCACCCTGAAAGTCAAAGGGAAGTAGGATTTTGGTGTACTCCATGTTCTGGGATATGTCCAGGTCACTGTCCCATTTGTGGCCACATACTGACATTTGGGTGGGTCGGGTTTTACTGCAAGAGAAAACATAGAAGGAATTAATTCACATTATTCATTAGCAGCATAATATCAGTCCTTGGTGTACTGCAGTCAATAATTTTGTCAGAGTCAGCTTTGGAAGCCTCCATGAAATTAAGAGTAGGCATGATGTGTAACAACTGCTTTGTCGGCTCCTTATGGGAAATTAAATACACTCTCAGAGTCTCTCTGGGTGAGATCCATCTTTTTTTTTTTCTTGGAGGGCTGCAGAGGTCTCTGTGTGACACAGAGGAATATCTTCAACCCCTGCCGACCGTTAGGGCATTTACAAAAGCATCCGTTTCCTTAGCATGCTACTTCATTTTCCTGTGCCCTGTGGTGTCATGGTCACGACTGGTCCTCTTTTTTCCTGTCAGGTTCTATTAACCTGCCCTGGATGGCCATTTGTAAGAATGGATCAGGAGTGAAGCATACATTAGATTAACCATTATCTGAGTAAATCTGCATTTCTCAGAGAAAAGCCTGCTGGGTTATTGGTTAATCTCTGACCTCTCCCACATAACCCTTCTAAAACATGTTCATCTAGTACAGAGTGCTACAGAAATTTCTGGGAGATGTGGGTGTAAGAGGGTTGGAGGTCACAAGCTAGGGAGATATTGCTTCTTCACTTCCTCCTCCTCTTCCAGATTGCTGCTAAGTTTTGTTTTCCCCTGTTCCTGTAACTGGGGGCTTGATACAGATTTACAGAACAGGGCAGGGATTCCCAAGCTTGGTTTGATCAGCTATTGTTGTTAGTTCCACTACCAGCAGCAAGAATTAATCATGATTCCTGGTCTACTCACTGATATCTCTGATGAAGAAGCTGCTAGTGTAGTTCTCATATTCCACTTCATCAATGACCTCCAGGAACATCTCAATCGGCTGATGCTCTTCAGCAAATGGACAGTAGTTTTCTTTCTGGCACTGGACTGTGTATTCAGTCACTGATTTATCTGTGTGAGCTACAGGGGTGCTGCAGGTTACATCTTCAGGGCTGAATACAGAACCGAGAAAAGAAGGAGAAATGCTGGTTTGTTCTGAGAATTTGTTGCCACAAATAACGTGAAGTTGGTCAGGTAATACTCTGAGGTTGCCTGTAGCAGTTTACAACTGTGCTTCAACACTTCAGTGGGACTCCTTACATTTTCAGTGCTATGTTACATATCAAAGTGAAATCTTGAAAGCCCCCCCCTTCCTTAGCAGAAGGAATTAGAGTTTAAACCTAAACCAAGATATCTTATTTCTTATCACTGCTATCCCACAACAAGCTCTACTATCTTACTTTGTTCCTTAGCCCTTTCCAAAATCTTGCTGGAGGAAATAAGGGAAGGTTAAAATATATCTACTGGAAAAAAAAAATAACAAGAGCCATCTATAAGTACTACTTGGATGCAGTTCTGTGTTTTGCATTCAGCAAAATGAACTACTTTACAGTTGTTGTCAGAAATGACATTTGCTGAAGCACTCTGTGTTTTGGAGAAACCCCCAAGAGCAGAGCGAGGTAGGAAATCCCCACAAGGTTCCCCTCACATATTTCCCTCGCAGGTTTCTGCAGTGTTCCTCAACAGAGACTTGTCAGTGGACATGTGGCTTTTGCAGTGGGTGCAGTCTCCTCCTCCCTTTATTCCACTGGATCTACTGTGAAGGGACTCAGTGCTATGATTGTTTCTGCTTTTGGCTCAACTTCCCCACTCCCCTACATGAACTGTTTTTGCTATTGCTTAATTTACTCTGTGGCTATACTGTAGCAGTTGTAACAGTCCAGTGGGGGTGTGTTCCATTTTCAAGCCTGTATTAATTTCTCAGCAACTTCCATGCATTTTTTTAGTTGTTATCCCCAGGTTTTTTTGCATTTTGCAGATGTTCAGTCTCTGGAAGTGGGATTCCCTGCCTTCCATGTGTCCTCAATAACCTACAATCCAGGATCTCCTACACAGAGTAAAACAAAGGGCTGTTCCAGCCTTGCTACGAGATTCTTAAGGAAAGTACAAGCTCTTACCCTTTTAGACTTCTGATTGTGAACTTCACATTTGGACTCTCAATTTCTGTCATCCATGAACAAGTGAAAATTCCAGAGTAGTTCTTTGCCTTACATTTTATAAATGTCACGGTTGGCTCTAGATGGAAAAAGAAAGAAAACACGATTTATTTGTTGCTTTTTGCCAGTATAGTTCAAATGGAGAGAAAACAGTAATTTAGTAGCCTTCTCTCCACTTGGGAAGGTGGTGGGTACATAGACAGACACAGTCTCATGCTGTCCCTTGGGGAGCCACCTGTAGCTAAAAAGGCTTATCCCCACAGTTAGTGGCTGAAGGCTGCTTTACATGGCACCACTTTAATGACATCTACTGTCAGGAGCCCAAGCTGTTGCAGATAGCTGTCAGTAAGAGATTTAGGTAGACAAACCCCCTGTTCTTTTCACAAAGCAACATTGCAGCTATTTAACTGGCAAACCTCTGTATTTGCTGCCCTGCAGATGAGAGTACACACAGTAGATAATCTCACATTTTAACATGCTGGGACACTTGATGAAGAATGTTTCCAATATGAGAAAGGAATGAGTCCTCAGTGTAGGTGTGTGTTTTATTACTGCTGCCCAGCACTGCAGAGCCTCAGAAACTCTATATTGTACACTGGATGTAGCTGACTGGCAGACCATCCTGCTGCATCTGGTATGTGGGTCCAGCAGTCAAGGAAAAAGCCTTGGAAATTCCTTAGTTCCTGGCACTACAATGAGGGAGTCCAATATGAGGCATGGATACGTGAGGTTCATGCAGAAAATGCAAAACTTCACAGGGTTTTCCCAGTGGAATAATCATGAATGGAGAAGCCTAAATGACAGCACTTAAAATCTAGATCAGTCCCTGTTTCTGACAAATTATGTAGCCCTGGTTTTGCAAACCCTTTCCTCGGTGGTGAGTCTGCAAGACTGAGGCAAAGCAAATCAACTGCTCCCCCATCAGAAAAGCAGTGGTGTGATATTGATGTTATCCTGTACCTAATAATTCCCATCATCTCTCCTATAGAACTAGAGAGTCCTAAATTAATCCTGTGGCAACCGATTCCAGTGTTGCTCATCAACTACCCCATATACACACCCTCAGGAGTATTTGAAAAGGACCCATATTAAAGTGGGTATTTCTCATTCATTTCTCCAGAAAGCTCGCTTTGGTCCTCACAAAGCTCCAATGCACAAAGCTGAGCAAGACACATCACATCATTTTGTGACTCTACCTTGAAAGCTTTTCAGAATTGACCTTATCATTTGCCCATGGGAGTCTATTTTGGTTATGAGGAAGAAATCATAGCTGACAACTTCGTGGGTATTAGCTGTCAGACAGGTGTAGTTGCCAGCATCTGGGAACTCTTTCACTTCGGCAATCAGAGTCTTTCCAGTTCCTTTCAGCTCGGTGCCCTTTTTCCAGTAAACTGCCAGTGCTTCATCAGGTGTGTTACAGGTGAGCTCCACTTTCTTAGCTGGTGTGTCATCATTCCACTCGGATTCTATGACGTACACTGGACATTGCAGAGAAAGACATGTTAGCAGCTACTCAATAGTGTGAAGATTAACAGAGCCCTTTTCTCAGCTCCACAGTCTGACAGAACCACTGTCAAATCTCTGGCTCTCTTGACCAAGGCCTCACCATCACCTGGAATTCTTTACTACAAGAGAAGGTTCTACTTAGAAACTTAGTTTATCTAGAACCTGCTCATCAATAGGGATGACATTTGAGTGGAAAAAGTGGGTTTTTTCCCCACTTTTCCCCACCTGCTGATCCATAACCCCAGGCAGGTACCTTTGTTTTAAAGGTGAGAATACCAGGACACTCCAAGCCCAGATATTCCTCCTGCATGGCACATAAAACCACTCCATACTATGCTTTGCCTTCTTCAGCATCAAAGGTCTGATCTGAGCAATGAGAAGGAGGGGAGCTCAGAGTAAGTGTGTTGTATTTGCCTGTTGCTGATGCTATTTTCTGTATTCTGCAGGGAACAATCTGTAGTCCTATCACCCTGGCCCCAGTGGAGCAATTACTAAGGACAGGGATTGCTGAGCTACAGCAGAGCCAAGTGGACTGCGATAGGGAGATGTGATCTTCTGAACGCCACCTTGTAACTCTGAAGCATCCTGCTGGTGTTTCCAAATTGCAAGACACACCATCTAACAAAACATCTGGGAACAATTCCATTAAAGAAACACAGTCTTATTTTGTCTCTTTGCTGTGGCTGGCTGATGAACTTCACCTGCATTTCTGTGTGGCAAGAAATCTCAAATTTAACTGCTGTTGCTGAGATATACTACTGCTGTCACAGGCTCCCCAGTCATGTTCAGCACTCTCAGAGACTCTTCTACCTTCACCAAGTGGCAAACATTTGCTTCTTACTGTGTGAGCACCACAGCAAGCACTCAGCTCAAGAAATCAGAGTTCCAGTGAGCTCTAAGACTATTTCATCAGAGCATTCCACTACCAGAATGAAAGAAACACTTAAGAAATCCATGTCAAACGCTGAGTCTAAAGTGGTAGAAAACATGCAAATGGAGGAAGCTTGGCAGATCTTATGGATCTTTGCTTAGGGATCTTTGAAGCACAGGCAAGATAAAGCTTACAAAGATTCTATGAAACATATTTGCAGTTTTCAGCCATGGTGTTCCCCCAGGATAGATTACAGGGAAAAGTAATTGAATTTCTTTTTACAAACAAAACACAATCAAGTTGAGAATGTTTTTCTCACATTCATTAAGCTCCTTCTTTTTTGCATAATTGCACTGAAGACAGCTTGGATTATAGAGCTACAGTGAGTGAATTAGAAAAGCAAATCTGATTATCTGAATTTAGCCCAATTTTGTGTTAAGTTATTCAAAAGGTTTGTTTGTTTGGTACTGACTCTGTATCTTTACAAAAGTATTTACGTTTATTTACCAGAAAGTCTAGATAAACTATTTCTAGGTTTTAGGTTTGAGTGTGAAATATTCTTTTTCTGACAGCTAATTCTTCACTTGTTTGTTTGTGGGCTGTTACCTAAGTCACAAGATACTGTTTCTGCTTCCAGACTGCATGACTGAAACTTTTGAAACAAGAGAATAGGGAATAGGAAATAAGACTGTTTCTAATGCAAATACTCAGAATGGCCATTGTACAACATTTTAAGACTTCTAAATATTTGTTCTATTAGTACCAATTAGTTGTCTAGTTATTCACAAATAGGAAGGACCTTGCCCCAAGATGCTATAGTTAAAAAATTCTGTGTTTGTGGACACAAGTATAATTCTGAAGGGCCCTTGTGTGCTACAGTCAGATGTAGATCTCAGTAAGTGAAGGCTGCTTACCATTTTCCCTCAATTTCCACTGTGCTTCCAGAAGAGCAGCAAAGGAAAATAATGAAAGTAAGACAAACAGTAGGTGAGACATCTGCAGGAAAGAGAAAAAATATTAGAATTTATACTGAAATCCCACTCAATTCTAGACAGGATAATAAGAAGACAGAGTCAGTTCCAGTGAACTAAGAAACATTCTGCCATTTTCTTTGGCTACATAAAAATTGAATATCAAGTTTGTACTGGAGCTCAAGCCAAGATTTTGATCTGCTTGTTACACCACAAAACACTTTTGAGAAGAAAACATGGAACTTAGAGCAAATGGGTCTGATGTGGTCAGGGACTCAGAAGCATTCCCAGGTCCCTCAGTGAAATACTCCTTATGCAAGAAAAGTCCTGCTGATGCCAGTGAAGGTAGTTGTATGAACCAGGCATTGGACTCAAGTGCCAATGGCCGTTAAATTCCAGACATACAAAGCTTCCTTGATTTAATCATGTCAGTAGTTGTGACAAAACAAAGGAGTGTGAATAAAATCAAGGACCTGCTGAAGCCTTTCCATGTACTGTGGTATTCACCATCTCTGTGAGAACAAGCATCAATTTCAGTAATGCAGTGGAGAGCCTGGCACTTGCCTGACACTTGTAGATACCGATACTTGCCTGGCTGATACTACTTCCAATATCCACCTGAGGTTGCACAGTCTAATTTTACAAGTAATTCCAGGCCAAATTCCTGCTGGATTCAGAGCTGTCATTGTATTTGCAGAAATGGCTGGATACATATATCATTGTTGCTGTGTTCACTTGAGACATAAACACATATCTCACTTGAGAATATATAAGTATACAGCTGGATGTGCAATATATAAAAGTGTATTTGCCCTGAACTCAAAATGCAGCTAGATGTCATCATGAAACACAGAATATATTTGCCAAATATTGTAGTAACCACTGGGTGCATAAAAAACTTTTGACAACAGTTATTTAGATACACTTTCAGACCTTTTTCAACTGGAGATTAAGCCAAAATATCGTGAGTATGGCTTAGAAACAGAGATTGGTGAATATCTTTCCAGGTCTATTCTGTCCACAGTAGGAATATGAATGCACATGAAAATCACAAAAGAAAATGGTTTGGGGTTTTTTTCTTCCTCAAACTAGCCTTTTTCAGTGGAAAGGGAGCAGTAGTCCTGATTTCTTCTCATGTGCTACAGAATAATTCCATTTGGGTTTATGGAGGAAGAGTATGTGTGTGTGTGTGTGTGTGATTCTATGGGCACCAAATCCGTTTCTCTCTGGCCTTACTGCTATTAGCAGCCCTTAATCTTGGTCAGAAGTTGTCTGTCTCTGGATCAATCCCAAGAACATGTGCCATCTCATTTTGTACACTGCACAGCAGTGTACAAATTCCTACTAATGGGACCAGAAGCTGCAATTAGAGTATCCAGAGAGAGTATCTAGTAGAGGAACCAGCTCACATTGCAGCTGTACTCAGAGGCACGAACCTCTGTGAAAAGTCACATACTGCCAAACAGCCTGTCAGCAGTATATTGCTTCATTAAAAGACAAACAGCTACTGCTGATTTTCTACTGCAGGATTATCTGTAATTTGCAAAAGAAGACTACATTTTGCAGCTTTCTGAAAGACATTCATTCGTTTCATCACTGTGCTTCATAAAACCAATATCTGACATATTAACTGAAACTCGAAGGAGAATGGTGTAAAACACACCTTCTTTTCTCTGTCAACCTTTCATCAAAATAGAAACCTTGAAAACAGAAAAGTTTCTCATGGTTTTAGGGAAAAGCTTCAAGATTCCAGTTTTTGATGAAAAAAGTTAACAATTTTCATGTAAAGTACTTAATTTTTGAAGTGAGAGGAGAGCACCTCCTTGCCCATCTCAACATTTTATGGAAAAATTCATCAGAAAGAAACTCATTTTCCAACCACCACATCACTAATCAGTGCAGGTGTCTGAGAACTTCAGAGATGAGGAGATCACAGGGAACATACACATCGTATAGAAATGAGATTATGAGATATATACGGAACGTGCGTGTTGTAAGTTCCCTGTGATCTGGAGCACAAACAGCTGGAAATCAGCACAGATTCCTTCCCTGAGAAGCACAGAATGATTTATGTCAGAAAGGACCTCTGGATGTCACCTGGGCCAGTCCCAGCTCAAGGCAGGGGCAAGTCAATGCTGTTGCGTGTTTTTTAAGACAGAGAATGATCTGCCCATAAATACACGTTTTTTGATGCACACCCCCAGGCACATGGTAAGATACAAAAGATTATTGCCTTATAACATCAGCTGTTCTGATAGTTAGACAACAATTCTCTGAGTTATAGACATAAACACCTTACGTACTCCAGGCATATAAGCATATACTGTCCTGAGAAAAATGTCACAACTACTATTTAAAAACACTTTAAAAGAACTAATTTAAAGTTCTCATTAGTTTTATCTGAAGCAGCTGGTACCAGCCTTGTGTTACCCCAGTGTTAGAGAAGAAAGGAATTCTCACCTTTTGCTGTGATGCCTGTTAGCTGAAGTAGCCAAGCAGATTGGTTTTGTGATCTGAAGGAAGCAAAGTGCTGGCTCCCTTATAAATACTTCTAAATTCTGAAAGGGATGCTTCGTTTTACCACAATACCGCAGAATTACAACATGCAGCTTGGGTTCCTTTTTTATATAGTGGCACAGCTAAGGCAGAAAAAAAGAGTTTGGGACTCCCAGGTACACTTTAAAGGGGAAATGAGATTATGAGAGTGTTAAAATGACCTTTATGGTATGCCAGAGACATTTCCTTTCCTGCCTGATTTTCTGTCCTCATACTGCCTCTTCATCATCTGAGGAAGAGTAAATACAGATGAAATAAACTTCCAAAACTGTCTGATGAGAAATGTGTTATGAAGACAGAAA
Source organism: Colius striatus (assembly GCF_028858725.1). Lineage (NCBI taxonomy): Eukaryota > Metazoa > Chordata > Aves > Coliiformes > Coliidae > Colius > Colius striatus. The sequence goes on from NC_084767.1 coordinate 5,391,056, forward strand.
GAGAAAGTTAAATAAACTAAATCTACCTGGGAAGCATGAAAGAGAGAATTACATGAAATAAAATCCCAGCTGCAGCTTTTAAATATTACCCATTTCTTTTTCTTTATAAACTGATGTTCTTTTTAGACCTGTACTCAAGCATAAGCAAAGACCCATACATACATAATATGCTTTAAAAATGAGGGAAAAGTTTCTATTGGTATTTGTGAAATAATAGACAACAATTCACTTTGTTTACCAAGTAAACCAAAACTGAGTTGTTGTTCCAGCCCTGTTACAAACCCGAAGATGAATGAAAAGTTATAAGCAAGAAGAAATACATTGCTTATAAAAGGGGAAAAAAAAAGGCTTGCAGTTCAACCTGACATGTTTTAGCAATTCGTAAAGAGACACAACTCTATCCTGTCTGCTTTCCAGGAGTATTCCCATAGCCTGGAGATCGAAGCTAATATGCAATAACCCAGCAATGAAAAGATGGTGCCTGTCCGTTCTGCTATAGTGAATGCTCTTTCAGAAGTCCTTTTCATAGATAGAACAACACAAACATCTGCTATTTGCTGCATGTTTGGTGCCCCCAAATGTGGCAAGAACATCAAACAAAAAAAAAGGAACAACCAAAATTAGCAGGGAGAGAAACTTATTATGAACCCTAGCAGTTCCCAGTGTATGGGATTTCTGTTCACTGTCACATCTGAGACAGCAGAGAGGGCACGCTCTCATTTGAAGGATGGGAGTTTCAGGATTCTGGATTACGTGTGCTTGAAAGCTTTATGTGAATGTACAGTATTGCCAGTGGAATCCTTTTCTCTCCTTAGCCATTTTCTCCAAAGAGACACAGCTTGAGTAGGATCACACACAACTTTGGCAGCTGAGCTTTAACATTCTCCCACCTGACAAAACACAAACCGAGAGCTCTGCAATCCCAGATGGGCTTAACAGCTGCCCTGCTGAGTCCCATGTAACCAACCTGTTACGCAGACATCAGCTCCAGACTCCCCTTTGCTACAGCTCACAGCCAGAGCTGGGCCAGAGCAGAGTGGGAGGGCTGCAGGCGGTGAGTGCAGCTTTTTGAATTAGTTTTGAAATGGCAGCTCTGTCACTGAGGAAAACTGCTCCCTTCACAGATTGAGTCTGGAACAAAGTGGTTTATCGATTTACTCATGACACAGAATTGACCAGCAACCAGTGAACTATTCATTTGACATCTGTATCAATAACATAACAAGTAAGAGATTTCTAGACAAGTTCAGGGTGGTAATTAATCCCATACACCTCCACTCATGGCCAAAAGCTCTAATCTCCCCCTCCTACACATACACACACACATTAGGGTTACAAGCACAGGTACTGTCTTTGCATCTGGCTGATGCTTGTCTTCCTCTCCCACATGAGAGACATTTGGGACAAGTGTCTCCTCAGGCAGTTTTGAGTCTTCTGTTCACACAGTTTATATTCCCACTCCTATCTTAATGGCTGCTGTTATCCATGTCACTTTGCCACAGGTGAGCCGTGCAGACACTGCCACTTCTGCTGCTGCTGGTTCACTCTTCAGAAAGAGAAAGCCACAGTCTGAGAAAGCGTATTGAGACAGATGTGGCAGAAGCAGCTGTAACATGGGCAAGTGAAAGCTAGTCAAACTGTTCCAGGCAACAAAATTGTCTCCTCCTGATGCTGGCCCCTGACTGCCTTTGACATCCATGTCACAAGGAGGCTGGGCTGTGCACCGTATTCCCATGCATCTGCTTTTCCTCCTAGGGGCAAGCCTCAGTGAAAGGTGGCATCCCTTTCCCCTTGTAGTTTCAGCCTGTTCTAATTGGAGCTTCCAGGTTGCACTGAGGGCAGCTTTTGTCCCACATAGGAGAAAGAGTCCAGGCCGAATCAAAGCGAGGCAACAATTTGTTCCCATTTAAGGCAATTTCCAATTTCCAAAATTAACTTCTATGATAACACTTGAGTTTAACAACAGTGGCCAGGAAAACTTGAGAGCTACATTCAGCCACTGAACAGAGAAATAAGGGCACAAGTAACTTTACATACACATTGCCTGCTTCTTTCTCAGTCCATCTTAGCTTGCCCATTTGCTTACGGTAATCATACGTTACGGCTTTTCTTTTTTACTCTGATGTCCCCAGTGTGTACCTTAAATACCTGCCCAGCCTGATGGTAGTCCTTAAACGCCTGCTCAGTGCTGAAACATGGATAGTTAAAGATTAATATAAATGAAGAACTATTTTCAGAGTGTATGCTTGCATGCATCAAGTCTATATAATTGCTTTAGCTCAGATGCTGTTGCAGGACAAATGGAGTAATATGGTACCCAAGCTTCACATCACGAATCCTAGTTAGGGAGCACAGACACGTCTGTGTGGAACTTCCATGATGGGATAGTTTGTTATGATCCATCAGAGGAATTTTTAAACATTAAAACATAGAGATTGAGAAAATGCCTTTTGATGACAGTCTGGTTTTTCATTATGAGCTCATATATTCTTAAGGGGAAATTTAGAGAAGAGCAGCTTCTCTCCCATCATTTTATCCTACTTCCCCTATGACGCTGAAAGAGAATGATGGAAACTCTATGTCTGTGTTTTGCTTTCCTCTAATGCAATAGAAACACTCCTTTTTGGCAGAAACGGCCCAGTTGAAATTGGTTTTCCATTTTTGAAGGACAGATGGTTTTTGCTTTGTGCGATGACACAGTTATTTCATCAACTCAATCCAGGGAAAAACCTGGGTAATGTTAAGAAATGGAAGGTTTATGTAAACTGTGTAATCAGAATGTTTTCTCTACATGGAATTTCCTTCAGCATCTGGCTAGTTTTGCATGGATGTTGATTTGGAGATGAATGCCAAAGATCATGTTTCATTACTGTTGTTATTAATGTAGTAGCAGTAAGAAGGGAGCTCTGTTCTTTGTATGTCATTCACTAAATGGTGATTTATGTGACTTCATCAGGAAATACTGTGTAATATTAGCAGATCAATGAACTTTCCTAAATATTCTAGTTGCAAGCTACTATGCAGAATCACTGAACCAAGAGCAAACCTTGAGAGAAATGCAAAACAATAGAGGGGAAAAGTACTTCCCACTTCTGTTAAAAATCAAAGAATCTAAGCTTTATACAATAGTGCTTCATTTGCACTGTGTTACAACCACAGCAGCCTCCTAAGATAAGGACTTTGCATATCCCTCCTTAGATAGAGAGGACAGGAAGGCGTTTACCCTGCAGTTTGCTCTCCAAGCTGTTAGGCCATCTTCTGCCTCCAGAGAGGAAATTGCACAATAGTATTATTGTGGCCCAACCTAAATAATTGGCTAGTATAGTGCTACTGTGGCTACTCAACTTCCAGATTAGAGCTAACTGTTGTTCAGTGTATGGTTAAATGTGGATATAAAATACACTTAGAAGGTGTTTTCATCTCTTAGTCTTGTTCCCTGCTCCCCCAGTAAATCCACATCTGCCCAGTCAATTTCTAACTCACAATGCATTGGGTGTGTCTATGTAGACTCCATTATATAGCCTGCATTTAGGGACAATGTTAGGAGTAAGAAAAATATAATGTGGGGAAGGGGTTAAACCAAAAAAGTAAAAAGAGGTGTGACGTTTCAAACGGGTTTTAAGAACCAAACCACATCTTCTACAGTAAATGACCCCAGAGAGTCGATGGGATTTGGGTATGATATGCTTTTGCAAGTATTCACAGTCACTCAGAAAATTCAGGGTGGAAATATATAAGAAGTTGGTATCTCTGTAAGATTCATTGCAGAAGTATAGAGATACCAGTCCTCTTTAGCACAGGAAGCACAAAAGCTCCTCTGCCAGAATGAGCATATGAAGATGGTTCATTGTTTTTTTGCAATGCAATGCAATGCAACGCAACGCTTCCTATTACATCAGACTGCTGCTTCCATCATAAACCTGTTGTGCACATTGGATAAATCTGATATGCTACACTCAGCCATAGGATCCAGATGCAAATCACTCACTTTACATGAAGCTCACTCATTTCTTGAGTGTGATGTCAACTGTTTGAAATCCACTGTCGCCATTACTTAGGCTAGGACATAGCACTGGAGGTGGGGGAAATAACATACCAAACTGAAAGTAAGGGGAAAAACCTGGTAGTAACTTACTGACTTAAATTCAAGCAGCAAAGGAGCCTGGACACTTGATTTCTTTGCAATTCTAAACTTGCATGTAGCATTTTTTCATGTACCTACATTAAGTTAGCAATAAACGAGGATAAAGTCCTTGAGTGACAAACTCAATAGCCAAGTACCTGCAGAGAACCTGATGCCATACATTGTGATTTATTACATTAATAGGAATTTCAGCTGATTTAAGATGTGACAGGGAAAGGTTGGTAGTTAGATTGCTCACAGTTCTTATAGTCAGTGACTGTTAGCAATGGATGTTTGATGAGGTCAGATAATCTTTTAAAACTCAGAATCACACTTTCAGATTGGGATCATCAAGTCTACAGGAAACAACGGTATCCCTTCTACATAAACTTGAAGGTGACAAAGTAGGCAGCAACCAATGTAGTCCATAAGAACACCTCTGGTAAAGTCTGTGTTTTCATTAGTAAAAGACAGTTAATATACAAGGATTCACTTTCGGTATCAGGATCAGGCAAAGCAGAGATCATTTCAATGTGGACAGTTACCAGACAGCATCTATTACACAGTCTGGAGCTTTCGTGCTCTCATACTGCTATTCAGTTATTCCTTGGCTACAGCTGAAGAGAGGTCAGGGCAGAGGAAAGATAAAGTGGAGAACTATAGCATGACATTGAAGAGAAGAAAAAATATCAACTCTAACATTCAGTTAGAGAAAGAGTTAATGAGACATTACAGGGTTTAGAATTGTATACATCATCTAAAATTCATCAAATACTTTTCTCAAACATTGATTTTCTCACATGAAATACATCTATTTGATTAGATAGCATTACAAAAGATATTTGTTGATAGATGGGCATTAATTTTGTGATACATGTCAGTTTTGTACACAAATGAAAGACCAAGTGTTCAGTGACTTTAAGCAAAACAGAAACAGAGTATAAAAGAATTGCAAAGGTTAAGCATGCCTCAGAGAGGTATTTGCAGATGTTCTGTATTTCAGGAGTCTTTGTGTTGTAATTTTTGTGGAATTATAGGAACTATCCTATTTTTAACCACTCACCTATCACTTAATAGCACAGTATTTGAAGGACAGTTTACTTTTCTTCTTCAGTTCCAACCATAAGAATTTGTTTTGGCACTTGGGTTTGCAGTCTCAGAGGTACCTTTGACATCTCAGAGATGAAAAAGGTAATATGCTGTTGGCCACCTAGGACAGTGTTCTTTAATGCAGTATGAGCTTGTTACAGCCCTACGGCCACATGCAGTGTCAAAGGGCTGCACATGAGCCACGGATGCAGGACTGCTGCTGTTGCTCTGCCTAGTGTAGCTCATGCAGCTTTGGTCAAGGGAAGAGCTGGGTAAAAACGGTGCTGATCATTTCCTCCCAGTTTTGGGAGGAAGGGAAAACTGTCAAGGGCACTGAAAGACATTTTGAACCACTCCAGCCTTTTGGTAGTACACTGCAAAAACTCACATAGTTTTCCAGCATTACCTGAGACCCTCATGGCCATTCTTGTCTGGCTGCACCACAGCTGGGCTCAGGAAATATAAACCAACAGCTGGAGTGTTAAGAGGATGATAGTAGTTAAATAACCTCACTTTTTAAAACAATAATAAATCTAGGCATAAAGATAATGCTTCCTAAGGGGTGAGGAAGGGAGGAAAATGAGTCTTTGTCCAGAACTGTCCTGAGACTCCAGAGTTAAATGTTCCAGGAAACCAGAAAACATCATTGCCTTTTGCTCCAAATGCACCTTTCTAAACACTTGTCTGCAATATGTCTATAAAGAATAAACAAACCTTCCTTCTCACCCTTCTAATCTGCACACACTTCCTCCTCTGAGGAAGTCAATCAATTAGTGCTACATACCATTGCTCAGGTACCAGTCTGATATCATGGCATTAGTGAGAGGAGAGCAAAGTGGGGAAGAGAAGACGAGTAGATCCACTGACTGAGTCTACCTTTACGTGGTGTTGCACAGGCAGAGTTGAACCTTTGTTAAGGGCACACGGCACTGTGCTAACTACTACTATGCAAGTCCTGATCAAGATGAGTATCCCAGCAGAGCAAGATGACATGTGTGTGTGTGAAATATTCTGTGGGCAGAATTCCAGTTGTACTCTTGGTGCACGTAGTCACTGTGAAAAATACTTATCTGCCTTTATTGCTATTTTGAAGGGGAAGATGGACATAAAGTACTTGAGTATATACATCTTATAAAGGATACCAGGAGTTCATAGTAAGATTCAGTACTGTCACATTAAAAGGAGACAGAGTGGTTTGGCAGAAAAGAAACCCCCTTGCGTTCTAACTCTCCTCACCGAGGTGGGAGGTTAGGTGCGGCTGGGTTTAAATTCTGAGTGATGCCCAATTTGCCACATTCAGTCCAGACACATTCAGCTCCTGTGAACTATCACGAGTCTGGATTCACTGATAGTGGGCTGCACCTTCAGTCCAGTCGTGCTCATGAACTAGCACGGCCACGCTTCAGGGTTTGGTCGCATTCAGGGAGAAACTGTGATGACTGGCTACTTAAACAGTGCAGTTTTATTCATGCGACAGATATACAGGTTCCTGTGGATTGCTGGCGATAGTGACCGTCTGCAGAAGAAAGCACATGCAAAAAATAGATGTCTAAGACAGAGATTTCTAAGTTTCCCACAGAAGTACTTAGTTTAAGTCTCACCCAAGGCATCCCAAGGTGGGGGAGGAAGAGAGGCTCAGTCCATCAGCTGATCCTGGGAGTCAGAGACAGTTTGCGAGGGAGCTTCCCTGACTTGTTCGTGATGGTGTCTTCCCTCCAGTACCTTGCTTTTCTTTAACCCTTTTATACCTTTTTTCACCTTCAAGGTGGAGTTTGAGTGACTTTAGTCATGAACACCTTTATTACGATTGGTGTAAAATTCTCTCACCTCTCATTTAAAGGTAGAGCTTACAAACAATTCAGGGCACAGACTCAAGAAGGAGTGGTGGCACCTTGGAGGCGGGTAGCCTTTGGGAGGTGTGTTTTAGTATTAAAATGGGACAGGGAACTGCTGGAGAGAGACCAGTGCAGGGTCACCAAGATGATCAGGGGACTGGAACACCTTTCATACTAGGAAAGGCTGCGGGAACTGGGGCTGTTTAGTCTGGAGAAGAGGAGACTGAGAAGGGATCTTTTTAATACCTACAAATATCTAAATGGTGGGTGTCAGGAGGTTGGGGCAGCACTTTTTTGGATGGTAGCAAGCAACAGGACAAGGGGTAATGGGATGAAGCTGGAACACAAACAGTTCCATTTAAACATAAGGAAAAACTATTTCACTGTTTCAGTGAGGGAGCCCTGGCACAGGCTGCCCAGGGAAGGTGTGGAGTCTCCTTCCTTGGAGGTCTTCAACACCTGCCTGGACACATTCCTGTGTGATCTGACCTAGTGGACCTGCTTCTGCAGGGAGGTTGGACTAGGTGATCTCTAAAGGTCCCTTCCAACCCCTACCATTCTGTGATTCTATGAAAGTTCACCCTAGGACAGAATTTTCTCAAGATTTGACAGACCATTGGCTCAGGGTACCCAAAGTGCTGCTTATCAGTTCTAGAGGACCGTCTCATTCCTATGTATCATCACAGAGTCTGACCACAGAGCCTCCCCTCTGCTCCAGACTCCATGGTATTTGCAGGGAATTCCTGTGATGTGGATTCCTCACATAGCAGCAGCAGCTGTATCCACCCTGTAAGCCTTCTGGATTTCATACCTTTCTTTAATTGGTGAACAATGCTGATTTTTAATGTAAGTTTTAATTTCTAGGCCACTTAAGTAATAGTGCCACAAGTGCCCAATCATGATCTACACATCTTGTTGCATCATTTTTTATGTCAGAAAATTCCAAGCTCCTGGAGGTGGTGAAAAGATATTTTAAATTATGTAATAAGAGGTTTAACACCTCCTATGACTGTTCATGAATGAGGTAATATAAGGCCCCTGTGGAAAGCAAAGCTGTTTCACAAATGAACCACTGAGGCATCCTTCAGCTTCTGAGAACCAAATGAAATTTCTTAATTGACTCCAATTGTTGCTTTCTGAGATGATATTCACTTCTGTAACTTCTATGAACATTAGCTTTGCTGAAATCATGTTGTAATAAGTGGGACTACAACATTACCAGCCCTGAGTGATAAAAATTCAGGAGCTTTGACATGTGATGGTTTCTAGTAACCACAGTAGAACGGGGACAAGGGAAAAAACGTCGACTGGCAAATCCTCCCTGCTGTTATGTATCAGACAGCCTCTGAAATAAGTGTGCCCAGGAGAGGCTACAGCCCTGCCAGTCTTCCACAGTCCCCAGGTATTATCTTCTCCAGGGAGTTATCCTTTAAACAATCTTTTCTGTCTTCTGTTGGTGGTGTATTTAGGATTCAAAGTGGTACCAAGTTACACTCATCATCTCTCTTTGCAACCACAAGAGCTACAAGCTGATTTTAGTAAAAAATGTAAGCTGAGAATGCAATCTTGTGTGTAATCATATAAATCTAAGTCTTAAGGTTAGCTATCATGTTAAGAGCCCCTGTAAAACTGTCAAGAGTCACTAATATTATAATTGGAGAAATAAAGTTGCTTGGTACTAGTCTAGGACTAATTAAAGCTACATTAATCAAAAGTTTATATATCTTATTTTAATAAGCTGTGAAACTAATGTAATGTGTGAGCAGTTTCTGGAACTTTGCAGCACGGTCTTAAAAGAAAACTGTAAGAAAAGCCCTTTTTTGGCTTTTCTATTCCTGATGGAAGACAGATTTTATACAGTTTGTACAGGAGAAAAAGGAATGTTCCATGTTTAACAAGAAAACAGTACATCCTGAATCCTTCTCCCTCTGGATGTTTCAGCATAGATGTCAGTGGAAACAGCTTTTGTGCCAATGTTCACAAAAAACCCTCTTGGCTACTACAGCTACAGGGCTTAGGAAAAGTTCTTTCAGACTTCTCTTAACCTGAGCAAGGTTCCTAAAGAAGGGTCATGCCTTGTGTGCAGGCTTTGGCTGAAACAACCTGGAATCACTGGGCTCGAGGGCAGGAAACGCTTCCACTGATTTTAAGTGGATTGTGATCAGACCTGTAGTGTGTTCCTGCCTTCTCAAAGAGCTGATCAGACCTACATCTGTCCTCTGGCTGGTTAGGGAACACATGCATGTCTTAGGCTTTTTGTGCAACAGAGGTTTGCAAACTGGCCCACAGTAAGGTGCTTATAAATGAGCCTTTGAAGGAGTAAGGTCACCTCAGTAGTCTAAGCTTCTCACCAGGCACTTGAAATTCCACTGTAAAATCTGAAGAAATGTGAAACCCAGCTCTTCAATATCCATGAGTCACAGATCATGGAACTTCAAGAAAAGAAAACGGGTATATTCTGTTCTCTCTATGTAGTTAGTTCCGTGTAACCATGCAGCAAACCACTTGGGAGACCAGAAACATGTGAATTGGGAGTGTGTAATGGAATTCACCTTCCTTAACTTTGGCATTATAAAGGTGTTCAGAGTAAACCTGAACTCTAACAGGGAGCATGTAGCTATTTCAACAACTTCTCAATGCATTTCCTTGTAAATTAAAATGGAAGCCCAAGAAGCTGTTTTTACAGCATCACCTCTTTCAGTGCAAAGCCCACGCTTGCTGCAGTACTGCACTTTGTTGTACTTTTGTGCTACCTTTTTTCCTACTTTTAAAAATTGTAATCCTTGAAAAAGCATCCTTTATTACAGTTATTAATTATAGCCACAGGAGATCCAGATGTTTTTTTTTCCTCTCTTCTCAACAGTATCAGCTTTCTCCATCAATTTTTGAACTGCTGGTCAGTCCTTGCTGTTACAGTGCTTGTGACATGACTCAGTTAACTGGATTTGCCTCATTTTTATTTGAAAGGGTGTTTTGAAATTACCACTAACATGATGTCTCTGCAGACAAAAGTAACCAAGCAAGCAGAGGAAAGAGTAAAAACCCAAAGTCTCTGTTTTGTCTGTCTCATTCCCAGCTGCACTGACGTAGTGACAGTTACAAGGTTAATAGGAATGAGATTGTTTCATACTTAACCACAGCAACTCTATTTCTCACCACCACACATTTCTGAATGAAACCTTTGCAGAAGACTTCTTGCTCCAGATACAGGAGCAGCGGTGGGTGTTGACATGCCCCTGTCAGAGTGAAGCTGCGTGTCTGTATGGTCTCTGCCCTGAGCTGTCTCAGTGTTTGCCACCTCCATTCCTGACCACGAATGTGTTCTTTCTGTTGTTGACACCCAAATGGCAATGTCAGGTTTTGAGCCCACATGGACACACACAGGGTGTCGATCTCTCAGATCCTGTAGATGTTACTCTCTTGCTCATAGATTTTGTTGTATGATGCAACATTTTTATAACCTAGTTCATGGTTTAACAGTTCAGACCTCCCCTTAGGTTTCTAATTAAAGTAAAATAGGAAGCAAAGAATAAGAACATTTCCCCTAGATCAGGACAAATGCCAGCTGAGCTCAGTATCTCATCTCAAACAGCAGCAGAGAACACAGGGAAGACATCTAGGTTAGTTAAGACCAAGCATACACTGGTACCTACAGAGAGCTTTTTCATATTCAGCTGCTGACTGATCCATATGCTGACAAGAATTGTACTCGACAGTGTTACACAAACAGATGCTAGAATGATAGAAATACAGAAACAAAAGAATGCTTGTTTTTTTTAAGTATTGCTTCCAAACATTCTGATGATGCTGGGGTTGATTTCCAGTTTTAACCTTGAAATACCTGAACATGTATCAGACCCCAAACCTTGTGGCAGGGGAAAAAAACCCAAGAGGATGGTTCCACTGCAGTGTCCTGTGTCTTTGTGACCATGTATGGCACAAGAAACACCAAAGCCCAGTGCAATGCCTTGCGTTAAGACTTAACAGCAGTGGGACCACCAACAGACATTGTCAGATACTCCAGTGTTGCTCTTTCCTTTAAAAAGCTAATTCCAAGGGAACCAACACTTGACAAACAGCCAAGCAGGTGAACATTGAGCCACCTGGTACAGCCCCTGTGTTCAGATGCAAGGAAGAGAGTAGGAGGGTGAAGACCTTTAGATTGAGCTGCTTTACCAAGAAGCAGGTCCCTGCTGCCTGGACTGCACAGATGCAGAAAGGTGAGGAGCAGAGTGGTCACCAGCCTTCAGTTCTCACTGCCTGAGAGCAGTGTGACTGGGCAGAGGGGAAGCAAAACAGGAAAGGTAGTGACTGTTAACATCTCTGAGCGAAGTAAGAGCAGACACATAGCTTTTTGTGTCATTATGGGATGTATTTTGAGATTTTGTGTGTGAACTTAACTAAACTTGCCTACTGTTCCTTATTCAGTGGAGGTTACTGGCTGATTGATACCTGTCATTCAGCAAACAATTCAGGTGTTGAAGTAGGGAGAGAGGCTTCCATGAGGGAACTTCCACTAAGTACTTTCCCAAAAGCATGATGAAACTGCTTGCATGGAAGCAACACATTTGTTTCTGCTTACCATCATGCCTTGCAGTTCGAGGATGTTCCTGGTGTTGCTCATATTGGGAATTGTGCTGTCTTGCTCCTCCCTTGGCTCTGACATCATCCAAAGTAAACGCAGCACAACAAGTGCATAGCAAACAAGTCTGTCACACAGATGACACTGTTGACCTATGTCAGTAAATTCCTGGACTTGGGTAGGAATGAGATCTCTTAAATTTGAGGAGACATGTTAAAAAGGAAACGTTCCTCATTTAAAACATCCATGGGTTTGTACTTGGGGTTGGTTTTTGCCAAAAATTTAATTCAATGCCCTTTTTTTGAGATGGTCCTATTCACAGGGCTCTTCAGAGTTGCAAGTGGACTATCAATACCCAATTCAAGTGAAAATTGACTGCTTTTTGCACATATGAAAGCTGATTTGATCCTGTGGAACAAGAGTCCTTACTGAGCTCTGCTCTCATAATAGGCTGACAGTATGAAGGTAATGAAACCAGGACCTTCTAGATTAGGGGGAGAAGAGGATGCTATCCTGGTAACTAAATAACCCCTGCAGCTATCACACACTGATTGTTGACTGTCCTGTGATGCTTCCTAGCTGCCTTTCCCTGAATCATAAGTATGTTTTTTGGTGGGGCAGTCCTCACTCCATCTGGCTGGAGAATAAATCAAACAGGATGGAAATTAAACTCAGTCTCCAATCTCACAGTGCAGAGCTGCATAGCATAAAGATCCATTGGCCCACAAATTCCACTTAACTTGATAAGCTATTTAAGGCAGAAGTGCATCGCTCCATTTTTAACTTTTCATCTTTAATTGGCTTTTTCTGTTGCCCCTTTCTACAGGCAAAATCTCCTAGGATGCTTCTCCCAGTACTCAGGACAAAAAATTCAATTCCTCTGTGCAGGGCTGCATGAGGTTACACAACAGATATTGACGTAATGAACACACCATGGGGTTTCTTCGTACCTCCACCAAACCTTTCCCCAGCACTAGAAAGTCAATCAAATGTGGGTTCCAGCCACAAATGACATTACTTCCTTTCAGTGGTAATAGCTGCTGTAAGGAACACCATATGAAAACAGTAAGCCTACTATTCACTGTTTATCTCTGACTTCTGTTGATTGAGCAAAGCGTTTGCTTGCGTTTGTGACTTCCACCATGTAAATTCCTCCAATACTGTGAGGCAAAAGCTTTACTATCTTCCAAGTAGTTATGGAATTTCTAAGCCAAGTGGGAAACAGAGAGAGAAAGCCCTGCATTGCTGAATCTCTTCCATAAGCACAAGTCTGACTACATCAGAGGGTAAACATTAACATTCCCATGCGACATTTCTTTGTATGTGTAATAATAATATCGGTTTTAGATGTTCCATTTCAATTCCCTCCACCTATAATCAACATCTGAGAGTAAAAATCACTTCAGAGAGCTTTAGTCTGACAATTATAACACTAAATCCCTTGATCAAAGGAGCTGTTGTTTGCCCAAAGCAAACAAGATGTCAGCCACATTCAGAGAGTTCAGCAGAAAAACCCACTTTGTATGACAGAGTGCAGCACAGTGCAGTTACCTTAATGTAGATAGATTGGATGTAGATAGATTGGAATTGGTGTAGATAGATTTGGAATAGAAATTTTGCAACTGAACAATACACAGCAAATATCTTCCCTATGTGAACTGCCACCTTCTGCTTTTTTTTTTTCCCTCTCAACCAGCTGAATTTAATGAACATACTACTTAACTACTGTGAGCATCCTCATGGAAGGATGCTTACCTCCAGCTCTGCAGGCAACCAGTCATGTTGCAGGTTGTGGTCAGCATCACAGGCCTGGTACTGCTCCATGAGCCAGCTGGCAGAACCACCGCAGACAGAGGATGTGGTACAAGGGCAGACACCCTCCTGGAGTCACCACACAGCTTTCCCCAGAAGTCAGATCTGCAACAGCATGTCGTTTTAAGAAAACAGGAACTTTGCAATCTGCAGTAGAGTTATAAATAACTGAGTGCAGTTTATTCACAACTGCTAGAGGGGACGTGACTCGGCACAGCCGTGGGTTTGAGAACAGTCTCAGAGATAAAACCTCTAGCAGTCATGAATTTTCATTGTGACAATACTACAATTGCCATTTCAGTATAGGAGACCACATTTGCCTTGCCCTTTCCTTTTGGTTAATTGCTCCTGAAAAGGAAGAAACAGAAGTGAGTAGAAAAGAACCCCAGAAACATTATACTACTTTAAGTCTCCTTTGAATGCCTGTGTCTGAGCAGGTGAGACAGAACTTCATTCACTTGTGCTGCAGCTTTATTTACATATAACAAACCTACAGAAAAGATGGGGAGAGAAACATAGGTTCTGGTAAATAGCCTTGATGTTTGCCAAGTCAGGGAAGGTTATGTTATCTCATACTGCACTGCTGTTGTACATCGTGTCTGCATTCACAGCTTAGCTGGAGACATCTTTGTTGAGAAAGGTCCCGTTTGACACAATCAGTAGTGTTCAGCTTTTTGCTGTGATTTGAATCAGAATACCCAGCAAGCAAGGCAGAAATGTGGTAGGAAAGACATAGGTGCATTTCCATTAACAGCAGACATAAACCCATGTCACATGGACAGGGCATCAGCAGATAACCTATCTACATCTATGGACAATCTTATGTCTGCTCTCGCTATTCATTGTTCAAATATTTAGCCATGAGGGTTTGTCCTGGAGAGTCTTTACCTCCATTTCTCATTTTATTTAAAAAAAAGACATTACTTGGGTTGAAATCTTGCAGAATGCAAATAAGTTTAATACTCCTCACAACCAACTTCAATGTATCTGCATTTGGGAAGGAAAATTTAAAGCCACTTCCCTTAACAGAACAAATTTTTTCAGTTCAGAGTAGAATCATGGTCAAAGTTAAAGCAAAACAAAAAATCCCCTTTGCTTAAACTTAGGAAATTATGATGAAAAGATCCTCTCTATTTGAGAAGGTGCTGTGTCCATCACTCAGTGTGAAGTTAGAACATCTGACAGCCATCCTTCCCCGGCACTGTGTTTTGCTGGGAGGCTTAGACCTGCCCCACAACCATATGGGTGGGTTCCTGCATCTGAAATACAACAGGAACCCCAGGATGGTGCAAGGCACTGTCAGTAACATCTGCTAGACTTTGACATTTGCTACTAGTCTCAGACCAGAGACTACCTCCTACCCAGCTCTGTTGTAAAAGTTCAAGTTCCTGTTGACCTCAACCATGACGAAAGCCATCCCAGCTGGTGATACTGCCAAAGATACCACCTACCTTTGATGTAGCTACTTGATTGTCATGAACTAAAAGCTCTTCCTCTCATGTGAGCTCAGCTGGCAGAAACTGGCCATTTTCATGATGTAGAGCATACTATACTCTTCAGTGAAAAAAAGAGTCTCTATGAAAACAGCCACATAACGACAGAGTGAAAAGCCAATTCCTCAGGTTCATTTTTCTTGACTCACAAGAAGCTGACTGTTTTCATTGACAGTCAATTTTTTGCCTCAGAAAGTAAAGGATGTATTTTCCTTACTTAGAGTTGTACCAAGCCCTACAAAGACGAGGTGTGTCAAGGGAAAAAAAACCCAAAACAATCCAAAACAACAGAGAGAACAAGTCTAAGGAGGTGATCACCAAAGAAGCAGATAGCAACGCTGACTGGATGTGGGTGTCCCAAGTGCATTCATCGCAGGGTGCAGGTACCCACTGCTCCAGGGGTATTCTTTGTGTCCTCCAGCTAACAGAGGCCACAGCCTCCTGCTTTGCAGCATGAGAAAACTCCCTGCTTTGAAATAGCATTCAGTACATTGCATCTCTGTCCACTGAGAATACTGTGAGTATTCACTGCAAATTCCTCCAGGACTGTGGTCTGGGTTTGTGCTCATGTCCATCTTCTCACTCAGCACCAGATAAAAGAGCTTCAGGTTAAACTCGGCCATTCTGGACCGCCTGGGTGTTATCTGAAGTCATTAAACGTACTGAACATTATTTCAAAACAGTGACTTTTTCTCATGCATTCACAATTTCTTCCCCTCAAGGGTTTTAATTTTCAGTTTTGAAATACTGAGACAGTTTTATTACGTTAAAAGCTTTGCTGTTTCCTTCTGAGAGCAGCCAGCGGTGCAGTACGTAGTCACTCATTTGCATAGGCTCCTTGGTTTAACAAAGCTTCCAGTTGCTGTCTGGTTATCTAGGGGTGTGACAACCAGCTCCAGTGAAAACAACTCTGTGGTTTCATTTACATATTAGGGGAAATAAAACAGTCTGAGTCAGAACTGGAGCTCTCTTTATTATGTAATAAAATAGTAAGCCTTTCAAAGAAGACTTAGGTCTGTATTTGCTGTAGTAGTTCCCCCAGAACTGTCTGTAAGACCTAACTTAACCTCAAAACCCCAAAGTCTGAAACTGGCTCCTTATTGTCACAGGAAAATGAGCTGTTGTAGCAGTCATAGGAGTATCAAGAGTGGCACAGTCATTACACTTAACAGCGCAGTGATGGGCTCACACAGACACACACGCTTGTGTGCACACACTGATTTTTCCCCTCCTGTCTAATATCTCTGATAAAATTCATGTGATGCAAACTCCCAAAGGAAAAACTCAAAGAAACTTGGAAATTCTCACCCTGAACTGTTCCTCCTCTGAGATACCTGCCACGTCTCCCAGACAGAAACTTTGCTGTACGGGAAGAAGTGTGAGAAGTTTTGCCAAGATTGAGCTGAGGGTGTTCCTACTTCCAAATTATCTCCAAAGCCAGAAGTAACAGAAGGATCATATCCCAAGAGCATGAAAACTGAGCCGTGGATGCTGCTGTCACAGTGGGCCAGCTGATGGAGTGAAGGGTATCTCCATGCATCTACCATCTGGAGGATGGAGAGAAAGACAGAGGTTTCAGGACCTTTAGAACCAGTGAATAAAGGGAAGAAAACACATTTGCTGGCCTCAGGATGGTAACTTGGTCCAGTGAAATACAAAGAGTAGAAAACTCATGAGATCAGTGATTACTGTCTTCAAAAGTCATCTGTCAGGGGAAGTGTGCCTGCACACAGCTTGGTGGAAGAGGGTTTTACCTACCTCTGTAAGTGCAGCTCTGCAAACTTAACTTCTCTGTTTGTCAGGGAAAGAACCAATAAGCTCTGATTCAAACTCATATGCTGAAACTCAGCAGTCCTGCCATCTTGTCACTATCTCCTGCCAGCAGAACAGGGTTGTATAGCTGTATCTGATTTGTACCTCTTTAGTGGGCCTGAAGGTCAAACTCAAAATTCAGTGGAAAAACTAAACACTGCATAAGAAAAAAACCCTTATGCATTATTTAGAATGGACCCTGAAATCCAAGCACCTCCTGGCAATGTACATGGATTTGAAGAGAGCATCCTCAAAGCATAGAACATGTGCTAATTCTCTTTAACTATACCAATGCTTTGTACATACCTGGTCCTGCTGACCAGTTGATGGGTTACTCTTTGGAGTTGTAATCACCCTGACACAGAAAAATCTCTCACACTGTGAAAACAATCAGTGTCATTATGAGAAACAATGATAAGCTTCATTTTCTGAGGAGGACTTTTCAAATGCCTATTTCTAATGCTTTTCTTTGACATAAAATCTTACAATGTTATGCTGGACACCGACCAATCCATTCTTGTGTCATGTATTTGTCGTGTCAATACATAGACTTGTAAATAGGAATGGTGATTTTATACTGAGTTTTTGGAGTCAGGATTTTGCTGATGGTTTCTAGGTGCTGAAGAACTGAAGTTATATCTCTGCTCCATTTAAATAACTACATTTAACCTGGCATTAAAAAAAATATGATCACTGGGTCAGGATTTTTCTTCTTTGTATTACAGATGTGACATGTGAAATGGCAGCAGGGATTAAAGAATTTCTGACTGCTCAGTAGAGATTAAATACAAACAAGGAGGGGTTTAATTTCATACCACAGGCACTGCCAAATAAGAAGAAAAGCTAAATGGACACATCTCAAAAATAGTGATCATTGCTCAGTTGTTGCCAAAATAAAACAGAATAATCTATGAAGGCTGTTTTCTCACTACAATTTCTGATTTGACACAAGAGCACTGATGCTCTGATATAAGTTCCTTATGCACCACTTATATCAGCTGTAGAGATGTTTTATTTTCATCCCCTCCCATATCCCCACTACCATCCTTCTAAAGGAAGTTATTTTGGGCTTTTACACACATCTTAGTAACTGACTTGCAACTTCAGTAATTTTTTGTGGCTATTCCATCAGTACTTTTCTGCACTTACAAAAACCAAAACTGAGCTGGAAATACAGAAGTCTCACCGTGTCATATCGCCACTGTATAGGTCATCAGGAGCCTTTGGATGCCCACAAAGAAGGTAGAGACAGCCATGGTGAGAGCTAGGGAGGGTCATCTTCTGTGCAAGTTGGATGAGATGTGACACATAATTTGAGTAATAGGTGTTGTCCCAGTTTGCTGGCAGCGGAGTCACACTGACTGCCAGAGCCCCTACACCCCTACTTCTTTCTGCAAAGAACCTGTTCCAGCTGTGGACCATGACTGGCATCATCCCTTCTCAGCCTTCTGCTCCACATTCTCCACTCTGTCCCCATTCTGTCTCCTGTGCAATGCTCCAGCTGCCCTCCTTACCTGTGAGTTCCTATTATTCTCCTCCACATCCTTCCCATCACAGACGAGTTTCATTCTCTGAGCTGCTGAATTCATGAAATTCCCAACCACACCAAATCTCTTACCCCTTCTCATTCTCGTCATGCTCACTCCCCTCAAGTGTCTTTCAGCAGAACATTTTCTGCTTTGAACTTCATAAAATGAAAGTTGTATGAAATGTTTTACTTGAATGGTATATGTTGACTATAGTTTGTACACTCCAGCTCACATTTTATACCCGACTTTAACCTTTCCTTGTGTTTAATTCTAGGCTTTGGTTCATGCCCTTTTTTATCAAGGAGTCATCTGCAGTGCTTAAACCAGATTCTGGTCTGGCAAAGCTCAGTGGTTTTCAAAAAAGCTCAACAGAAACTGCAGTTTATTTGAACTTTGTGAACACTTTAACTACACTCAGACCTTACTACCATTTGAGGCCATCATCTGCTGGCATCAGAAACTTCATATTTATTCATGACATTCAAATTGGGCAACTAATGTATTTTCCAATGTGACTACGAGTCTCACTTCTGGTGTGCCAACCACCAATGCAAGTACAAAATGACATAAAATGGTATCAAAACTAAATCTTGCCAAAGGTTTTTGCAGAAAGATCTGATTATGGGAAATGAAGAATTGTTCAAGCTGAAAGTTTGAGCAGTTTCAGAACAAAAGACCTAATGCAAATTGATCTGGTATAACAAAAAAATCAGGAACCTGTCCTGAAGAAGTGAACCTCTTTGGATAACCCTGCAAAGAGCACACAGCAGTCTATACCAAGAGTTATACCAGTCTCTGCATCACACTGCTTATCCTCCTACTACTCAGTGAAATAACACTGCCTGTTAGTGCATTGGGCTTGTGTGGCAGGGTTTTGGTAGCAGGGGGGCTACAGCTTCCTCTTTGAGATGCTGACAGAAGTTTCCTCTATGTCTGATAGCACCAGTGCCAGCCAACTCCCAGACAGACTCACTGCTGGCCCATGCTGGAGCAGCTTGTGAAGAACGGCAGCCCACAGGAATGACCCATGTTGGAGAAGTCTGTGAAGAACTGTCTCCCTGGGAGAGATCCCACACTGGAGCAGAAGAGCATGAGGACACCTCTGCCTGAGGAGGAAGGAACAGCAGAAAGAACGTGCAAGGAATTAATCTCATCCCTCATTTCTCCTTCCCCTGTGTCACTGGAGTCAGTAGGAGAGAGAGAAATCGGGAGTAAAAGTTTACCCAGATAGAAGAAAGGGGTAGGGGGAAGATGGTTTAGGATTTCACTTATTAACCTACTCAGTTCTGATTGGCAATAAAACAAGCTAATTTCCCCAAGTTGGATCTGGTTTGCCTGTGATAGCAACTGGTGAATGATCTCTCCTGTCCTTATCTTAACCCATGAGCCTTTTGTTATATTTTCCTTCCCTGTCCAGTTGAGGAAGAGAGTGACAGAGTGGCTTTAGTGGGCATCTAGCATCCAGCCAGGGTCAACACACCACAGTTAGGCAAGTGTGGAGACAACCACCACATTATATAAAGACAATTAGATTTTTTTCTCACTGTCGTATGTTGTTGGGTTTTTTCCCCCCAAAGAACAAGCCAAAGTGATGAGAGGAATGGAGAGGAGAAGGTAAAGGGAAGGGGGAGAAGAAAAGGAAGAGGACAATCTTACGTAACAACAATGTGGCAGGTATTTTAAATAGGAAAAAAAAAAACCAAAGTATTGTGATTTCCATCTGTACTAGGCAATGTGAAAGCAAACAACAGAGACATGAAGCAAAATATAGTGCTTCTATTCCACAGTCTTTAAAAATGGAGTGTAACATTCAGGCATGCCCAAAGCAACTGGGCTGACAAACTTCAGCCCACCAAGAACTAGTTCTTGGCAACTTCCCCTTTCAACTTAGCATTTTGCAATTGCCTTTACTATTTTAATGTTGTGGTTATTATCTAGTATTTTATACTTTCATCGAATCATAGAATGGTGGGGGTTGGAAGGGACCTTTAGAGATCGTCCAGTCCAACCCCCCTGCAGAAGCAGGGTCACCTAGATCAGGTCACATAGGAACGTGTCCAGGTGGGTCTTGAAGACCTCCAAGGAAGGAGCCTCCACAACCCCTCTGGGCAGCCTGTGCCAGGGCTCCCTCACCTGAACAGTGAAATAGGTTTTTCTTATGTTTAAGTGGAACTTTTTGTGTTCCAGCTTCATCCCATTATCCCTTGTCCTGTTGCTGGCTACTATAGAAAAAAAGGGATGTCCCAACCTCCTGACACCCACCCTTTAGATATTTCCTTCCAATAATTTCACATTAATAGTCTTGATTATTCCTGTGGAACTCACAAGGTCTCAGTGTAGATTACCATGGCATTTGGTATTGAGAAATTAATACACTGAAAGATTAAGTTAACTGACCAGAGTTACACAAGCACATATGATTTGCTTCCACTGTGTGCTTTAGTTATGAGGTCAGATCTCTTCTCTCTTTAGCCAAATGTCTTCAAAATAGGAAAGAAATTGTAAAAAGAATTTCCAACACAGAGGATGACAATGAGTCTTTCACCTATGGACCAGAAATTCACTTCCAGTCTTAATCTGCAGCATCTAAGAGTCACTGATCTTTACTGTGTAGCTTTGTAGAAGGTTTGGGTAGCTTCTGTCCACTTTCTAATAGATAAATTCCCATTGAAGACTCATCAAGAGTGATCTCATTTGCAAAACTGATGCTCACGATTCATCTCAGAATTAATGAACTCCAAAAAGATTCCTAAAAAAATGTACAGTCAATTCTTTTTTTCAGTCCACTTCCCTTTTGTTGTTTCTCCCTATACTTAGTTCATGTTTTTGGCTGAATCAGATACCTCTGGTGCTCATACCCAAGACACGTGTCCCCAAGGCAGTGCTGTGCTACCACCCTGGTGCTCCTCCATGGCCCGGGCAGCTGCTCAGAGTCACAGGGCTTCCAGGATCCAAAGCCAAAACATGAGAAAGACTTTGCTTTTTTTCCATGTGTACTTACAAGTCCTGGCTGCAGGAAACATTGCTCCTCCTTGCTCATCAGCCAGGTCCTTTACTTACAGCAGAGGCTGAGCATCAAGAGCATGTGGCTGGGACACAGTGGCAAACATAAGGAGGAGCAGGACTGCTCTGTTTTGCAGCAGTGTGCTGCTCAGCGAGCTGAAGCAATATCAAAAAGTTATCTTAAGACTGCAGGAGAAGGCAATGTGGCTCTCCAGGAGAGCCTGGACTGGAAAGAGCTTGCAGCCATCCAAATTCCTCACAGCTAGTCTCCTACAGAGATGGCTCTGGCTGTATGGTGGAGGAGACCCTCCACTCCACATTTTAGGGCCCCTCTGGTCCTCTTCAGCCTACTACTGCAAGGATGTTTGCAAGGATGAAGCTGATGGCAGAATAACTATGGACATGAGCTCCCCTCCTCACAAGCATGGAGTAAGCACAGTGTTTAGGGCAGACAGTGATGTGAAATGCCACAGCTTCTTCAGTGTCTGTGACCATCTGTTCTGTGCTGTTGGCTGTCTCGGTAAGCATTCAAAACTCTTGCTTCAACAAGAACAGAAATCATAAAAGGAATGGAATATCTAAGAAAGCAGTTTAACCCTTATACCTTGTGCTTTATCTGATGGGTGGGTGGAGAATGTCCACGGTAGCTCCATTCCCATGACATCAAAAGAGCTCTTGCAAGACTAATAGGGGTATGAAATGTAGAAACTCACTGGGGCAATTTTCTTCCTCTTCCATTTTCTACATGTGTGAATACAATGCCCTTGATCAGTAGGTTCAAGCAGCCCCTTCCCAAGCCATGAAATGCTCCTCTAAATATCTTTAAGATTGAAGGTTACAAAACCATTGTCTCACTGTAGCAAGACAGGAAAGAACAAGGACGTTATATTGAGGATGAGTGGTTCTCTCTAGGGAACTTCTGAGACAAGACATCTGAAAAAAGGACCACACCTCTTGCTGCCAGAAAAAGGCAAAAGAAACTCCCCAAGTCCTATATTGAATCTCACTGAAAAGTCGTCTCTAATCCTCATCCCATCAATTGGCTCAACACCAAATACGGGAGCAAAATGTATTCTTAACTTAGTCTCTCCAAGCCATGCTTTATAAAACACAAATCAAAAGGTTTGGCAAAACCAGTATCTCCTCATTCTTCCAGAGACTTTCCTCTTTAACTAGGATGGTACATGGACAGAACAAATACTATATTCTCTCCTTAAAACAGAAACCTTGGGGGATGGAGTGGCTGAAAGCAGGACAGACATTTTGAGGGGAGAACTAACCTGATTGAGGCACTCTGCATCTGTAGCTGAGAGCTGGTGTGTGTAGGTTGGCTGCAGGCTGCTCCTACAGCTGGTCAGACAGGCCCTATGCAGCTGAGGTGCTGGATAAAAATGGCAGCCTCAGACCTCTGAGTAACATCACAGTGGTGGTAGTTAACATTAAACTGTGTCCCACAATTACAAAGCCTTCCCATAATCTTTTGATTTTGTTAGTTTTCATCTGTGAAGGCTTGTTCTGCAAGTGCTGCATAGCAGGATGGGGAGGGGTGGGGGGTGACTCCCTACATCTCTAGGACCAGTTCACAGACAACTTATCCCTTTGCTTAAAAACAAATCTGAAAAGAAGAAAAAAAAGACACCCTTATTTGCTTTCCACACCACTCTGTTGCACTGTACTAGAAGTTGTTTGATATTTTTTTAATCACCCAAGCAACAAGAGCAGCATATCACAAACACATATCCCACAAATGTATTGCAAAATCTACAGTCTCCTAACCATGAATCTCAAACTTTATCTCTCCTCTCGGCAAACACATACCCACAAGTTTCCCTAGAGGTTTCATTGCTGCTAGATAAGGGCTGCTTTGTGGATCCCCTTGTTAAAACACTGTCAGAACACCACTGACATAGTATTCCCAAACCAGATTTTCAGTTCTGCAATATTTTCTCTGTAGTCTTTGAGTTAGGCAGTTCTGACAACATCACTGTGGTTTGAGAAAATAAAACACAAACACACACGTGCAACCCCCTGTTTAGAAGCGAGGGATAGCATCATCTTCCTGAGGTGAGCAAAATTTCCATCTTTTCTTTTAAGTTTTATGAGAAAGGTACCCTTTTCACTGAAAAAGGCTTCTTCACTTTTGTGGAGACTTGTTTCAAATACAGACAATGAGATAAGCTCTCAGCTAGTTCTAAGCCCTCAGAAGTCAGTTTTGTGCAATAAAGTTTCCCACCTTAAAGATGATTCTCCAATGTACAGTGTGTCCCAAACCACACTCTTCAGGCTCAATATTGCTTTATTGGGTCCTATGGGGTTCAGACATTGGCATGATTCATCCTCCCAGCCCCTAGCACCCTTTAATTAGTAGGTGTAATGACCCAAACCTGCTTTGATATATCAGAATTGTTTCTGTAACAGGGTATCTTGTTAAAGCCTAATTTACTTCACATTAATGGCATGACTATCTTGTCATGAAGTAGATAAGAGAGGTAAGAGTTGCTGGTGTGTAAATCTGCTCCCTTAAATCTTCTCTTGCTTCTTACCACGTTTAAATTCATCCAGGCTTACTGTTTGCACACACCCAGTTTGGAAGTACAGCCTAAAAATCAAACTATCACACTTTCCATGGGCTGAACAAGAACAATGAAAGAACAAGCCTCTGTTTCCTAAGGATTTCTCTGAGGCTGAAGGACATTCCCATCTCTAGGCAGCATCTTACTTTCCTGTATATTTTGCAGTAGCTTTAACAATTTAGTCCAAGAGTGTCTTAAGCAGAATATCACATTCAGCATTATTTCAGGTAGCTCCAAATCAAACAAACTCCAACAACAAAGGTTTGAAATCTTTTCTAACTTACTAAAATGTTGTTAAAGGATTCAGCTCTAGGAGGATTTGTACCATGGTTACATTTCATTAGGCACTCAGATACAGCAGCTGGCACAGGAAAACCTCTGCAGCTTGTACAAGCACTGAATTCTGATCAAGGTGCCAGGCAGGCATGAGTGCTTGAATCTGACTTTCTGCATCTCTCCAGAGACTCTTGTTGTTTCTCAAGCTGCTAAGAATCAAGAAAACAATCCACATTCTGTTTAGTAAATGCTTTTGTTCCCAAAAAGAAGGGAATAAAAAAGCTCATACAGGACCCACCTTTCTGAAATCAAGGTCCTGGCTCTCCTAGGTGAGACAATCTCTTGTTCCACCATTCCATGGCTACACTTTAACAAGTTGAAACTTCCTATCAATACATGAGAGTCAAAAAGCCCAAACTTTTCTTTCCTGACCCTTTCTCCAGTTTATCTGTCTTGGCTGGCTTAACATCTACCAATCATTTCTACTTTGTATTTAGCAAAGTATAAGACCTACAAAAACCAACATCACTTGTTGATAGCTGCCCATAGTAATAAGATCTAAGCAAGATGGTGTCAGAATGAGGCCCTGTGAGGAGAAGCAGCTGTCCTTGTCCAGCCATTACTCTACATGTTACTCAAACCATGTTGCACTGTCTGGGTTGTCCAAGATAGTGCCTTGCATAAATAAAGCACTCAGATTTAGAAAGAAAAACATCACTTCTGTCAACATGCCCAAATCTCTCTGTAGCTGACAAGCCAAAAAAGCAGAAACCTAATTCCATTGTAAGAGTTTTGATTAAAGACATCTAGGAGACATCATTAGCTTCTCTCCATGTTGGGCTAAGCAAGGTGGTCAAAAGACAACAGGTCCATAAAACACCTTTCAAGTGTTTCCAAAATCTCCTCTGAAAGACTCTTTGCAGCACTCAATTGAGTACTAAGATCCAAAAGTGTGAATATGAGTCTTAACAACACAGTAACACCTCAGGAAACAGACTAGAACATAGAATCATAGAATGGTAGGGTTGGAAGGGACCTTTAGAGATCATCTAGTCCAACCCCCCTGCAGAAGCAGGGTCACCTAGATCAGGTTGCATAGGAACATGTCCAGGTGGGTCTTGAAGACCTCCAAGGAAGGAGCCTCCACAACCCCTCTGGGCAGCCTGGGCCAGGGCTCCCTCACTGAAACAGGGAAATAGTTTTTTCTTATGTTTAAGTGGAACTTTTTGTGTTCCAGCTTCATCCCATCACCCCTTGTCCTGTTACTGTCTACTATAGAAAAAAGGGATGTCCCAACCTCCTGACACCCACCCTTTAGATATTTATAAGTGTTAATAAGATCTCCCCTCAGTCTCCTCTTTTCTAGACTAAACAGCCCCAGTTCCCGCAGCCTTTCCTCATAAGGAAGATGTTCCACTGCCCTGATCATCTTGGTGTCCCTGTGCTGGACTCTCTCCAGCACTTCCCTGTCCCACTTGAGCTGAGGAGCCCAGAACTGGACACAGGACTCCAGATGAGGCCATCCACATGATTCTCCTTAGGATCCCAAAGGATTATTCTTTCCTTGTCTTTGACTAAATTCTGCAGTTTCTAAAATTCTGCATTTTCTGTTTATTATTATTATACCCTTGAAATCCATGGGGTTTTGTAATTAAAGATGACAGAATTTGGAACCTTATAGGAACATTTTCAAAGAAACAGAAGCTGTTCAAAAACTCCCCTACTCTAATTATTTCTAGTCTCAAGTAGCAGTCTTTTATGTATGAAAGTTTAATTTGGTAGAGTCACAAACTTAGTTATGTATGAATATACATGCTAGAGGTTGAAAAAGAAGGTAGGTTGACATATTTTTTAATTAGCTTAGACAATTAAAGGGGGGCTGGAATAGATGATTTCTAAAGGTCCCTTCCAACCCTACCCTTCTATGATTATAATGACTTCTCACTATAAAAATGGGGTGCCTTGAGGATTAATACTGTGAAAACAAGTAAGCTGTCTCTAAAGATGTAGGAACTGTTACCACTACCTCAGCCAGAACCAAACTCAGGCAGACCTCATTGAGGCTTATACAACATTTGTTAAAGTCACTCTAAATAATTAGTCCTTCAATTTCCTCATCTCCTAATCTGTGAGCAAAAGCAAGGCAGCAGCATACCAAAAGAAAGGTGATTCTGTCTGTATGTGAAATGTGGCTTTAGCTTGAGAGCTGAATGAACCATCCTCTAAGGATTTCTACCCCAAGGAACTACAGATTTTTAGATCTGTTCAAAGATACTTCAGCTCATTTAATTGCTTTTTTTCCAATTAAATGGTATTTTTGGAAGCCTAATGCACAAGCACTCACACAGAGAAGCAAGCAGAAAGCTTTTGCTAGAAAGAGATAGCTTTGAATACAAATCTAAAGAATTCCTGATACTCTTGTCTTATTAGAGAGTATCAGAGCATCAGCATACCTGGATCTGTGCACATCTGAGAGTCTTGCTCAAATCCAACAGCCTCTTTTCATCCCCCCCTCCAGACTTCTTTTACCCTACAAAGCTGGGCAACACTCCCAACAAAAGTAGTCTCTTTAGGAAGGTGTTTCCACTAGGAATTAGCTGTAAGCACCTGTGTCCTGTTAACTCTGACCTTTGGAAGGAGGCTATCAAAACAGTCTTCATATAAGACAAAGTAAGGCAAGATAGGTTACAAAGAGATTAAAAGAGTATGATATAACTAAAAAACCGCTTCAGTTTCTAAGAAATATTGGTCCTCACTTAAGTTGGATCAAGGGGATGAAAATGCTCTCAGAATCTAAACTCAGTGGTCCTTAGGGCATGAGATCATATAGCTCTAGAGGATTAGTGGTAATTCCCTCACTGTCTCTAAGGCCAAAATCAAAAGGGATAGTAAAAATGGAAAAAAATCAGGCCTCTTCTATACTGGCACTGTCTGTCTTTATTGTGGGTGGGAAAGTTTGAGCCTTATGGTGGTATTCTAAGCAGCTCCATATTTTCAACAGCACTGGAAGTTTACTATCCTTAACATATAAAAACGCTTCAGATATTCCTGTACTGAAAATATGTTGGGATCATTCTTTGCAGTACAAAATTGAGATGCCACAGAAAACCTTCCCTTAAGATCCTAGGGAGGATGGGACTTAATTCATAACTCAGGAAAATTAATTAATCTCTCATGACATACTGGGAGAGCTAAGATGTGAGATAAAGATATGTGAGCAGCTCTTTCATTTGTTAGAATACTGTGCTTAATTTGGTTAGGCATGAAGAGGGAGAGGAGGATACAGACAGAGAACATTTCATGACTGTGTAAATGGCATTTACCTGCAAAGGCTTGCATAAAGCCACAGGCCTTTTTGTTCTCTTGCCTTGGTTTTTCCACACAAGCAACAAAATAAAACTACCTAAAATGTGAGCAAGCTTAAGAACTTGCAATTCATAGATAAGGACAAGCTATGGCATATAGACACCTTGGAAGATTTGAATTGCTGGCAGTGCCTCAGGAACTTTGAACTATAAATCTTGTCTTCATTGGCTAGGCTTAGAGTGTGCATTTCAGTTTTGGGAGAACAACCCTTGCATATGTGCCCAGCATCGAATGAGCCATCCTACAGGTGCTATAAGCGATGGTCTCTGCTTCATCCCAGACCAAGCATGGCACAGATAAGCTTACCCTAACTTCAGCTTGAACCTGGGAGGTTTTTTCCCAGTCCAAATTCACTGGGGCCACTCTCTGTAACAAGGGTAAACTGAAGCTGGCATGATGCCTTGTTTGCTTTCCTCAAGTTAGGATCTTTTCCACTCAGTAACAAAACCAGCCTTATTTTGCTCACAGTAACATTTATACTCTCAGCATCATGTCTTGCTGATAAAGGACTTAAAAATCACTAATGGTACCAGGACCCTTGAAAATGGAAGTAGAAGAACTTCTGGTATATAACAGGTTACTGGAAATTCCCCTTTTGGTTCCAGAGCACTGCACTCTTTTTAACAAAGTCAGGTTGCAGTAGTTCACTGTAGTAGCCCAGATGCACCTTAGCAAAAGCACTGTCTTCAGGGCAGGAGGCCATGACACAACAACCTCCCACAGACTAGTCTCTGTCAAGGAGGGGGTTAACAAGAAAAGCTCCTACTTAATAGTTACATGGCCCTGAATACAACTATGGTTAGCTCAAGTGATGCCAGCAGCAACACTATCAGATTCAACTCATCCAGAAGTGCTGTTTTGCTACTGCTCAGATGAAAAAAAACGAGTACATAATGTTATTTACTCTTTGAATCTGAATAAATGGCCAGAATTCTGATGTTTTACTAGTAAAACATGTAGGTGGTTAAAGATAATACATCTGTGGAAACCCAAAGAGTGCATGACCACTATATGAATGCATTTGCTGGTGGGAGGAAACAGGAGAGTATAGTTGGCACCTGAGGAATGTGTTTGGTACCTGAAGCACAGTCAGAGGGAAGGGGAGACTGCAGCACAAAGGCAGGAGAGCCCTGGTTCTGCAGAGTGGGGAAGCCTGTGCTACAGAATAAACACACTCTTTCCATACCCAGGGCATGGGATGAAACTTGTCTGATGTCTGCAGATAGCAAACCCTCTGGGGCAAAAACACCCCAAGAAACTGTGCAGGTTACATTTGTGCTGTGCTGATATTTGGGTGTGATTTCTTTTCTCTGAGGATTCTCAGTACCCAGCTGTTTGGGACTACGAGACATCAAGCATCCCCAGCAATACTTGAGCTATACTACAGTGAAGTACCTCAGCCAGAGAGAGATTTGTTGCATCTAATAGGTCTGAGTGATGGTGGGAAACACTCTGTACATTTTGTTCCAGCTACAAACAAACATTGATCTAATCATATTTTGTGGACTGTTATGCTTCGGAAATGTTCATATGTGTGGAGTTCCAAGCTTCAACATATCCTGAATGAATTTCCAAGAATATGATGCATTTATTTGAAAAGTCTTCAACAAGAATGCTTGCTGAGTTTGCTTTGCTATTTCATTCTTATAGAAACATTTGCTAGAGGAAAATAGTGCCGTTAGACACATAAACGTGAAACATCTATTGGCCAGTTATGCAAATCTGATTGAATGGTTTCTGTTAGTTACAATAAACAATGGAGTCACACTGAAACAATGTAATCTCAAACTGAACATTCTGTTATATTTGTAATTAGAATCATGTTGGTTACTTATGTAAGTCATCTTGCCAAAACAGAGTTAATGTCACATAACTCATTACCGTGACAGAGCAAACAGCACGTCGTGAGCACTTGCTGAACACTTGTAATGTAATCAAAGTCAGAGAGATATGAAATATAATGTAATTGTTCTGAAGGAAACACACATCTGAATCTGTCTGTTCCTTTGTGCATAATAGAAGCATGAAAAATTACCTGATTGCCCTCAGATTAATTTTGTTGCTTTAACTGGAATTAAGCTGCTTGAGTCGGTTAATTTGTTAGTAGCAAGAGACACACTGTTCAGGCTCTTTGACAAATTGAGAATGATAATTGGGAGTGAACAAATTGACATTTTAGTGATAACATCACCTAAATCCCTTGAGATAAATGTATATGATATAGACATCCCTCCAAACCCTTAAAAGAATTTGAAATTGGAAATAGGAGCCAACATTTAGACCAGTTTTATTCCCTAGGAACCCTGAATGATTGTTCCTCCATGACAACCACAAGTAAAAGTGGAAGTTTTTAATATACTTTTCCTTTCCCAAGTATTTAATATTTAAACTCAATGCCTTTTTTTACCTTTCCCATTCCCAATCTAGTCCAAAAAGCTGTCAGTGAATAGATCTTTATCTATTTTTAGGGTCTATTTTTATCTTCCTACGGTGGTTCAGTGTGGAAGATCATTTTTTCTGCTTTGGCAAGATGCTGTTTCTCACATTCATTTCCTTCTAAGATAAACTGATTTGTGTTGTTTTTGCAAATTTTCTATTCCATTGAAGAAAGGTTTTGGTAAAGTGTATTGGAAATTTGGAGGTCAAACATACTCAGTTAAAGAACAAAGCATGAAACCCTTTAGAGAACTTCAGATGGTGACACTCAAGGGCTCAGCCACTAGAGGGTAATATAAGATAAGGAAAAAGGGAACTTGGTGCCCTCTAACCAGCTATGGCTTGCTTCCACAACTTAGTTCAGATTTTAGTGACAAGATCTTTTCAGTTATTTTCTAGGCTTGCTTGGTCACAGCAAAGAGCTATTTCTGCCTACACTAAGGTGCCATGGAGGAGTCACAGCTAAGGACAAAGACACATTTGTACAAATTAAGGTGTATTTGGGGGGAGTGTGATCTGGCATTTTTCTCTACTTAAAATGCTACAGTGACAAAGGAAATGTTTTGTAAACTCTAATGAATATGGAAGCCTTGAAGACAACTGCTGAAAGTCAACTTCAATTCTGCTCTCAGGCAGGTGAGCCCAAATCCCCTTGAAGCTACTATTTTTACAAAGTGAAAGTGAAATTTGGCCTTAGGAATCAGAAATGAGGTTTCCTAATGGAAGTACAGAAAGTAAAGTTGAAAAGACCATCCTATTTGGACCCAAACAAATGCAACCAAAAGCCCTGGGAACTTTTCTGTCACCTTTACAGGCTGGATGGAAGTGCCACTGAGTCCTTTCCAGACACCAAAGTCTAGGTCAGGGCTACCAACCAAACTGCAGAGTCTAGTTATAGAGTTTGTAATCTGAAATGCATCATCCTCTTTACTTTCAAGTGACTTGAGAATGAAGGTTTCTGCACCAAGTCATACAGGAAATTGCTGAATGACATGCAATAGCTGTTATATTCTCAAACCTTTATGCACAAGGCCAAGACAAAATGTTCTAGGCACTATACCATGCAAGCTGTTTGATTTTGCTGGGATTTAATTTCCCCAACTTCTCCTTCTTTTCATTTATTCAGTGCAAATGAATTGACAGATAAGGCTTATGTAGATAGGGTCAGTACTGAAAGCTGTGAGCTGACAAAAAAATGTCTGTGAATACCAGACCTGACTGATCTGTACTGGATTCAGATCAAAGGCACTGGCAAGAAAAGAAATCCATATATTGTAGCAATGCTTCAAGACGGTATGAAAATAAATGCTATCAGCATAAATACAGATAAATTACCTTTAGGGTTTTTTTTCTTCCAGAAAGAAAGTAGTTAAGATAGCATATACAGTGAATTTTGCTGTGTGTATGGGTAGGCTTGATAGTGGAGTAAGAAGATCTTTAGGTCTATTAAGAAATGAGGCTTGCCATCAATAGATTTGCTTTTCAGCCTTGGGAGTCCACAAACTTCTTCTCATGCCCAAGAAAAGTCTGTCAGCTATGAGATGATGGCTTTGTGGTGAGGACAGGAAGAGATGTGAAGATGGGGAGAGGAAGAAGACATTTCATGTTGCCTGTTTCTAGGATCCTAACAGCTGAATCTCTTTTTGGGGTGTACGTAGGCAGTGTAGTGAGAGTGAGAGAAAGAGTATGCTCCAGGTGTGGCCAAATCTGGTTCTTGCTTTGAACCTTCCTTTATATTCTATCTCCATTTGTACTGTGATGGTTTTTTGTTCCAGACTGGAAGGTACCCACCAGATCCCACCTGGAGCTGTGCACGTGATGCCTTACCTTGTCATCCCCTGAGATCTGAGGAAAATTCTACAGTTTGGGCCTCCAGCATCTGGTATGTGAAAGGTCTCCAAGATTTTGTAGTAAGGCTGTTATATCCAGCCAGCATTATTTTGTCTAACAGCTCCTGACACTTCATGCCATTGATCATATGGTTCCTTCTGCAGTAAAATCTTCAACGATTTCCTGTGAGGAAAGAGACACAAATGAAGAATAAGCCACTCCTCTTTTGGGACAATTATGGGCTGATAGACCCATAAGTGTGGAATCATACTTTGTTAAGAAATGCATACTCAAGTCACATACATGCTGATCTGCTATGCTTGCTTGAAAAGGATTGGTAAGTCAAATCACTCTCAAATGTAGACTTCAGCATGTAAGACCAAGAGATGTCTTCATCATGTTAAAATATGCCTAGAAATGTATTCAGAGCTTGTGAGTTTAACAAGCACGTGTTCTCCTGCAGTAGTCACAGCTCACACACTTCAGCATTGTTCCACCCTGTAAGAACACTTCAATAAAACTAATTAAAAAAAAGAAATGAGAACCCAAAATACATCAGAAGATCAATATCTACTGGGATTGTCAAAGGCACTTCATTGTAAAACTCACTCTGTTCACATTATCTCTCTCTATACCACCCTCCTACTGAAAATATCTTTATAGCTGGAAAGGAGAACTTTTTTTTACTACTCAAGCTAAGAAATGTATGGTCAGCTCAAGCAGCTGGGTAAAACCTTTTTTACTCAGAATTATTACAGTGTAGTTGATGGTTTATGTTAATGATGATTTCTTCCAGTTTGTCCTTTTATTTCACCTCATTTTTGGGGTGTTGGCTGTTCATTATTACAGAGCCACACAGGATTGTGTTGCTCACTGAACTGCAGGAATGACAAGTGGCATGCCATGAATATGGGCAGCCTGGTGCAGGTATTTTTATGCTTGTATTATAACAGCCCTTAAGATTTGTGAATGTGTTGACAAAGGAGGCAGGTGTATGCTGACTATTCAGTTTTTCTCCATAAATAACAGCAGAACATCCTTGTTATATCCTCTTGTGTGAATTGTGAACCCTTTTTGTATTAGATGGAAAAGGAGCTTTGCACCCTGCCTTTGGGAGTGCAAAATCTTAAAATCCTGGTAAGCTAGTCAGGGGCAGGGTGAGGGCTGTAAAGACCTGAAAACACTGTAGAGCTCTAAGGCCTGTGGTCTTTGTGATGGATGGAGGGGCAATAACTGACTACCAGACTACTGTATTAAGCTCTTCTATATATTTGTTTTAACTCATTTCAACTCCCTCATCCACAAACTCTTCAAAAAAACCAAGATATTTCTAAATCAGAACCCTCAAAACTAAAAACTAGGCAACAAAATCCTCTCTGCCTCTAGTTTTCTAAGAGCAAGGAAAAAACCGGTGCTTGAGAGGTGTCTAAATTATGAAACTGGTGTTTTCTACTCCACAGAGCTATCAGACCCAGAGATAGGCAAAACAGTAAATCTTTCAATGTCTTATCTAACTCTCATTAAAATCTCTCTGGATTCCATGTCTGTTGAGTGGACAGTGCTGGAGCAAATTCCTGCCATGATCTCTTAAGCAGAAGTGTAGAACCCAGTGACACCTTTGCTTCACGAGGAGAACCAGCCTGTCTTCTTCACTGTTACATGCTGCTGATAAATATTTTGCTACAGAAAATGAGTTTCTGCAAGATATCTCAAAGATGCACAGCACTCAGACCCTTACTCCTCAGAAACAATGTCAATATCACAGACAATTGTGACTTGCTAGCTAAACTTTAATAAAAGGAAACAATCTTAAAGATTTGGAATATTGTGTTTTTAAGCAGAAAATGATGACAACAACAACAGAGGAAAACAAAAAGGCCCTTCTTTGTTAGAAAGTCCACTCCATATCCTCTGATGTTACTTAGAGAGAAAGCAGACAGTCATTGCATGAGCTTAGGGGAAGAGAAATTTATTCTACATTATGGGTCTGTTTTGGGATAAACTGAATATGTCTCTTACCATTTGCCAGTTCCTACAGGGAAGCTGAGATAACTTAGTACTTTAGACTCAAGTTAGATTGGATGGATCTGTTAAAAAATCAGCTGTATTTTATCACAGCAGCATCAAGCAGTACAGGTCAAATGGTTACTTTCAAATTTTCTTCTCCTGATTCCACTCTGCTTTGTCCACTAAACATCAAAGTCCTTGTGGGGAAAACAACCTCAAAGGTAACGGAGTTGATGTAGGAGTTAATTTGTCCTCAAGCAGCCAGCTAGAAAACTTCTCGCAAAAGGTTGTTGCTGTCTGTCTGGGATGATTTAGGGAATGCAATAAATGTACTGCTGATCTCATTTTCAGTGCAAGCAAGAAGCAAAATAGATACATTAACTCTTCTGGGCCTAGCTATCTATCTTTCATAAACACTGCAAGTAAATGATTGTCTGCTGCTGTGGATCGTAGAATCCAAATTTAGTCACATAGTTGGCATAAAAGTGTCCTTTAACATCAGTAAGTTAATATTGCTGAGATGAATCATAGAATAACTTAGAAAGGCCCTGCTGAGGTCATCTGCTAAATTATTGAGTCAATTTACACACCTAAATTTAAGCATATACTTAAGTACCTTGTAAAACTGAGATCCAGGCAACTACATTACTTGTCCCTTTTGATTAATTCCTAAGTTGGGAGCCAGAGCTGTCGCTGAACAGATTTTTCCTCCTTCTCTGTTGTGATTGCCTGTCTCCACTGAGTCTCTTCAGCTTATTATTTCCTAATTCTGCCAAGAAAAATTTATTTGTTAGATCCTCCAAAGGGTTTTGGTTTTACCAGTATAACCATCTCTGCAACTGTTTTAAGTCTTACCAGGGTTTGGCAAGATTAATGTAATATAAGCCCTTTCTCTACTGAAAAGAGCAAAATATAAAGACAAAATGCTCTGAATATACTACCTCTTTCCCTCTAGCTTTTCCTTTGTTCCCCATTTTGAGTTTTGATCTGTCTTTTCAAAGTCTGTCTTGTTTTGATTTTGCCAGTATCTGCAATTTGAAGGGATTGTCTTTCCATTTATTTCACAAATTTAGTGGAGTCCTGTTATAACTGTACTGAGGTTCCTTAGGCTCAACCATGATAAAAATGATAAAATGTGCTCTTGAGAGCCAGATCTGCAGATCCTTGAGAATTCTTAAAAATTAAAAGAGGACCAGGTTCTTTACTTATAGGAGAGCTGAGATACCAAAACACTTCTACTGTATCTGAAAATCAAAGAACTCTTTGGGGGCATCCCTTTTTTCTTCCTCTCTTCTTACTTCTCAGCAGACTCAGCTAGATGGAGGTCACATTGGGGAATGGAGCTAGGGCGCACAAGACTGGAGAAACACAAGAATCTGACCAGGCCTTGTGCTTAGCAGGGTCACCACAGCTGGCTGGGGGATTTCCACTTAGTCTTTTATGACCACAGGTTCCTTTGCATGGCCAGAATTTCTCACCAGTAACAAGTCTCCAGGGAACTGCCATATACATCCTGTACCATCTTCCTCTGTAAGGCACGTTGCAGATCCCCACCTCCTCCTGTCAATAGACTTAGCAGGAAATGTACAGTCAACTAGCTGGCCACTTCTCTTGGCTGCCTTGCTGTCCCCAGATTTGTGGGGCAGAGGAGCAACTGGAGAAGTCTGGGCTCAAATTACCCTACTGGTAATGACCCAGTAAATTACCCTGAAGGTAGCAATGAAATGTAATACCTGTCCTCTGTGGCTTTATAATAAAAACAAATAGGTTGACTTTTCCCCAGCTATTCACATAGAGGAGACAGCACAAAATCAAAGTCTAAGGGATCTTTTTTCCTCTCTGTGGCATGATTTGACAAATATAATATGTTGCATTTATAAACTCTTTTTTCCTAACATCACTAATGATACTAATATAGGAGCCTCACATCACTGGTCTTTATGTGCATAATAGTCTTCCAAATGAATTTTGCAAAATCCCTATTGCTCAGACCAAAAAAAAAAACCCCAAAAGTGTGTGCTGATTATGATGCACAAGACTGGGATGCCTTCAGCACAATTTTCTCCTGTATTCACCACTGTATCAACACCACTTCATTTGTTCACAGCATAACACCAATCAGCATCCACTGCAGTTGGACTTGGCCAGTACTGCTACAAAACATGTCCAGAATACGTGACACAATTAGCAATCGCCTCTGGGGAGTCTGATTTCAGGTGACTGCTCCACAGCTATCCTTTCTGTCCCTTCAGGCAGAACACTCACTGGCTCAGTCCATGACTTTCCATTCCTCCAACAAGAAGGCAGAATCTTGCAAATAACAGTGCTTTGCTATGCCGTCAATTTATCCCACAAATTTCGCCCTGGGCAGTGGTTGAGACAGGTCCTTCATCAACATAGTATGCAATAAGTAATTAAGGATTGTATTGTAATGCATAAACATAAGATGGCTGATTTAATGTTTGACAGACAAGAGTAGCTATAGTATTGCCTTGCTTTTGACACCTTTATGGATGACCTCGTAACATTGCTTCCAGTAGTTTCATATGAAATATACACACCCATCACAACCATTGTGCTCCAGGGTTCCTGTAGACTGTCTCCAGGAGCTGTCTTCCACCACAGTTCTCTCTCTGAGGGTGTCCTATGGCACCAGTTTCAGTCCTGAGATGGTTTCTGATGGATTACTGATTACTGCTCCTCCATCTGTTGCCCTTCCACAAATGACAGCATGACATGATGATTCACCAATCCTGTGTTAGGAGATTGCAAAAGATATGTTTCAAAAGCCACAAGAATGTTATTTTTACATTTATTCAGGATGATATCTCCTGTATATGCTCATTACAGCTACCAGGGGGAGGCTATTAGCTATTCTTCCAGCTCCCCTCGTTGGAGAACTGGTTTGAGTCTAATTTGGATCGTGATATCTATCAGCTATAGAGGAACATCAGTTCTATGCTGGCTGGTATAGCTCCTACGTGCCATCATGCCAGGACTTTCACAGTTTATTGTGTTCTCTCCATCCCCTCCTAGACCTGCCACATTCATATACTGGAGCTAATAATATAAAGTGAGCATATGGGGACCCCCTCCTTTCTGTGTCAACAACAGCAGTGATTCAGTCTCTTACCATAGCAAGCTGCTTTTGGCAGCCAAGGTTCTGTGAGCAAATGCAGTTTAGAAGTTGTCTCATCCAATGATGAGAGGTGAAGTTTTACAGTGTTTCCCTAAAGTCACGTTTTCCTCAAACCACATCTCCTCTCCTGTGCTCCCATTTCTCCCCCACTTCTCTCCCTCACTTCTGCCATTTAACTGTGTGCATCTTCTTCCTGACACACGAGCAACTTCAGCTTCTCATTCTTCACTGGACAAGGCATAATGGCTTACAGCAAGGGAAGAAATTCCCTCACAAGTCTGGAATGTCCTTCATTGTACATGGAACAGCTACTCCCAAAGGCCTCTGCCTAGCAGATGGGTCATCAGTCTCATTTCCCCTAGTTCCTACCTTCTTAGTTTTTCAAGGCAATTAGCAAAATAGTTTCACTACCTACAGACTAATAAAGAAAGAAGATGTGTTATTTGAATGGTATCTATGTGGTACCATGTATCTATTTGCAGAATTGGGTATATTGTCCTGCCAGGTGCCCATAATGCCAATCCTACTGCTTTCATTACAAGCAGCAATGACATTCAGCCTGGATTTCTGCCTGACCCCTGCTATCCTTGAGCCTTTCCAGCATATTAGTTCCCTTACTGTACCTCAGAAGACAGCCTGTCAGTGTTCCTCAGACCTGCACAGCCTGGATAAGTGTGCATCAAGAATTATCTCATGAGAGATAACAACCTTACCATCAAATGATGACCTGAAACATTGCTGCTTCGGTGCTCTGGCTGAGTCCCCTCAGCTGTTACTTTTGGTGGGTCTGGCCTGACATTAATTGATGCAATGTCCCTGTGGTTTTACTTTGTGGTGGTCTCTTTGAATATTTGGATTTGTAATAAAAGAAATGATATAAAATAGAAATTGCTTAACTCATTCCAGAGGCATCTTCAGCTCCTGACATATTTTCCCACATATATCCCTGTTCAATGGATTTTAATAGAAAAGAGGAGAGAGAAGCCTCTTGTGAGTGGTGTGGCTAGTCCTCCTAGAAAGTTTAGTGGGAATTATTCAGGCATCTTGCATTTGTTTTGCTTCATTCTCCTGCTGATAAATGCATTTGCCAGGCATTTAGTCAAGGAGCAGATAATGCTGCCTTATTTAGGTAACACCTCCGTGATTAACAAAGATGTAATTTAAACACAGCATGTCCACCCAGTCAACACACGCTTCCTTTGGTCTACAACTTTCATTTACACTTCATATCATTTAGAAAAAGCAATATACTGCTCAGTTAACAGCAATGTCATGCAAGTGAATGTTTTGACTGGGAGCTGTTCTCTTTTAAAGCAGATCAGCTTGCGTTTGCTTTGACATTTTTTTGTGCTACAGAAGACTGTAAACCAGCAATTGTTCAATTATGCTGAATTAGATATGTGACATTTTTCACTGTCTTGAAAATATGCAGCTTTCTCAATTCTCCCTTTTTCACGATGCCAATCTCTGTGCCATTTCTGCACGATTAAGCCTTTTTGAGATGTAATTCCTGCTATTTCGCTCTTGGGTTGTAAAAATTTGAGGTCAGTAGCTTATTGTAATTACCAGTAATACTGTTAACTTCTACAGTACCTGGTTCCTACATTGCTATTCTTCCATGTCTTGCTAAAAAACACCAATCCCTGAAATGGTGAGAAGGCAGGGCAGGGCTGGTGTCCTCAGTCCCTGCAGCAGCTATGGGGGCTGAGGAACACTTTGGGCTTGGAGGGAGATTTGACGTAGCTTTTTCACCCACAGCAACCCCAGGAGTGCTCTCCCTCAGCAATGGATGGGCCACTATAAATGGTAAGTGTAAGAAATAGAGAGAAAGAGGCCAGCTCAAGCTACCCAAGATGTCTTTCAGAAGACCTTTCTCCTAGCACAACCTGTGGAGGGAAACATAGAAGCTAGTCACCATCACCCAGGCATGTAAAGCATTTAACTTCTCAAAGAACTTTCCACATAAAATCAGTATAACAAAGTCCTACTGAATGACATAAGGTTTCCAGATGTTTTTTCTCCTCAGAATTGCACTGTATTGTTGATGAAATTTAGTTTATCTCCTGGAGGGCTGCAAAAGAAAATCTGGGGGCAAGTTCTACCCCAGAGTTTGCAGTGATTGCTGGAGGAGGTGCCAGATTCCCCAGATGTGGGCTCACAGGATCTCCTCAGGAAGACTGCTCTCAGTGTACTATCCCTAAAACAAGCACAAGAAAAATCCCTAGAGCAAATGAAAGAACTTCTGTTTTACTAATTAGGTGGAACCAAAACACAATGAAAACTCATCTTTAGTACTGTATTAATTAAAACCAGAGGATGGGCAAACTCTCGCTGAGCTGGCTCAGCCCTCAACCTTGCTATGAAAGTATTCCAGAATGGGAAACCCACAGTGTCAGCTCTCCTCTAGTCTCAGCAAGGATGAAAGACCTGGTGGAAACTCTGATCTCGGTGCTGTGGATGGTGCTTGGTACCATACTGAGGCATACCAGAACTTCAGACCCTGTCGGATCTGATCACAGCCTGCCCTGAAGCCAGCTGCTGCAGCTCACATCACCACTAATATAATCAGAAGGGGAAGGAAGCTGGTATTTTTAGAATTTTAAACTGACCTAAGAAATTGACACTTCCTCAGTATAGCTGAAAAGTTTTAAAGACATTGGAAAGATCAAGGATTCAGTGTGTGCCAGGAAAGGCTCACACAGTGCCATTTGACAAAAGTTCGTCTCTCCTGGGTACTGAATGGATAGTGTGATCCTTGGGAGAGTGCTTCTCTCTGGACAGCATCCATCTCTCTGGAGGACACACACTACTGCTAATGTAGTACAGAAGTAGTTTCTTTAATGTTCTGAACATCCCTGTGAACAGCTGCTTAAGGTCAATAACTGCTTGCCAGTTAGTAAGCTTTAGTGTTCCCACCAATGCTGTTTCATCCCTCCAGATCCCTGCCATGTCACATTCTGCATAGTTCAGTCCTCAGCAGGTGAAACTAAGTTGTGAGTTCCCAGCACATACTCAGTAACATTTATCCCACTGCCTGCAGATGATCTGTGCTGTATTCCTGCTCTTAAAAAAATCCTACTAATCGAGTTTCCTGGCAGACAGACTCTGTTTATTCAAAGAAAATCATAGCCTGCAGCAGAGAAGTCTGGACAAATTAAATGCTCAGAAATGGCTTCAAACAGTAATCTGTTTCTAGGATCACTGAATCATATTAGAAGAAAAACAAGAGAAATGTTGATGGCACTAAAGCTGTGAATGGGTCATGAAACATCACCCTATGGAAATGGCTTCTCTGCTAGTGCAGGGCAGGGACAGCTACTCATACCCCCGTGGCACTGCCACAGCCTTCAGCAGCCCCAGGAGGTTGTAGCCGCTTGGACCAGAGGTTAAATCCATGCAAGGGGGTCTGATGCAGAGATAACAGTGAGAAGCAGAAACTCCTCCATAGCTCCACTTGCTACAATTGGAGCCTGAGCTTTTGCACAAAATGCTTCATTGGCTGCCTGTGGTATGCACTCTGGGGCTGGGGGGAGCATCTCAGGTAGCACTGGCTGTTGGAGTAGGAAAAGGAGCGTGCTGGAGATTAAGTGGTTTTCTAGGAGTCTTTTTTTCACTATCACATGCCCATGGTTGTGAGAAGAGGCATCAGGACCTATGCTGAAAAAGGATGCCTCTCATTTGTATGAAGATTTTTCCTGCCACAGCTTCCTTGCCCCTTGGAAAGGCAGCGAGGTGGGAATGGAAGCAGGTGGGCTTTCATACTTCAATACATCAAGGAAATTATCCTCCTGTGGGCCTGGGCTAGGGCTGATGTGTGTTTGTTGGGACCAACGTTGCCCCTATCTCCTCTAGACATGCTGCACACATTTAACAAATAGAACTTCAAGCACCTATGAAGAAAATTGTCCAGACATCAACACTGCTTCCATTAGGTCCTTTGGAGCTAACTCCATGAGGGGTGTGTTGGGACAGATAAGAACTCATTTCCATATATGTACAATCCAGTCATATAGTGCTGCTGGCAGAAATGTCAACTTTAATAAGCTTAAAAACATAGTTTCTTTCCTCAGACAAGTTCAATTGCAAGATGAAATTTGGAACTGTAACTGTTGACTTTGTTTACTTTAAAAGACCAGTTTTGAGCTTGTTGCCTCTCTCTACAACACCAGGCCTCAAAGTACTGCACAGGGTTTGCAATGATTGAGATTCCCCAGAACTTCTGCCCCAAAAGCCTCTCTGCAAGCACACAGCTGGAAGCACTGTTTAATGTATAATCCAGCTTGCCAGTGTCAATTAGGAATTTCTTGACCTCTGGGACAACCGTCATTAAAAGAATTAAAAAGATAAATCTTCAGCAAGAAATGGAAGGTCTGGGGAAATGGTCCATACTGGATTGCTATTAAGACTGTCTTCCGCTCAGTTGTTTCTCACTAATCTCAGAGGAGAGCTGCAATAAGACATGCTACCTCAGTTTCATGTCCCAGCAATTAACTTCCTAACAGCAAAGACTGTTCCAGCTCAAATGGCTGCAGCTGGCAAAGTACAGCCAAGCCCCTCAAACACCACAGACAGCTCCCCAGCCCACAGCTTCCTGAGCCCAACTGGTGACAGTTTGTGCTTAATAAACCGATTTTATAAAATGGAATAACCACTAGAAGGGAAGCAGTCAGCTGGGGAGAAAATGGGATCATTTGTACAGAAAATGTGACCTCTCTAGCCATTTTTTCCCCCCCAGATCTCAAAATAATCTGTTGGAAGTCTAGGGGTTGGGTTTGGCTGTTAAATAATTCTCACCAGAGGAAACATAAGCTTGTTGGTGAATGCAGGTATGTTGGGTGCAGAAAGGGAAGAGTCACAGCACTCTGTTCATATGTTTTGAGCAAGGCTATCAAGCAGCAAAGGCCAGCACATTATTGAAGAGCTGGGTCCACTTTCACGTTGTAACTTCACCCCCACTTCAAAGAAGGTACCTTTCTACTGTGTTTTGAGTGGACTAGTAATTGCTCAAGCTGAAGAACAAGTTCTTGTGGACCTGTTTTTCCTCTGAAGAGACAGATCCTTTTTGACTACGACACCTATGTACCAGTTTACTGTGGGTATGGCACCTTTAGCTGATGTTCAAATACATTTTTTGGCTGAAGAAGTTTTTAAACCCCTTGTGCTTGCTTTTTCTTAGAAGGTCAAAATAACATGTGAGCCTCTGGAAGAATTTGTCTCCATTGGTTAAAAGGAAGTAGGGTATTAATCCTGAGCATATTTCCCCAGCTGAAGCTACAAGAAAGGAAAAGTTTCCACACCAAGCTCAAGATCCTTCAGGCCCACCCTCAGCACTTTATATGATAGGATTATAGCTCCATGGAGTGGAAATGTTTGGCCAAATATGTTCTGAAGGGAAAGCTGGCCTTGTTTCTTGATATGCAAAACCATTACAACTTCAGCAGAGTCACACCATGCCTCCCCCTTACTTTGCTCTCCTTTGTGCTCTGAAAGGCTCACTTTAAGAGGGACTCAGGGTGTGATAGAAGTACACTTTTAAAAAGAGAAATAATGTCT
This sequence comes from Colius striatus, assembly GCF_028858725.1. Classification (NCBI taxonomy): domain Eukaryota; kingdom Metazoa; phylum Chordata; class Aves; order Coliiformes; family Coliidae; genus Colius; species Colius striatus. The sequence goes on from NC_084767.1 coordinate 5,433,514, forward strand.
GATATCCAAGAGTAGAGAGGTCAGAAGGACTAGCCAGCAGAAGGAAGGCAAAAGAGCATCTAAAATAATGCTACTTGCTCCATGACAGTTTCCTCTTGGAAGGAAACCTCTCTTTGGTCAAACTGTGAGTGATCCATGATTTAGCAGAGTGGAATGAACGTCTTGTTTCCTCATGCTCCCCAGAGACACTGTGCTCAAACCAGTTTCTGCCAAAATCTCATAGCCATCTGTTTTGTTTGTATATCTATTGCTGTATTTTTTTAAGTCCCAGGAGTAGGGTGGAGCATTACAGTTTATCTTCAGTGCTGCCACTGGGAATGTCAAAGAATCCTATGGTGCTCCACCTGTCCCAATTTCTGATGGGAATAAATATAGAAATCTCTTGGATACATCTAAAACCTCAAGCTTCAGTCATGCAGAATTGGTTCTTTCACTTAATGACAGTTTATGTGTTGGCATTGCCCCATGAAGTTTTTCAGAGGTAGCCTGTCTCATTTTCCTTTAATTCTTTTCCAGAAAGGTAGAAATAAAAGCATCACCATGTTTCTCTCTGTTCTTGTTGCTCTGCTTTACCCAAGAAAGAGATAAGTAGATGAACCTGCTTTGGCAGGGGGATTGGACTAGATCGTCTCTAAAGGTCCCTTCCAACCCCTTCCATTCTGTGATTCTGTGAAGTGTGAGGGTGTTTCTTCATGTGACTCCCTGGGTAAGACAGAGCAGCCTTAAAGCTGTTCTAGTTGTTAGTTGGCACAAAGCTGGCCAAGAATAGGCAAAATCTGCAATGAAACATCCTGAGGTAGAAAAAAAATGCCTCAGGAAAGATTTTCTGGCATTACTGAGATGAGCAGAAAGTTATCTTTTGCTGGGACATTCCCTGGGAGTAATTTCCACCAGGTTACATGTCTTTTTTCATGCAAATTAAGTGGTATAAGGGAATCAGAGTTCTGTAATGTCTCCTCATTAGTCTTTTGATAAACACACAAAGCTACGAAGAGGACATCTGAAAGTGTGTGTGTTTTCTCACTTGCTAATAATGCTCAGTGATTAATTCCTCTGTCAGAAAGAAGTGATGGTCCTGTTTCCCCAGGAAGCATCCCAAGCCCCAGAGAAAGTCCTTATCTGGTTAAAGAGCTTCCCATGAGTCAGGTACTCTCTTTTCTTGAAAATAGAGAGAGAACTGGTTCAAAATTGGTAACTAGTTCTATAGGAAAAGGGAGGGACCTATAGAAAGAAAGAAGTAGTTTCCATCATCTGAACTAGAGCAATAATCTCAGATGGATTAGTAAAATCCAGCAGTTGCTACCCCATGGGACAGAACTGCTGAAAGGTCTCTTGTCTGCTGGTCCCATGCCAAAGAAGAAAGATACTTTCCATGCAGAGCAGTTCCACAAAACTGACAGTGTGAAGTGAGGGAAGGCCAAAGATGAATGATAATGTCACAAGACTTAAAATCCACTTGGAGCTCTTGAATTCCACTCCCCCCAGACACCCGACTCCAAAACAGTGAAAAGCTGTTCCTGCTTATTCCAGCTGATTTGGTTCTGTTCTTCATCTTTTCTCCTCAAAAGCTGCATTTTACTAGAAGGCAAAATTGCAGGAATTGGAGGTGGTGATAAGCAGTTGCTCTGCATTCCTTCTACTTGGGCTCATTCCACTTGCTCATTTTTACCTCCCTTAGCTTGTGTCAGCCTCAAAAGCAGCATTTGTATTGTTATTTTTTAATCTCCCCACACGTGCACACTCACACTCCTCTTCAAAAACGACAAAAAGCAGCTTGGATTTTAGGGACAGAAATTGCAATGAACTTAAAATGGCAGAAATTGGTTTTCTGCTTGGATACAGTTAGGGTGGCTTGGCAGAGCCCTAAAACATTGTAGAGTTCTGCATTTGTGATAGGCCTATTTCTGATTAAGAGTGGTTACTACATGCTGTAATATTCTCCCTAATAGTTTCCTTATTCTTCACCAGCTCCTGCAGACTATTTTCCTTATTCCATTTTACTGGAAATTCTTTATCCTATTCTTAGCCACTTGAGAAAATAGTTGTCTGTGTATTTTGGGCATTGGAGTAAAAAGTCATCGACACTTTCCATCTCTTCATTCACCCATGCCCTCATCGTAGGGTCATACAAGGATCACTGGCTCAATCCTTTCTCCCTCTGCTGTTTATAGGGCAGTCTATAGTTCTACCTCATTGAAGGCTGGTGATGCCACTTGGAAGGCGTAACAAATGCATGATGCTTCCCTAGTAGCAGATCTTGAGCTGATCTGCCAGAGCCTCAGTGAGACTTGTGCAGAACTGCCCTCTTAAAGCCTTTGTTCAGTCATGGCTTAATTAAGTGCAGACTCTACACTCACCAAGATTTAACCATGTTTGTACGAGGGGGATCAGGAAACTGAAACCTATTGGGCTTCTGTGTATTGTACAGGAAAGGAGAATGTGTCTTGTCATGGCCAAGAAATGGTCTAGATAAAGCCTTGGGGTGATAAGTGGGATTTTATCTATCTTTGTGACTTTAACCTAGAAAGGCTACTTGCATACTAGATCCCAGTGAAACAGTCCCAGCAGAGATCTTGTCAACACATGAAATTGTTATGTGTTTGTATGCAGCCTCTTTGCCTCTTTGTTTCATGTCCTTAAGAGTAACTCCTTACTAACTACAAATGTCCAGAAATATCACCGTGCAAGTGAGCCAAATTTCATCAAAGCAGCAGATGTGAAGTTTTAAAACACACAAAACCCTGGGATCCAGGGCAGCACTCAGCACAGCTTGGCAGAAGCATCAAGGGAAAGTAGAGATGGAAAGTGGAACTCTGATCAATGTTTGAAGGTGGAGAACTAACTGGCAACAGTTGGCTAGGCCAGTATGAGCTGGTGGGAAGGGTATACAAGGAGTATGATAGGAGATAGTGTCCATTGAGCATATTTGTCTGTAACAATCTTTATTGGAAGCACTCATATGCCTAGCACCAGTGGCTATCCTCTGCAGCAAGGGCAGAGCTTAAAGCTAGATACCTCCTGTGCAGACATACACAGCTACATGCAGACATGGTTTGGAATGATGGCTTTCTTCATAGCCTCAACACAATTTTACAGTAGTAAAGTGAAGTCCATTAATAACTCCTCCTCCTTTCCAGAGCCTCTCCTCTCCTGCTGGGAGCTAACATTTTGCTTTAGGAAGCAAATGCCACTTTGGTCTGACAATATGATTTATTTGCTCCGTTCACTTGCAGTAAACACATGTAGTGGCTTGCTTCTCTCCAAGAGATGCTTTTTCAAGGTATCTGTTGACTCTCTCACTAACGAGCCACAGGTTACTAAATACCTCCTATCCAGGGAACTTTCTGCTTGGTGGAATCCCAGTTCCACACAGCTCTCTTGTGTCATCACCTCCACACACAAAGGACACAGGCTGACAAAACCTAAGAAATGATTTTCTGTCAAGAAAAGAGACAGAAGTGTAGATTTTCCAGGCTTACTCAGCACTAAAACATGTTTATGTACAAAATAAAATGTGTACAAATGATGATATTTGTACACATCATTTGTACACACCAGCCTTCTGGTTAAACTAATTGACTCAGTTGCACTCGTTGGAACTCACATTCATAATCCCTCCAAAAGGTCAAACCATCCACTGAAACTTCCCTGTTCATCTGCTGTTCCTTCTCATTTTATAAAGACTTCAGTTTTATGAATGAGCCTTTAACTATAACTGAGTACTTTCTCATTTCAGGAAGACTGCATAGGACACAGCAGCTCAATGCACGTAGCCCTAGGAAATCAAATTAACACCTGCTGGTGGGAAAGCCTGTTTTCCTTCCATCTTTTCTCATTGTTAACTTGGAAAATGACACCCTGAGTCATGCCTTCATAATCCAAAGTAACTCATATAAGAGAGGCCAACTACTCTGTATTCTCACAGCTGGTTAATTGGTGCCTGGGGCTTGTAAAATGACACTATGAGAGAAGGGTCAAGAGCAAAACATTTTCTGTACAAAATCAAGAGGTCCCCTGGCCTCTATGAAAAATTCCTGCTCTCCCAATTTGGCAAAAGTGGAACAGCTAAAAATACCATTTAAATAAGAAAGAAAAATCAATAAGTGAATGCCCACAGCTTCTGTGGCAATTGATATATAGCCCTTAAATACAGGTAAGAATTGCTTTGCAACTAGGAGTGTTGGAAATGAGAAGTGCAAAATGCTAAGTTAGGAGCAGAAGCTGTGTTGCTTTGCCCATGTTGGGATGTTCAGTCAATCACATCCTTCATTTGAGAAAAAGTGAATTTTTTGAGGAGAGAATGTATTCAAGGTGAGTGTTGATGGCTGACAGACCTGAGGATTTCAGTACCACCAGCACAACCATAAAATGGGCAGGAGAAGCTTGCAAATCTTGCCATGCTTACCTTGCATGTAGCACAGGCCCTCCTTCAGTGTCCATTCCCATTCACTTGGTAACTCTGGTTGTCCAGCTCAATGCACATGGTTCACTGAGAATCATAAAAACATGAAACAACTTACACCTGAAGAGATTTCCATGAAGCTTGTATGGTCCAGACTCTGCTAAGAGCAGGCCAACTTCCAAAATACATCAGGATGATTACGGATTTGTTCCATAGAGTTTGGAGTAACTTCAAGGACAGAGGCTACACAGTGTCTCCAGGGAACCTGTTCCAGTGGTTAAGTATCCTGTAAAGAACGTTGTTCTAACATCTACCTGGACTACACATTGCTGCATCTTGTGTTTGTTGGCTCTTGTTCTTCCACTGTGCACCTTTGAGGAGAGTCTTGCCCTATCTTCTCTACCACCCTGCTCTAGGTTAGCAGGAGTATGAGGGCAGTTGACTAAACAGTTGGTAGAGCGATAAGCATCTGAAGACTGAGATTAAATTGTGCTCTTTAGAGGTGTTTTGGATTCTGGAATCCATCTTTTAAACTAAGGGATGAGACTTCAGTTGCAACACCAAACTTTGTTTTCTCCAGACAGTGAAGAGTGTGCAGAGAAGACTTGCCAGCAGCAGCCTTTTGTGCCAGCATGAGATGTGTGCCTGACTGCTGTGATGGAGATCGTTCCTGTGAAGGACTTATCATTTCAGCAGTGGTTCTGAAGTATACAACCTGTCCTTTCTGCAGGGGGCTCTTCTCAGCATACTTGATAGCAAAAAAATAATTATGCAAATAATGAGCAAGCACCAGACTTACCTTTAGAGATTTGTCTTGAGTAAACACAAAGATACTGAAACTTAGAAAATCTGGGTCTGTCAAAGGCATTTTGGTCAACCTATGGCTGGACTAACCCTCCCATGCAGTGCAGCACCAGCTCAGAGACACCTTTGATGTTTGCACAGCACACCATATATACAGGTACCAGCTTGGATCTCAAAACCAGTGTCACCACATGATGTTATAGCTGGGATAATAATCTAACAGCAGAGCCCTCTCTGGAGAACTGGGCTGCCACAGCTCTGCCACTCCCAGTTCTGGACCTAATTAATACTGCTACTGAACAAATGCCAGCAAATAGCAAGTGAAGCTCTGTCATGCCAAATTAACTCACTTATTAATGATATCCAGAAATTAACGTGCAAAACCATATGGGAACCTTTTCATTACAGATGAGGCATTTTCATGTATAGAAAAATCACCTTTTCTTTTTTTACTTGATTGACAGCATTCATAATTTCTGCAAAGAAAACGCTTATTGTTTCTCACTTTGAAATAGATGGTAATTTCACGGAGGTCTGTCTACAAATAATATTACATCTGAAGATCTTCAAAATGGCTTTTGCACTAGACTGGAAATTAGAAATAGCTCTGAAGTGTTTGTAAGTATAAAGTAGGGAACACTGGACCATTACAAACAGTGGGATTTGAGAAGAGGCCAGAGGAATTCTACTCTGCCTTCTCATCATGCTGTAAGTTAAAGATTTATTTGGTGGCATTGCCCCTTCCATTAGCTTTGTCTGTTTGCAGGACAAGATTTTGTCAAAGGTGGTCTCCAGAGAATACTTCAGTCACATTGCTTTAGCACGGGAAAAAACATGCTTCAGAGAGAGAGAACGTTGGAAAACAACTTGTGTCTAATGGAAAGCTATGGGAAGTGCAAGAATATCTTTGTCAGCTTTGGAGAAGTCACCAAGAGTTAGTGTTAATGCCAAACTTCTTAATTCTTTACTAATACAGGACAACAGATGAGGTATTAAAAAGTCTGAGCATCTGAATTCAGAGGTTACTGAGTAGCCTACTTACAGTGGCACTCCAAGAAAATGGACCAGAGGCATCTGGAACAGGAAAGAAAATAATCACTGAAGAGAAAAAAACCCATCATTAGCTATATGAAAAGGGTTGTGATGCTATTCAGTCCTCCTGTGGTGTCCTCTAGAGTCTATGAGATAGGTTCCCAGCCACTTGCCCTCAGCCTATGTCACTGACATACATCCAGGGGAGGAAGTTGACCTGCTTCTGCAAGGGGGTTGGACTAGATGATCCCTAAAGGTCCCTTCCAACCCTACTGTTCTATAATTCTATGAAGGTCCACTATAGTGCAGCAGCATACTGCTGATCTTAGAGAAGCAAAAGAACAGCTGTATCAATCCACTAGCTTGGTGTCTTGCCTCAGTAATGGGCAATACCAAATTACTGGAGAAGACAAGCAATCAGCAAGCTCATCTTTCCACCTTGCCATCTGCTTAGATGTTGCAAATCACTCTTTGAAAGAAGGGAACTTCATTTGGGGCTGTGAGATGCTTAATCACTTCTCTTTATCTTAGGAACTGCCTGTATTTACAATGCATTGACCATTAGCCCTCTTTGAAGGTCACTTCCTGGCTCCCTGCTGTGATGTACAAAGCATTTTCAATGATACCTCAGAAATACAATATTAAGGCATCCTGACTCTTTACTGCTGTGTTCTGCTTACTGTAAGAAAAATATTGTTAATCTTTTTCTCTATGGAGAAGACATGCCAACAGAAGAAGGTGATTTATAGAAGACAAATGAGGAAGGTTGAATAAATATCTAATTTAGGGCTTGATTGTGCTGGCTTTATACAGGAGGAATAGTTGCTTATTCCCATCAGGATCTACTCTTGGATTGGTCTTGATGCAGTTCTTGGCCCTAGCAAAGGCTACATAAAAAGGCCGTAAAGAGTCATGGATTTTCAGCAACACAAGTGTCAAGCAAGAAGCAGAAGAGCTGACCTTAGCACAATGGCCACTGCAGTGCAGCAGGGAGAGCTTCTCTTGGCATCACCAGCAGCTACTGGGCAAGGCACAGGACAAGCCTTAGCTGTCAGTTCAACTACCTGCTAGGCTAGTAGTTTGCTGCATGGCCTGGCATCTCAAGAAGGGATATAACAACTAAAAAAGTCAAAAGGCAAATGAGATGAGGCGATAACACTTTTTCTAATGTAGCCTGAGTCATTATTGCAGTTAGTAAGCCATATCTTAATGTTACTGTCAAATGATTGCTACCATAATATATTACCTTAAAATCTACCACTATCAGAGGATGAATGCTGGAAAGTCAAGCTCCTCATTATCCTCAAATGCCTCTGCATTAAGTCAAAAGAGAAACATTGCTTCTTTCTTTTCTATCTGAGCCATGAAACCGGGGAAGTTTATCAAATAGCAAAGGGCCTTGCAGCAGCAATTACAGAGTCCAGCCAGACATCTGTTCTTTGGTTATCCTGAAGACAATGAGGCTGTGAAATACTCAGGGAAATCCAAAGCCCATCTTGCAAGGTGAGGCTGGCACATCAACCTCAGTGTTAATAGAGCTCAAGCACCTCTGCAAAGGTGAAAAGAAGTCTATATCAAGGAAAAGACCCTGGGCATGTGGCGTGGAAAATGTGTGGGTATGTCATGCTGTGCTGTATCACTGCACCACAGGTATATTCATCACTGACTCATCTCTAGTAACACTTTACTTGTACATCATGGTTTTGTTGTAAGAGGTGTTAGCTGTGGGCAGTCTTTGATTGCTGTGAAATCTCGGTGAGGAATTTGGAAGGGATGCCCCCAGGACTTTACACCACCTTGACAGAATTTAACCATCTGTATAAGCCTCATTTAGGGAATCCCCAGTGATGTCCTGTCTCATCATTAAATTTCTTAAAACCTCAATCTAGTTTTCACAACACAGACAAACCAATTTACTATGAATGAAGTAGGCTAAGACATGAATGTACATCTGCCAGTGGCAGACTCAGTCACGGTAAATGGAGAAGAGTTTAGCTATCTTGTGCTTATCATGGGACAGTATAGGGCATGATCCTGATTTTGGGCAATTACTTACAAGTGCTTTGTGCAGATACCTTTGTTTATCGTTGGCATGACCATACCCACAGTTTCTCCATGCTATGAGAACTCTAGCATTGACTCTCCTAGCGCTGTGCTGCAGCACTAAAGCTCAAAACTACTGACTTGAAAACACCAGGCTAATCTACACCGTGAATTTCCCTGCCTTGGTGGTTACTTAACACTATTTATGAATGTTTATGTTTGTATTTAATTTCCTGTGGTGCTTGAGGTCCTTCTCTGAGAGTTGCAAAAGTGGCTTCATATATTTCCCAGAGAACCTTTTGTTCAGTATAAATAAAACATTATGCAGCAGCTTCAATTTCCTGGTAATTAAACATAAAACTTTTCTAAAGTACTGGATCCAGGGCAGCTAAAGGAACAAAACACTGTGTTGTTGAGGAGACTTGAGAGTCCAATTTGTGCACACAGTTCACTTAAACACCTCAATGCTCAGGTGTTTCTTAAAGCTGCACCTTTAGGCAGGGTCAGGGAGATGGGAAGGTATATAAAGGAAAAGTTAGGAAGGAAAGTAATCAGATCCATGGAATGTCATATGGATTGGGGGTTGTGCAGGCAAACTAAAGGAGAGACAAAGGAAAACAGCCAAGATATCAGGATTTTATCTGCTTGAGCAGAGACAAACATATGACTCTTCAAAATGTTTTTGAGAAGATTTGAGCAGGTAGGTCTCAAAAGAGACACGGATAAAAGACTGAGTCAACAAGTTGTTGAAAGGGTTTTCAATTTATCTTGCACTTGAAAAACCTCAACAAAACAATTTTTAATACAGTGATTTCTTATTTTCCTTTGCTGCTGCTGTGCTGTGACTAAAGAAGTTTTTCATCTCGTCTTCTCAGTCTTCTCAGAGTCACAGCTTGTAGCCTATGAAAAAAACAGTCTGTTCTCATGAAAATACCTGTGATGGAATGTTCAGTCAGTCCAACCCCAGCAGGAGCAAGGAAGGACTCACAAAAGCTGTGAGAGAAAGCCCTGGTTAAATGCATTTGCTAATTCATTGCACTTTCATTTGCTACTTATCAAGCATGGAAAGAAGAAAACCAACAATACTGGCCACATCCTTGGCTGCTGTAAATGCCAATTCACACCAGCTAAGATTCTGGGTCCTTGATATTCCAAGGGAAAAGATACTTGGTTGCTGTTTGGTTTGATATAAGTAGCAATTACTCTGTTGCTGAGCTGAATTTTACAGTTATAGGCCAAATTATTTGAGCAGGCACATTCTGAGTCATGCATCACACAAAATCTTTTGTGCAGAGCTGCAAAGTTATCAGTATCTGTGCACTAAAATAATTTCTTCTCATTTTAGTCACACTGTACCAATTATACACATACTTTCCCTCTCATGAAGCAATTCTGCTTTCCTGTAAAATGGGCTGCTCAAGGAACTAGTCATCTAAGTAGCACCAGCCCTGGGTAGGCTAAAGAGCACGAAGAATCATTCCTTAAAGAGAAAAAATACCCCTTAATTTGCAGATCAAAAAGAGAGCACTGGTCACAACTAATAATCTCTGTATATCAATAAGGAAGTTTTACTTCTGTTGGTACTTATTTAAGAGCTGAGTGGCTCCAAATGAACTTAGTTCCTTCCAACACAACATTTGCTAAGTTGGCAAAATAAGCAGAATACTAGTGCTTTTTCCTCCTTTAACTGTTCAGTGCTTCATGCGGTAGCTGTGAAAACCCACTGCATGACTGAGCCGTCTGGGCAAGTGTTTCAGAACTATCACTTCAGAGAAATGTTCATGCAGGTTTTGTTTTTCCAAATTTATCTAGAGCTTGTCCAAATGGGCAAACTTGGAGCAAAGGAAGAGGCTGGACTGCACATCAGAGCACTCTCTGTTACTGGTAAATCCCACACAAGGACCAGTACATTCACATCTCTTTGAAGGATAAAATCATTCGTCTTTTTCAGTACTCTCTGCCAATAAAATTAAGTATAAGTTACTTACTGACATAGTCACTAAGCAGACAGACTGCTTGAAATGCTATTCTTAGACAGAAGCTGCTTTATATACTCAAAGTATTTTTTACTTAAGTGACAAAATACACTTTCATAATAATTAGTCCAGGAGAAATATTCTTCTGCTGTCACTCAGTGAAAAATTACAACGGCCAGGGGCTTGAACTTTTCTTTAAAATTACTGTGTCTGGAACAGGAGAATGTTTAAAGAGTTAGAAATTGCATGTGATAAAACACATAATTCTGATCATTTTAACCTTAAGGAAAAAAAAATACAGGGCCACATCCTGACATTGATGGAACAATGCTGATGATGCCATGGCAGAATGTGATTCATGGTTGCATTTCTTATCCTTTCATTCCCACTGTGCTTATTTATTCACATTGAAACATAGATGAGCTTAGATAAAAATACAGCTGAAAACACATAATGGAGGCAGAAGCCATTTCCTTAAATCCACCAGAAGAGCTATTCCTGAGTGAGCTCTGTGGAGCTGAAAGTCCTGCCTAACACTCAAGAGATGACAAGTCATCAGAAAAGCAGTTTTGTCCTTTAGCTATGGTCACAAACTGAAACACAAGGTATTGTGACTAAATGTAAGGGGGGGGGGAAATATTACAACAATTAAGCACTGGATCACATTGCCCAGAGAGGCTGCAGAGTCTCTGTCCTTGGAGGCTGCTTTGTCTTCTCTGAACAAAACCCTGGGCAACCTGATCTGAAGTCAATATTGACCCCACTGTGAGCAGGAGGTTGAAACCGAGACCCTGCCACCAGAGAGATTCTCTAACGCTATGACTCATGAGCAATCTTTGCTGTTTATATTTGTATTTAAAAATAAGGCCAGAGAAAACGGGTAACTCTTCCACTGAGAATTTAGAGTATCTTAATACAGTTCTTTACAATTTTTATGCAGCAGTTTCAACATTTTACCTAGATGAAAGCAAACCCAGTGAGGTTATTCTACCATGAACCCATTTAAGGGTTGTTTTTTTCCCCCATAGGCTCTTGCCTTCAGGAAAAGGAACATCTGTCCTTTTGGCTCCAGTTAAGGGTTTAAGTCTTCCCAGTCTTGAGGAGTGCTTCATAAACAAAGTCTGAGATCACTGGATGTTCCCACAAAACTGTTTGTATAATCAGGCTAAGATGGTTGCAAAAGCAGCAGCACTAGGGCTGCCATGCAGTAGGAAGGAAACCTGCAGCAGCGTGCACTCAGTCGCTTCAGGGATTTGCCTTTTAGATAATGAGAGATCTGAGGACATTCAGGACTACAAATGAGCCCTAGATTAATCTTTTTTTCTAAAAGCAGACTCCAAATTTCAGACACACAAATACAAGAGAATTATCACTCTTCAGTCAGCAGTTTGCTGGGTAGGAAAAGGAAATACAGACTGGTTGGTGTTTGTATCTCATCCATCTTCTGAGACTTCCAGGACCATCTTGGTTACTCTGATGAAGTTAAGTGACAGTAAAGCTGTATAAAATCTTCTCTCTCCTGCTCTGTGATGTACAACAGTGTGGTTGGTTGCACATATGGGGAGGAGGCAACTGCCCCATCTATCTGCACGCCATCTATTGCTATGTGCCTGACAGAGCTGCTCCAAGCCACAGCTCCTGTTCATGGCTCTTTTTGCAGTGGGCCAATTGGATTTAAAGTGCTGAAAGCAGCTTCAAGAAATTGACATGTTTCCTTCAAATACTGAACTCACAAAATTCCAGAAATGTTTCATGGAATCCTGGTTCTGAAACTGGGCCTTGAAGCAAAGTTAGTGTGATGCCTGTTACTCCAGAACAGTTGCATTTTCCCGTCTTGTCTGGGTTCAGGCAGAGAACGTGATCAGTATGGCTTAGGAAGACAACAAGGCAGTGCAGAGGAAACAAATGGTCTCTGGAATGTTAGAGGCTTTGCCTTCACTCAGGATGTCCCCTCCACAAGCAGGTCAGGAGAAAGAGTCAGAATTCTCCTTAGGTTTCAGTGAATAACCAGGTCTCTGGGTTCCTGACAGGACTGCATCTTTTTTTCTGTGCAATAAACAGATCTCACTGTGTCTGGCAGACAGTTTCTGAAGAGCCCAGGGCCAATGGCTCTGGACCAGCTGCTCCAGGCCTGTGGGACACCATTTCTGTATCCCAAGGTTTTAGATATCATGCTTGTGTTTACAGGAATAAATCCACGTTGGTCCACAGAGGCATTACCCACAGAATGGTACCAAATTTCTCTGCTTTATGACCACAAGGAGTTGTCTCATTAAATAAATGACTGTAAAAACAACTGGTGCCTACCTCCCAGGTAGGTTAAGTTGCCACAATCCTCTTTCTCCATTTTCCACTGCCTCATCTTGCCATACTATCATTGTCACCAGACACTTCTCTCACATCACTGTCCTAAATATGCCCTTTCTTTTAATACCATTTCTATCACTAGTTGCTTAAGACTAGCTTTTGTAATCTGTATTTTAATGGCTAACTAAGGAATCTTTGGAAACTCAGAGTTAGTAGGAGTGTTAAAGGTAGGGCAGACAACACCCTGCCTCCGTTTATGCTTTTATTTCTCATTGGGTCCAATGAGGCCAGGGTACCATCTTTGGTGTCTGAGAATTAAGTACCTACAAGACATTTACAAATCTAGGTTATCAGTCCTAAATGTAGTTAAAACATTGGTATTGTTGGAATTTACTTCCTCACCAAAAAGAACATGAGGCTTTCTTCTGGCCCTGTCCAGGTTGCATATCACCATTCCTAATCAGTCCAGTACACAGCAAAACCAGTTATTTTGGGATGGCTCATTCTGTGTGTGCACAGATGCTCTAGAGCCATCACAGTGCTGTTTTTCTACCCTCAGATGCCAAGCAGAAGCCACTGTCAGGGTTTCCCAAATGACAGTGTCTGGAAAGCCTGGATGAAGTTTCTCATATGTGAAATTAAAGCCAGTGGTGTTTTTCTCAGCAGGGAGCTATCTGAAGTGCATCATGAATGTCAGGTAGGTGCAACTCTGATCAGTTAGGAGACAGAACTGAGACTGGAAATTAAAAAGCTGTCTTTCTTGTTTCAAAGCTGGTGGGGACAAAACTTTAAAGGATGAACACAGTAATCAGTCCTGGGAATATGCTGTGTGGACTTTGGAGAAGTGAGAGTAATTATGCTCTCTAATCTCTCCCTGAAGCCCTTAGCAGCATGTGGCCAGATATTAAATGAGTATTCAGGAGGGGAGGTTATAAAGCAACCATATACACAAATACTAGGTTTAGTGAGTTTTCTTCTTGTAGAGTTCTTTATTTCTCAGCATGTGGAGCTACACCCTCAAACCAGCATTGCCTGAGCCCTTGTTTCACCTTACATTGAAATCTCTACAAGGGATTTCAGGTCTTAGCTTTCACCTTTGATGTCTGCCTGTAAGGCTCACAACTGCAGCTGCCACTGCTGCTGTCCTGCAGAGCTTGTGGACCCTCATTTGGACCTGCTGGCTTGGACCATGGCAGGTGCAGCTGGGCCCCACAGCAGGTCCCAGTCACTAGTGCTCCTGGTACTGGAGGTCCTGTGTTTGCATCAGCTCCCAGGTAGGGCTGTGCAGGCTGTGAGCACACCACACACCATCTGAAGAGTGGGCTGGACGTCTTCCCTTGTCCTTCTGGTCCAGATAGAGAGCCCAAATATGCCTTTTACAGACTGAGTTACTTTCCAGCAGCGCTGACCTCAGTGTTTACATTTCTGAACACAACTCTAAATCTCTTTGATTGTCTCCTGAGAGGCAGAAGAAAAGCATCTGGGATTTTTGCACATGTGCTTTAAAAGGCGGTCACTAACCTTCACACAGACCAAGGGCCTTCACTTGCATAATGTTACAAGCTTTTTTCCCCCAGCCCATACATATTTTAGGGCAGCAGAAAAGGAAGAATCCTGTCTTTCCTTTAGTGTATTTCACTATGTTTAGTATATTCACTATATTTCAGTATATTTAGTATATTGCCCTTGTGTTTTCCTGCTTCTCTGAAATGGGAACATTCCTTTTCACATAACTTAGCCTTCAGTAGTCAAAAGTCTTACTAGCCCAGATCCTCCCATGTTTCTATTTATTCCTCTGTAGAATAATCCATGTTTGAAACATGAGAGAAACTCTCAGGGTGTTCTATGACATAGATCCAACAGAGAAAATCAGTCCGAATCATGGTAAAGAATCAGATGATTTGATGTTATCCATCAAGATATGAAGGATAAATGTTTACACACTAATAAGATACATGGAATTATTCAACAGAAAGCACAGATGGCCTGGGGAAAGCTGAGACATCTCTGATGAACCCTCACTATCCACTTGCTAGCTCCAGTTAAACCTGTGAATTTCTCTGTGGAAACTGTTTCATCAAAGTTTTTCAAAACCAAAACATTGCATGAGAAGAGAGGAAAGTGAGACTAATCTATTTACCTAGGGGAAAAAATACAAACATTTAAAAACATTAAAAGTGAAACACTTTTACCTGCAAAAATTGTATTTGCTGAGCCTCCTATACCTGGGCTAAAAGTTATAGTGAAAATACTAAACAGTAAGAAGAGAAGCACTGGAGGTTAAAAGCTTTTCTATCATTCCAAAAGAAAACAATCATTTTATTTTAATCTGGGCAATTTTTTTAACTTAATTTCAATTTCAGATCACATTTTGCAGACACTTTCAAGTTTTCAAAGGCTAGGAAAATCCATTTCAGCTGCAACAAGTAGTAGCCAATTAATGATAAAGTGATCCTTTCCAGGAGAGTAGCCAACTGCAAGTTCAGTAACCAAAGAACATTATTTCTATAGAGTGTGCTGGAAAAACACTTCTAGACTATTTACCTAAAATGCCACCCATCCTTCCTGAAAAAGCAAAAACCAACAAAAAGCCACCATGTACCTCACCATGAGTTGGCCACTGAGAAAGGAGATGCTAATTTTGTGCTTCAGTGCGTCAATATTAACGATTTAATGTTTGTTACTTCCAACATTTTCACTGAAGATAATGATGATACAAGGCAGGTCCCACCTGTCCCTGGGGATGAGCACGGGCTGGAGTCACCACCTTTTGCTGTCTTTCAGCTGGTTGGTGGTCCACAGACTGCACATGGAGGAAGTTCTTGCGTCCATCTTAACTCATTTGTAGCACAGTTTCACCCCCTCTGAAACAGGTAGGATAGACTCACCCATTGTTGCTCTGACTTACTGCTCCAAAGAGTGATTTTCCCTTTCCCAGAAGGGTCGTACATCACCGGGCTGTGGCAGAGTTGAGAACGTCCCTCTTTTGGGGGTGATTGTGAGAAAAGATGAGTCACATCCCATCCTTCTCCAGGATGAGAGAACAGACTCTCCACTCTGAGATGAAACTGGCCTGTAGGTATAAGGACAACACAGAGTAGACTCAGTGGAACATTATTAACCTCTTTTTTCCTTAACCAGAGATGTTTGAAATTGAGTTAATGATTTTCCTGCTCTTCTAATTTTAAATATTTCTTTCACATCACTGAAAATAATTCAAGACTTGCATTTAAGAAATGCACTATGTGAAAGGTCCTTTGGGCTGGTAATGAGACTTTTGAAGTTGCAGAAAACAGTCTGTGAAAAGATATTCACTGGATCCATTAACACGGTGTGTATCTTCAAAAGGGAGGGCTGACTTACTGCAAAGTAATTCCTTCTCTTGCTCAGATGAGACTTTGATCTTTTTTAAATCCAATCATGGACCTTACAAAGCCATTTGTAGCAATTTCAATCCTTGAATAGTACACTGACCTTTCGTATTTTAAAGACACAGGCCTAAAAATAACTTCATTTCTAGAAGTACACATTTGCACTGTCAATGTGCTTTGTCACTTGGTTCAAAAAGTTTTCAAGATAAAGGTAGCTTTGTTTTTCCCCTCCATAAATATTTCTGTGTACTACTCCACAACTTTCTTCTCTGAACCTGCCAAAACCACTGTGGACCGTTGCTTCCTGCCTTCAAAGGTACCCTACACTTACAATTTGGGATGAGCATTAAGTGAAGGCTTTGAGAACAGCTATTTTAGAAGAAAAGCAATGCATGGAAAACATGACTTTAAAAGGTCAAAGGCAATAGGATTCTTCTTTTCTAATTTGGGAAGTTATTAGCTATATCCTTGCTATTGTTAGCAGTGATAGAAGCTCTGCTTGCTCAAAGAGCTCTCAGATGAGCTCAAGGGACATCAGGAGCGATGTTGCTCTAGTGCTGCCAGTTTCATTAGAGAGAAGTCTCGTTTGCCAGCAAAGGTCAGGTCATGGTGGAGCTGAGCTTCTCCAAAGCTCCGTTTCCCAGCTTATTTCCTACACAACCCAGATGAGACCTGACTGGTAAAGACTGATGTCAAGGTGGTGTCAGCTGGTTTAGCTGTTACACCCACTTATTTTATATACTTCTATCATACCCTGCAATACCCTGTTCCAAGTGAATCGATGCCATTGTGTCATCTTCCTCTCTCCAGCCTCGAGCTGACAGCATTCCTACCAAATTTCCATGCTTCCCTGCTGTATTGATGGCTGAGATGAAAATTGGCAATGGATTAGTACAGAAATACAAGACTTTTGTTTGAAGCTCGGTTTCATTCCACTCTCTAGAGTGTTGCTTAGTTTTCTGAAACTGAAAAAAAAAGTGATTTCAAAAGCCCAGATCACTTGTAAAATTGTATCAACCTCAAAGCCCATTAACAACTTGCAAACTATGCAGATTCTGTTTGAAGAGATACCATCAGTAAATCAGGTTTTGAGTATTTCCCATGAAACTCTGAAGAGTTTCAAGCAGTCTGTGAATAATGTTAATTATAAATACTTTGCCACAATGGCAATGAACAAGTAATAAATGCAGTGTGGAACAAAAAATGTACATTTCTGGAAGGATCTGTACAGCCATTTCTTTTGTAATGGCCAGCAGTTATATAGCTGATGACATGAAGAAGCTATGTACAGGGCAAAAAAAAGAGATACAGCTTCATGTCTCGTGTAACCCTGAGTTTGCTTGTGCAAAGCCAAGAGATATTTTGGCAAAAATCTGTGTATTTGTGTAGAAAAAGCTTTCAGAAAGAAGGTTTCTATCAAATTCTCAAGGACCTTGCCTAGAGCTGGTAATGGTTGCATTTGTGGCTATTACTGTCAAGAAAGCTGCTTTCAAATAAGAATCATATGAACATGAGGAGAAGGAGCTGAACTGAGTCCAAATGAAAGAAAAGCTGTTTTCAGCAACAAGGTACAGCCGGTATCTACGTTGGTAGACTGATGGCCTGACAGGATAGGAAGTCTGTATGGATCTAATAGAGACAAATGAATGCTGCATGGGGATTTATTTCTCTCAGCCACTTCCAAAAGGAAAAGCTTCACATCACTTGCCACACACTGTACATGTCAGAGCTATTAGTGACCTCCAGCTGTAGTTAGCTAGGGAGGGCTGAATACCTTATGCTGCTGCTGGATCTCTGCCACTGCACACAGCCCGTCTTTTCTCACCCACTCCCCGGGAACCCTACCAAATGTCCCCAGCTTGCTTTATCTTTTCCTCTTTATAGCACTCTTTGCCGAGGGCTAGACAACCCTGTTAAATATTTGACATAAGTACAACTAGGAGAAAACAACTACTATGTTGCCAAAAGCAATAAAAGGACACAGGCAGGGGTGAGAGGATAGGGGAGACAGCGAGGATATTTAAACTACCAGGTCACCTCCAGACCCACGGAACTGCTCGACCCAGGCCCCTGAAACTCTTTGCACCAGGCTTCTCCAACACCTTGGCCACTTGCAGCATGAGCAGAGGGAACAGCTGAAGGGTTTATTGCTGCATGCCCCAAGCAGAGGTCCTGCCTGACAGGGCTGTGGCAGGTTATGTCCTCTGCAGAGTGCATCCAGCCCTGCCAGCTGCCTGGGCTGTGCCTCAGGCTCCCACCCTTCTGCCTGAGGATCCCAGCCATAAATAACACTGCTGCTTCTGAAAGTGAATTAGCAAAATGGACATAGGCCACTGCAGTTAAAAAAGCACTTGAGTGAGACCCTGAATCAGAAAAAAAAGAGAGTAAAAACAGCACAAGGAGAGCCCTAATGTCAGGTTTTCCTCCTGCATCAGAAAGAGGTGACAACTGAAATCAGCCTTTTAAGGTACTTTCCAGTGGCTTAGAGTGGCTCCAACAACCTTCTGAAAAAAAAGAGAAACATAAAGCCCAAGGTGTTTCCTTTTATTTGGTCTCTTCAGGTGCCCTGCTGTTCCATCACGATTCCATGTCCTTAACAAAAGACACAAACACATCTGTTAACAGTGTCTTTTTCTCCAGACTAACTAGATTTGCTTGCTATCTTGTAAAAAAGCCTGTCATAATGAGACTTGAACTGCAGCTTTATCAGAATGACAATTTATGAGTTTTCCAGATGTGTTTTGATATCCTCATATGAACCCTACAAAAATCTTGGTGTTAGGGGTTTATGTCATTTCTTCTATAAGAACTTATCTGCCTGCCTTTGGGTCAGTTTATGTGCTGACTCTGTTGCCAAGAGTGAAACTAGGCACAGCTGAGTAACACCACTGTGTAGGTAGCAACTATAATTTTCATCATTAAGTATTTGTTACAACTGTGTCCAATTCTCATCTGAGAGTTCAGTCATAAAGGACAGCCAAAATGTTCCTTGTTTTTGCAAAGAAACATCCCTTGTCCCAAATAGTTTTTCTGTTACTGCAGATGAAAGAATTGTTGAATTAACTGTCATTGGTAGTGTAGGATAAAAGCTGACCTGATGGAAGTTTGTTTCCACCAGACTTTTTTCTTTTCCTTTGTATGAACCAAAAGACAATCAAAAGTTCAGTGACATTTTATACTCTCCTGCTTTCATTCTGCCTCCAGCATTTGACAGCTCTAAAGGTTGTGATTTTAGCAAACAAATCTGTGAACTGAAAGAATATGTAAGATTCAGGCAATAAGTTGCTTTGGAAAACAAGCAGTAGACTAAACTGATTCTATGCAAAATTAAAACAGTCCTCCCCCATGACTATAGCAAAAAGAAAACACCATGCATGAAAAACAAGTTACAGAAAGATGGAAAAACCTGTTACCGTGTGGCTATATACATTATGCCTTAACAGTGTTAATTCAGATGGAGACAGCAGCCTGTATGAGTCAGAAAAGTTTTATCTGAATACAATTAAAATGGGGGGAAAAAATACAAATAACAGGGAACTTAAGAGATGGAGACAAATCTCATTATTACATTCAAACGTTGGGGATATTTCAACCAGTTACAAAGCTCTCAACTGAGTCCAGCTTCACAGTTAAAGCACATCCTTCACAGGATCACACGGGAAGGAAGTTAAGATGTTCTGAAATTCTGGGACAGAAAATTAAGCAAGAAATGTAACCAGCTTGAAGGAAAGTTGGAAAACCCAAATCTAAACTGGCAGTCAGATAAGAAAACTATTACAGGTTAGCAGATAACCAGAAATCATCAGGATTATAGAAATGCCATTTTTAAACAGATTTGCAGACACAATCCTTAACCCCTGCACCACGAGAGTTGGACAAAAATGATTGAACTAGAATCCTAAAACCACTGCAACTGGCAAATATGTCTGGTTTACACACTTCAAGCCTAAGAATGGTTGGTTTGAACAACTGCACTGAAGGTTCTCACACAATCTTTGCACAACAAAAGCATGGAGAACCCCAGTGATGCTTCCTGCCATATTTGCTAGAAGAATAACTCAAACCTTCCTTTTGGAATGTTTTCACACCAAATTGTTGCGCTCTGACAAGAAAAAGAGAGACCTAGCCCCTTGTTCAAAGTTGCATACCCAGATCTGCACAGACTGTCAGTAGCTGTGCCAGTTTAAGTTTCAGTGGTGTGTGCAATGCAGTGGCCATCAGTCTGGGTGCTGCTGCATGAGACAGTCCTGTCCCTCATGGCAGACAAGGGCAAACAGGCATAGCTGGCACAAGGGAATAACAGTCCAGGGATAAGGCAGATAAAAGTGATACCACAAGGCTATGACAAGGAGTTGATTTAATTTGGGTGGGTTTCTTACGTGCAGGTTCTCAGGTTTTACTCTGAATTAGTTCTATGCATTGATTCATCATTACCAGCAGCTCAAACTGCTGCAAAATACTCCTGTGTGCTGGTGCAGTCAGGCAAATTAGGGAATTGGCAACAGATATTTATTACCATCACCTATAGTATAGTGCAGTCATCCTACACACCAGTAAAGAGGATATGTAATAAAAATAAATCAGGTAGGATGTATTAAATATACTGCAGAAATATTACTCCTGAACACCAGGGAGTTTCTTGAGTGGGTTTGTGTCTGATATGCAGAGATTTAATGAAATATGACAGTACCTTCCTAATGAGGGATCAACAAACTCAGAGTATTTATCTAAATAGCAGTGATACTTTTACATGTTTCAACTTTATCCTTAGTATTTTGGTAGGGTGAACCTGTAATTCAGATATGCAGAGGGAGGGAAAAAATACACATGACTTTGCTAATGTTCTGTACAAAACACCACAGCCTAGGCATTTGCAAGCAGTAGAGACCTCTTGGTTTGTGAAGAGGTTTGCTGGCACATGAGGCAAGAAGCCTATTTGGCTGCTTAGAGATTGTGGAGAAATTTGGACCCCAAGTATTTAGGAAACATAAGGAGAGAGGTTTCCTGTACCAGCACAGCTACATCATTACACTTTCTGTAACACACACTGTGTCTGTGCATTACTGCAGACCTGCAGCCTTAAGGGGAAAGCAGGCAGCAGCAATGAGAGACAGAGCACTAGCTTCCACAAGGAAATCCTGCAGAAAACTCACTTTCTATCTCTGTTCCTCTTCTAATCAATGGCCTCTTCCTCCAGAAGCACTGAGCCTTGGCAGTGGAAGGAAGCACCTTTTTGTGTCCTCTTCCCATTTCACCTAGCTCAGAGACAGGTTTGAATACTCTGGGTAGATAATTACATTCTGATTTCTGTCTCTAAGAAAGTTAATATTCACCAGAGAAAGCAACTGCTTTTAAATACTGACTCCAATGTTTCACTGTCACAGAGGAATCTCTGGGATACTCTTAAACAAAATAAAGGAGAAGGGATTTTTGGGTTGGAATTTAATCAAAGAACGGTAACAGTCACTGTACCCAGCTGCCTTACTGCAAACTTCAACTACTAAGGCAACACAAGCACAGATGCTTGGCTGCCTGGAGTGAAGTGGAAATTTGGGAAAGCTCCTAGGAAGAAGCTCAGTCTCTCAATGATGGCAAATTCCTGACTTATAGGAAAATGCTGAGATCTGTGGTAGACATTAACAACTGCAGCAGATGATCTCCTTAATTAATCCTTGGGAGCAAGGTCTTTCTGCTCAAAGGTCTCTGCTCCAGTGGATATCACTCATTTGCTGGAAAGGGCCAGAGATATCCTCTGTGAAACATCCCCATACACATATATTATGCCAAGCTGGTTTGTATCACGTGAGAAGAGATAAAAACCTCTTTGCCTAAACTTCAGATCTACTGAGGTTTGGCTTTCTTGAGATTTTCTCCAAGCAAAACTGAAATTTTTTGTTTTCACAGGATCTGGAAGAGGAACTTACCAGAAAAACTATAAAGAATAGGTTGTTTTCATCATATTTTTACAAAGACTAAGGCAATATCAGAAATCACAAAAGAGGAAGAGCTTCAAAGAGATTTATGACCATATTGGCAGTGGATCAAGGCTGTCCCCATGACCTCCTCCAGAGAGCTGGAACTGAGAGAGGAAGATATCAGGCCATCAGTTGTTTTAGCCTCTGATCCCACTACTGGGGAAAAAACCAATACTGATAGTGAGATCTGTTCATAAACTTCTGATTTGGCTGTCAAAGAGGGAAATAGTTATCTTAAAAGTTACAGAAGTAGCACAGAATAAGAGATCTGAGTGGTTATTTGCTTTGGAGTTATTAATGTACTTGGATTTTTAAATGCTGCTGCAACAGGAAAGATTGAATTTCCTCTCAGCTGACGTTAAAACAGGTTTGTGAAGGAGCCAGTGATACTCAGTAAATGTAGACAACTGGAACTACTCACAGTAATAACAAAAGCACAGACTAAAGCTCTTTGGCCTTGAGAAACTACTCCCTTCAAACTTATCCCAACATATCCTCCTGGGTTTTGTCACTTGCATCCATCTTTCTAGTCCTTTATTGCATGGCTTTCTGTCCACTTCATCACTGGGCTTCATTCATGCTTCTTTAGTTCAATGATAGCAGTGGAATCTTCTCTGGAAGCTGCCCCTTTTCCCCAAAAGTCCCTTCAAAAAGTCGAAATACTCAACCTGCCTTTTATTATGATGAGGTTCTGCAGTTGGTACCTCTAATTTCTTCCTGAGGTATATATGTGTCTGCAACAAGCATCTAGCCTGAAGAGTATGGAACTGTGTATAAAGGACATTTTTCACTATATATCTGACTCTTATTTTGTTGAGTTGGATTTCTTTTTTGCCAAAGTAATTTATTCATATAAACACAACCTATTACACACTGAGGTAGCCTGAGAACAGCTCAGCTCTGAATGTGATGACACTTTTTACATGGTGAATGTTGCTGAATAAATTTGATGAACTATCTTCCAACTGCCAAGTCTTCCCATTTCTTGTGATCCTTGCTATGATGAATTTTGATATTAGGAATTTTGTATACTGTGACTTACAAAAGAAAGCCACATGAAATGCTGCAGCTGTGATTTGCCTCTCCATATGCAACCTCTCACCAAGAACACGCTAGATTGTTTGATCACAAACTAAGTGTGAACCACTCAGCACGGCCACAGTTCTAATTGTGCAGATCTTCAAAGGTGCCATGGGTCTTCATCATTCTCCAGAGTGAGCAGAGGCTTTGGTTCCTCCTGATTTGAAAGTCTAAGAATGACATGGCAGCTGTCACAAACTCCGTGTCAAGGAGTGTATTTATAACCTGGCTATTTTGCCTTGCTCCTAAGCCTAGCCAAAAGGTCTAGGAGGAGAAGAGCCCTGTGGCCTCTGGGAATCTAACCCATTTGGAACTCTGGGCAGTTTCAGACCCAGAAATAACATTTTATAGAAAATTATCAAGCTTATTCTAGGTCAGATGAACAATCTCTGTCCGTAGGCACATCAGTGCCTTCTCTCATGCTGCATCAGTTCACAGTGGCTGCTAACAGAAGAAACGTTTACCTGAAGTGCCAATGTAGCCTTTAAATCATGATCCAATTTAACAAATAAACCCTTTTCTTTTCCAGCAGGGAGGCTGGGGGAGCCTGGTGAGAAATGGCAACCTCCACTCAGGGAATAGTTTCCATCCAAAACTCTGTTAAACGCTCTCCTCAGAGACTGATCTGCTCTTTTGTCCCTAGAGGTCACTGCAAAGCAGAATTAAAGCTAAGCCGTGTTAAGGCAGTGTGGGATGGCTCCGTCTTCCTCCCTCTTGCTCCATTTACCTGCTTTCCCTACTGATATTGTGCTGCTAATTATCACAAATAGCCAGGTTTTATTTTATACACTTTTTTACTATGTTCATCACAAGAAACATCCATTTAAATATATATATATATGCCCATATACTTATAAGTAACACATATTCCTCTATGCTCCCTCCACAGCTATCATCAGGTAGCTACATGAGACATGTTTTGCTCCCTGGGGCAGCTGTTCAAAGTTAACCTCAGTGTAGGACTAGCATGCCCTAGGTCACAGCATAGAAGTAGAAAAATTGTCTAGGTCAGTTAGGAAGTGATTTAATCATTTGAGTTCATTTGAAGCTCTTTGTATGAACGAAACCATCTGCAGGAGAATCATAGTCACAAACCACAGGAGCAGAGAACTGTATTCAGCCTCACACTTCTGACAAATGCTTATGAATGACAATTTCAACAGATCCTTAAAGCCTTATAAATACTAACCATTGAGCTCCAAATATTTAGGATTCTTCCAGGATTAGTGACAGTTTAAGGCACAACAGTAAAGCTGTGTAAAAGTTGATCCCTTCTAGAGCAGTAGACCTGTGTTAATGCAGCCAATTATCCTCATCTCACTTTCATTTCAACTTTTTTTACCTGCTTTTGCTACCCTTTCATCTTTTTTTGGCCTGAAGTCCGTGGTGGCCAGTTCTTATGACCTCAGGATGGTAACATTCCATCTTTGACACCAGCTGCCACAGAGCAGCTGAAGGAAAGTGGCCAGAGCCTCTGCTTAGTCCATTGGCCATGGACGCAACTCTGATGGGTTTCTAGCTAAAGCATGTGGGACATTGGGCTGGAGATGCAGAAAGCAATTACAAGATAAAAACTTCTGATACAGTTTGAGAAGGAACCAAGTTCTCAGTGAAATGGCTAATTCATTTACATTTTAAATATTTACTCAACAGAATCCATTTTCTAGTGCTACATTCCTCAGGAAAGCAAGGATTTCCCCCCATATTGCTGGAAGATTGTGGCAATGACCAATCCAAGTCAGTTGCTGCAATTATACATGCTCAGACAGAGTACAGTCTTCATCAAATGGGGTGGCTTGTTATTGTAAACTGTGAGATAACCCAGCCTTAAGGGCTTATGTCCACGTTATGTTTGACCAAAGGAAGGAGTTTGCTTCCTCTGTTAGCTGCATTGGACTTCACTGACATGTGGAAACCTTAGTGAGAAGAAGAAAAAGATTAAAAAATAGAGGAAAGAAACTGAAACGTCAGACATTGGGACATAAAGAATTGAGCATCAGATTCAGGAGTATTTTGGTCAGGATTTGAGTGAGAGAAAGGAGGAAAACCATTAAATACTTTTTGTATGCAGTAGCAACCAGCACCAGAAAAGATGACTGAGGAAAGGGAACACCAGCAGCACTTGATAAATACCACTCTGATTCAGAAGTGGCCAAGTAATGACTGAGAAATGACTCAGATGGACTTTTTTCTCCCTGATTTCTGCTCTGCTCTTTTTTTTTTACTCGTAGGAGATTATTAAATCAGGTAATGTTATGAAATATTTACAGGTTTTTTTTGTCTCTGCCTACCCTACTCCATGCCCTACTAATGAAAAAGGTGAAATTGTTTTCAGTTCATACACACGGGTATGAAAATACCATGGAGAACTTTCGGAAGATTACTCACTGTGATATCTGTTAGGGATGGGGCTGACTGACTTGCTTGTTACAGTTTTTAATTACTCAATAATGAATTTGATTTCCAGATAAATTCCTTCACTCAAGCGTGGTCCAAGTTCCTTTTAAACAGACACTGAAACAATCCAGTAAGAGAAAGCTACTGGTTGCAATGTGAGCCTTAATCTCTAAATAGGGATTTAATTTCTTGCTGTAAAAGGCTCCTTCCCTGACCTCCTTCAGCAAGCAGCTTTTAATTTCTGTGTTCCCATTTGTAAGGAGAACACAACAGCACTTCCCTACCTCAGAGAGGTGCTGTGATTACCATCCCCTTTATATTCCCACACTTGAAAATATTGTAACTACTATAAATTTTAAAGTTATCAATTCTCTCTGAAGACATAACTGGGCAATTTACTGTCAATTTATGTAGATGTACTTTCCTGTTTTCTGCTCTTCTAATACTTTTTTTTTGCCTATCAGACCACTCTAAAAAGTAAAAAAGATACTTGACTGTGAAGACCTTTCCATGGTTTGAGACTACTTGGCAGGTGAAAATAGAGCAATTTCCTTAAAGTGTTCAAAGATTTTTTTCAACTTGGCTTTCTAAAAAAATAACACATTAAGTTTTACCTCTTTGAGTATAAAAATCTCCTCCTGTACTTTCAGTGGAACTGACTATTTTCTTTCAAGAGAGCAGAATAAAAGAAAACAAAGCAATGTAAGTTTTCATAGGAGTGCAGTGTAGGCTGTATTTTGGCACATTTAGTCAACTCTCAGATGAAATTATCCCATAAATTAGTTGAGAAAGAATGCTTTTAAAATGCAAGGGATAATGCAGAGAAAACAAAACCTCAGGCACAATAGCTATTTTCCCATTCCATAAAAGCAGGTTGAAAGTCACAGCTTTCTGCAGACAAATTGCAGTCAAGTTGCCAGGCTGATGGTAATGCTCAGCAGGAGCCAAAGGCAGTTCCCTACCTCAAGCCACAGCTCTGCCCAAAATCTCATTTTAAAGCAGACATCTGCAGGAGTTCCCTCTGTGGCCAGCCTAGGAATCAGAGAGCCAGATAATCACAAGCAGTCATTAATGTCACTGCCTATTTTTATAATCGTCATCTGGTTTTGAACAAGTTAATGGAGGATATAGAAAGACTGATTAGGTACAAACAGGCTTATCTGAAGCCCACTTTGGCCAGGATGGAAAACAGGATGTCTAATTCATTTTTCACCTCTCCCTTCTTTGCTGTTGCTTGTGGTTTTTTAATGCCATACCCTCATTTACCTGCTTCCACTACCAGCTTGGGACAGCAGCCTACAACATGCTGCATGTGGTGCTCTCCAATCAGGGATGGTCCCAGGCCATGTGGGAGACATCCCAGAACATCCTCATGTCTTCAGCATTTCCACACATATCTCAGTAACTGCTGCCTCCACCTTACTTTTTAACTCTTTGTTGCTTCTTCACACAAAGGCTCTTTAAAATCTTGGGATCTGCTCTGACAATGAATCCTAAACCCAAGACCAATGAGGTCAACAAAGACAAAAACAGCTAGTCCCAAACAAATTACCATTACAATGTCACTAACAGCATCATTCAGTAATAGGTCAGGTATCTCAGGGGTAGTAAAGATGTTTCTTTATTAACATGAACTGAAGTGCAGGATCAGTGAGATGTCATGCATGGAGATTTAACAATCAAAAACTAGTGCAGTGGGGTCAGGAGAAGAGTTGCCCATGTAGTGTTTATTCACTATTGTTAAGTGAGCAGCCAGGTAGGGCAAGTGCACACACACACATATTATGACAGTTTGGTAACCTCCTTGCTCTTTAAAACAGTTTATGCTACAATCCATGCTGCCTCTACACTTGAATAGATACAATAAATCTTCTTGACAACAGTGTCTCACATATTTACTTGCTGTACAAGAAAAGAATAAAATACATTTATGTAAACTTTGTCAAGCTTTTAGTTTCTATCATGTTGCTTGCAGGAAAGGGAGAAACAATGTCAAATGGAGAGATTCTGCTATAATTGGGTATTTTAGCACAAGCTGTTCCATTCCAGTTGAGAATACTTTCTAAAAGAAAACAGACCAAAAAATCATATTTATTTCCCACTTTTGCTTAACAAAACAAATGTTGTAATAGATTTTTTTTGTTTGTTTTTAGTTTTATGCTCAAAGGTATATTTTAGGAGAAGCAAATTGAATGTCAACATCACAAATTTTGTTCTCTATGCTTTGCTGTGTGGAAAGCAGATACAGCTCTGAGCTGGGAAATCCTGAAAGGAATCACCAAATGGCCTGGAAATGTAGGTGTCCTCAGCTCGGTGGGTAAGTGTCTGTGTATCAAAGAAACAGGGGTTTGCACCCAAAATCTGGATGTGAACGTAGGTGGGTTGAAGGAAGACTGCAAGCTGAAGTGGGAGTATTTGGATCCAGGGTTTGCTCATCAGAGAGGACTAGAATTTTCTAGTTATCTGTTAAAACGCACCACTAAGGATTTGCAGCTGGATGCCAGAGGCAAGTGGGTGTCCTGTGGGGTGGGTGAAGACAGGCTGCACCCAAAGCTCTGTCCCACCTGGGAACTAAATACTCTCGTGGGAGAAAGTTGTTCCTGACATTGTAAGAAACTGTGTACATATGGCTTTGATTTCACCATGGCCTGATCCCAGGTGAGACCCAATGTGAAGGTACTAAAATGAAATAATACATTTCCTAAGTCTTCCTTAGGCCACCTTTGCTTCAGATGGACACCTGAGTGTCTGTCCTAGGCAGTGCCAAGCTGGAATCCTCCCATTTGAAACACAACATGGCAGTAGAAGAGCTCACCCTTAGTGCCCAGTGTAAGGCAGGGTGCTGCAGGGTGTTTCCTTCTAAGAAAAAGGAATGCTCAGTATAAACATAAAACAGCATTTCAAACTTTGAGAGCTGCTTTGGACCACTAAAAATCCTTTCAAAATGTTCTTAAAATGTACTGATTTTCTTTAGTTCCAACTCAGTAACAATGTCTCAACAGATGAAAATGAAATACAGGTTAACTAAACAAGCCAGAGACAAGGAATTCTAGAGACGATATAGACTTAAATATCTACTTATTCTAGCCAAACTTCCTCGTTTCAGTTTAATTGATTGGGGATTTTTTTTCCCTGATCATAGCTAAAGTATAGAATGTTTTAGACTGAAATTCAAATGTATTAGCTTGAAACATCCATCAGTTCACTTATCAGTGAATGAGACTCTTGGTCAGTTGTCCAGACTGATGGTTTTGCAGCAGGAAGGATGCTGCAGGAGGATACCCTACTGCAGGAAGGGCAGAAAGAGGGGAAATAAACAGTTTTAAGAGGGAAGCATTTCTTCTAAGCAGTCCAGTAAACAATACACAAATAATTTCAACTGATCCATAACTTGGATTTTATGCTTCCTTATGGCATTCTTTTTTAAAATGTCAAGAAGTGCTACTTTGATGTTAATTTCTAAAGTTTCCCTTTGAGGATGAGGTCTTTGCAAAGCTCACACTCAAGGTCTCAGTTTACAGCAGTATTCAGACAGTGAGGTATTGCCATGAGCCTTCTATGATGGATAACCCTGAGATAAACATTTTTGAAGGTGGATTTTCTTGACCCAAGTTTTCCTCCACTGTATCTCAGAATTTTTTTTATGTTTCTGTTTCTGATCCCATAGAACCCAAAGGACAAATAAAATACATTAAAAAAATTAAAGAAATCAAGTGTATTTTCACATTCTATGACCTCAGCAACGTTTGACCCAGGCATTGCCTCCAAAGAGGAAGCTGTCTTGCACTTTTCCCTTTGACATTTCTTCATCATTTTCTCCTATTTCAAATCTTTTGCAAGCTGTCATGTTTTTGAATTTAGGTCTTACTTGGTTCTATGTTCATTACAGCACCAAACAAAAAACGAGTCACCATTTATTTGCAAAACAAGAACGAAAAAGAAAGCAGAGAAAATACACTAAAGATAAGAATTTTGACAGCAGATAGGAGGACTGGAAATTTTCATCCAGCTGCCTGCATTCAAAGCACCTTTTTCTTCACACTTTCACTATTATCTGTAAAAGTATTAGTGTTGATGTTACCTGTACTCAGCAATTGTTTAACAACCAGCATTTGCTATTACCTTATACTGTGTATCTTATACACAGCACTATCTCAGCTGCATTTATACTTGAGACAAAAAAAAATGGAAGCAAAGTCGGAAGAAAAGGATATTTTTAAGCCTCATTTTGTACTCATTTGGGATTTTGCACACAAATTGCTGTTCTATAACTCTAAGGCACTTTGGGTACAAGCCAGAAATCCTTGGGGCAGTTCAAGGGATGAGCAGAATGTTTCCCATGAGCCAATTAAATTTGTTATTTCCTTTTATCTATCTGAGGTTCAATAGCACCTCAGTGGACTCGAAGATCCACAAGTTCTGAAAGATTCTTTAACTGCAAAGAATATTGAACTTTTTGCAGGAATTATCTTACATAATTAAATAGCTTCTTCTTCCACATAAACTATCAGGCTTTCACAGAAAAAGCAGATGAAAGAGGAAGGAGGACTAAGAAGGACAAATAAAACTGCAATGAAATATTCAATGAGATTCATATGAATATACAATGTAAGGATGTTTGTGAGAATGGATTGGTGTCCCTGAGCACAGAGTACCTCAGAGTAGCCGCTTGCAAGTGTCTTACCTCTCCCTCCATCCAGGCTTTGATCTTCCCTCAAATACTCCAGTCAACCTGGAGTGACAACCTGCTCTGCAGTTGTTCCTAAAGAATAGTGCTTCTGGCTTTCTTTGCTGATTATGCAAGTGCCAATTTTATTCTGCAGTGTTCAACAACCCTGTTAGGTTTTCAATTAGGTTTAGAAATTGGTTTTTAAACCTTTAAATTTAGCCTTTTCCAAACCTACTGTATTCTGGTTTCAATCCCTCCTTTGAAAGGTTTCACTAAGTCTAATTTTTTGTCCATCCAATAAAGCTCTCTGCAAAGTGTGATGTTGTCCAACTAACATGAACGAGTACTGCTTACAGTATTTTTTCACACCAATGCTGTGGAAGTAGTTGCATTTTGTTTTGCTTCCCAAACAAAGGAAATTACATTACCTGCTTTGTTTGTTCCTTTTCTCTTCCCTACTTGTGGCACTAATTGAGCAATCATAGGTTTATCAGTCAGTGAGCAAAGGGGACCCAGCAGATCGCATGTGCCTCAGGCTGCTGCTTTCCTGGCACTACAGCACAAAATGAGAAAGACCATCTTATTGTACTCCACAGTCTATATCCAGAGGAAATATCACCCTGAAGGTTGTTAGTGTTGCATGGGGTGCAAATAAGCAGACCAGATGAACACAAGCTGCCCTTCTGTCGTCCTTATGCAGGAAACAGATTTGCTACAGCTTGAAAGTTCACTGAGTCATAATTTGATCAAGATTGAAAAGTCAGTCTCCTGGAAGTGAACTTGGCCAGTATTCAAGTAGCATGTACTCAGATTTAACGGCACACACCAGCCAGTCTGTGTCTGGGAAGATAGCAGCATGCCTCAGAATTGGAGAACATCAGAAATATTACTACTTCAAGACAAAAAAAACTCCTGGAAGTTGATCACTTAAACTGACAGTCCTGCTCTACCACTACAGTTCTCAGTTTGAAAGCTGAGAATCAGCAGTCAGACAAACTGTTCCTTAAGGAAAACAAATCCTTGTCTGCTGCCTTCTTATTTTTTTTTTCCCTTTTTATAAAGATTGCAGCCAAAACAACCACAATTCCCATCCAGCTTAGCAGGTTATCTTAATTAACAATAGTGTTGAAGTGTGAGAAATTACGTGCTCTGGTGTTATCGCACATTTTGGCAGCTTCTTTCTCATGGTGATACTGTCTGCAGTGAAGGCAAGGCACAGTCATCTGCCTCTGTGTCCACGTGTGATATTTGCAGTAGAAAAGCAGAAAGAGCACATCAAGTCAGCTCATTCAGTCTGATGCCATTCGTTCCACATCATATATTTAAAGGTCAAATATTCTTTCCCACACATAGATAGTCTTGGGACTGTTAAATAGTATTTCCATTATAATTATAGACTCTCAAAATGCATCCCCTCTTTCCTTTCTACATCCTTCATGGTGGTGCTGATACAAACACACTTGAGAAATCCCGTGATATCAAGCATTACTGAACTCTTACACTCATGGTTTAGGCCTTTCAGCTTTGAAGATACCTAATGATTTTAAAATCAGCAGTTTGCTTTCCATCATCATCCAGAGTTCTCAAAGCACTCTCTAAACAGCCAGAGTAGAATAAGCAGTGCCTAATCTCTGGGAAGTCAACACTTCAACACCTCTTCAAGCTGTTGATTCAGTATGGGTACATTTTATATTGTTAATAGAAGTAAAGCTTCTGTAGCCTCTGACAAAGAATAGCATGTTTGTACTAGTTTTCATGCTGAAAGATGCCCCAATAAGTGATGGCTAGAGGTGAGACACCTGAACTCAGGCTTCACAACACTTCTCCGTATTAATCTGTGTATATAATGAAGAGGGTTTTACAGCCCAGCCAAATATTTGATGAATAATCTGTCTGAGTGCAGCGCTAATGTGTGACCTGGCTCTGGTTTTGTATCCTCTCTGTGAAAAGCCACACTTAACTATCACTGCTTGTAAAATGCCACAGAAAACTTCCAGTTGTAGGAGCAAGGAGTTTGTTTTAGCTAGTCATATTATCCAGGTCACCAGAGTATGTCATGTTTTGAAAGCACAATCTCCAGGCTATGTATCTCCTGGGAAATGTTAAAAGCTACAATTTTCACTCTGTCTCTCTGACTCAGTGTTTCACTCGGAGCATTTTGTGTACTTTTTGTTGTTGTTGCAGCTTTACCTTATTTGGATTTTGGTTTTTTTCCTCTCCTCCAAGTAGCAAAGACAACACTTCCCCATTTAAGAACATATCTACCTAACATGCTGAGAAGGGAAGATGGCATAGATTTTCTAGTGTGTGCCTCCCCTGTGTTCTCCCTTGCTCCCTGAAGAATCATTCCCACCAGCATTTGATACACTGGTGCTCAGACGTACTTTGTGTAACAAGGAAAAGTCACAGATAGCATAGACCGCTGAGGCACATCAATTTGTCATTATTGCAGCCTGATTCCTTAGCAGTGGAAACTTCTGCTTTAGTGAGAGGGAACCCACAAGACCTGCATGCATGTGTGGACTGGCAGTACTGGCTGTAAGTGGAACCATCTCTGTTCTGGCTCCTCCAATAAACTCTAAGCTCACCAATCTTCAACTGCTTGCTTCATGGGAGAGGATCTAAGATAAGTCCCAGTGGCCAGCTCAAAGAGGTAGAAAAATGTCTCTGTCTTTTAAAATCTAAGCCAGCTTGGATGGGCAGACATTTCCTTACTTTTATTTGGTGTTCTGCTGGCATGGATTCTACAGTTTATGTTATCATATATAGCATATTTCTCTTATTAATGCAGCATGGGGTGTTTTTATTTATAGAACTGTACTTTTCAGAGTGCTCCAATAAATATTTGTGTCAGTGAGTTCCCAGAGTTAATCACATGTTGCACAACAAGCGTTTATTTTTATGTTTCCATTTTAAATTCCTTTAACATTTAATTCCATTGACTGTCCTTTGGCTGCTTGGCCATTCTATGGTACTACTTTCTGTAATAATATATGTTTCTATGATTTTCAATTCCTTCTCCTAAAGAAACTTTAGGGGAAAGTTTAGACAAAAATGGCTGTGCTGAGCTACCTTTTGCCTTTTGTTTCATAAAACGTAGGGTAAAATCAACAAGTGCCATTGCAAGTAATTTTCTAGGTGTGGGAATCACCTTGCTTGTCTTCACCCTTGGAAAGTTAGATTTCTAATCTAAGCTGATGGACTGTTACTCTGAAAAGAAAAGGGTATCTCTATCTGTGACTGAAAACGTACTAGGACTTGGCCCTTTGTGCCACACTTTGTCATCTGGAGAATATAGACATTGCACTAGAAGGGCTGCCTCCAGAAAAGGCTCATTGTAGGTCTGGAAGCTTTAAGTAAGAGTGTATGCAGTATGCCTGCTTTATCATACATTGTTATATAAGCTAAATGTAGAGCCTGGTGAGACTATAAATCCACTAGTGCCTGCAAAGTGCTGCAAAAGCTTAACCAGAAAGTGCTATTGGAAGATAACATCACTCAGAGGGATATTCACCTAACATTATGGTTTTATTGGTCAGTAAACTGGCAATCACTCTGCCACACTACCAAAGTAATGGATCTTTGCTTTTTTTCATTCATGTTTCTAGTTTAATAGTGACATGCCCCAGAGAAGTGACTATACTCTTCATTGTCAGAGCTTGGATTGTTTTTCTCCAGAGTAACGTTCCTGGAAGATCATTCCATCCTAAAGGGATTTTGAAGACAGTTATGAAGCTTTGGTTGATTCTGGTTTCTTAATGCCAATAAATGCCAAAGCAGATGCAGAAGACCATTATAACATTCCTTCCCACAGGAGCAAAAGCTAATGCCAGGCAATCATAACAGGAATTTTTGTTCCCAACCTGCATTTTGTACCATTTAGTAACTGTTGAAGTTGCTTGAGATTTTATTTCTCACTCCACAGGAGCTGGAAGACAGAAATAGTCACATAAATTCATCTCTAGCTCATACCATGATCATCCGAGTAATGAAACCTCACGTCATGAGAGTAATCCAAGAGCTGTGGAAGAATTTTCTCCAGTTATAAAAAAGAATCTTAAGTGATTGCAAGAACGGTTTGACTGATTTTTCAAAGGCAGCAACAACTGTGCCTCCACCTTTATAACTCTCTTTAATTTCATTTTCAAGTTTCTCATGGAATAACACGAGGAATCAGGAAAGGAGTGAGCTGAGCTATATACAAATAAACTCTTATTTGGCCTGAGACTGAGCTTGAACATCATTACTCAGTAACACGATGCTACAGTTGCTACAGTTGTTGAACATCTGTGGCTAGGTCAGACAGTGATTATAGTTAAATCAGAGTTTGCATTTTCCACCTGAATACTATCACTGTTATTAATCCAAAATCTTTTCTGGCTTCAAAGAATATGTATCTTTTGTATGAACTTTCAAAAGGAGCCCTAACCTATTACAAGTTGCCCATGTAAAATCCGCAGTGAAGCTGGGAGGAAAGGATGAAGGAGGTTCCAGGCTTCAACAGTCACCAACCAGCAACTGTGCTGACAGGACTGCCATGTTGCCAGAGCACAACATAAAACAGATGGTCTGCATTTACATGTTTGTTTCTCTTAGAAATCAATGCAAAAAGCTTTTACAGAAAGGAGGATAAAGCATAACCCCACTACCAACAGTCCCTCCGGGCTGCACTGCCTAGAGGGAGAAGCACACAAGGGACCTGAATGTCACTTCTGGACTCTCCTTAATACGGTTTAGAATTCTTCAAAATAAAAAAATAAGAAAGTAAAAATGGTTTAGATTGTCCTCTCAACCATGAGAGCAAGTCATGCTGCTGCCCAGCTAGTGATCATGGATAATTCTTTGACCATCCCTTTATTCAGGTAGTGAGGATGAAAATGAGAAGGCATCATATTTTGTGGAACAAGCTCCCTTAGGTCTTTAACAACTTTTCCTCCTTTAGTGTCTTTCAACCTTTTCTCTGTGAGAAGAGAAAGCAGAGCTCCTTCTACTCTAGCAGCAACTATAAGGACTCAATGTTGGGAAATGAAGAATATCCTCCATTCGCTGATCTATTGGTAGACTGCAACAGCCTCCTAAATGCCAAGATGCTATAATCCAGTTTCCCCAGGAGCTGCTCATAAGATGATCTGTGGCACACACAAACTTTTCATGGGTTTACTCTGCTCAGTGCAACCAGGGAACAGATACAATATTGACCACTAGAAAGTCCTGCAGGAACTGTCAGGAAAAAAATGTATGCAGGGGTAGATCTGAGCCTGATCTCTTCTGCTCTGGGAGAATAAACCTGAATATTACTGGCTTAGCAATGCAGGTGATATTAAAGCAGTTTGAAGTCAAGTGTGCTGCCCAGTTGCTCTTCTAAATACTAAACATAACTTATATCAACAACAGGGATGAGTTTGCCCTAGGCATTTCATTTGTTAGAAGAC
This sequence comes from Colius striatus, assembly GCF_028858725.1. NCBI lineage: Eukaryota > Metazoa > Chordata > Aves > Coliiformes > Coliidae > Colius > Colius striatus. Next base: position 5,469,002 of record NC_084767.1, read on the forward strand.
TGTAACCCAAGAAAGGCTTCAAGAAATATTTTTTCCAATTATCTTAATGTTTAAATAAGTAAAAGGGGAAAAAAAGGAAGAAAATCTGCTCTGCTAGTCCAACAGCTTTCCTTGCAGAGTGTACTTGCCAAGCTGAGAAAACTCACAGATTCTAACTACACATATCAATGCCACTGAGGCTTGCTGTAGAGCAAAGGGCTCATGTGTCTTCATCTGTCAGCAGCGTCTGTCCTCAGAACAAATCAAACCAATTTTATCAAAAATTAGAATGCATATCAGCTTAGTTAAGTTGACTATCCTAATTAGGCACATTTAAAGACATTTTTGGGAGCAATGCCTCCTCTCTTTTTCTCTTTGAAATCTAATGCTGTACAGTGAAGTGCTTTTTCATTTCTGTGAGCCCTCAGTGCTCCAACTCTGTAATACCTTTACAGCTCATTGTTAATGGCGTTGCTTCTTACTGTGGGCAGTGTGTGGTTCACAAATAGCACAATAATGACACTGCTGACAGACATCTCTTTTTGCAATTGAAGGGAAATGTCACATATTACAGTACAATTTTTTCCACAGTTTTTTAGGCTAATGCTTAGAAAATCCCAATTGCTGGCTCCACCACACCCACCTTTATCTAGATATTCCTATTCACCTAATTCCTTCTGTCAGATTTCATCCAGTGAAGTACCTTTGGGGTTTGGATCTTCTTAAATTGCAGTCAGTAGACTGCAGCTTTGTGAGACAGTTGGCATTGAAGGTGGGCTAAAAAATCAAAATGGCATAGGCTGCATATAGCTGAGCAAATGCCACTTTCCTGTGTCCTGTGCAAAGTGCCACATGAAAAGAATTCACTGCCTTGAAACAATAAGCAAATAATGGTTGAATGAACATAGTAAACCAGATGCTAGATTTTTCCTTGGTTTTGTTTCTCGTGCAGTACAGCTGCTCAGAAAAAAAGGTGCATGGGATTCTTCTCTTCAAAATACTAAAGAACACTATTAATGCCTGCACATTTTGATCCAAGCTAAGCCTAGCCCTTGCACAGGAAACTATGTAAGGAAGGGTTTGCATTTACATTCTTCATGTAGTGAGCTTAAAAATCTGCCATCATAATTCACTTCTCTATTCATACATTATCAAGCCAAAAGCAGCATTGCAGAGCCTCAGTAAAAATTCATATCACATATCGCAGATGAGAGTGAAGTTTTGTTTCTGTGAAGGTGGTATTTCTTTAGAAGAATAGATTCATATCAATTTGATAACTGCTAAGAACATAAAGTCTGCCATAGCCATCAATAAATGTCTTCCTCACTTTAGAAACGTGTTTGTTACTTCCAGGTGGAATTTATCAAGCTTCAGCTTCTAGGCATGGAATACTTCAGTCTTCCTACAGAAATTACCAAAGTTGCTTTGTCTGTGGGTGATAGGGTTTTCTTGTTGAAATTGCTGTTTGTAGCATACAATCAAGTCACACGTAGACACGCTCATTAATAAAGAAGTTTGGAGGTTTTTTTTACCCTTTTAGGAATGATAAAAGATTTTTTTTTCCAGGCCTTTTAATTTTTTGCAGGCATTTTCTTGAACTTTCTGACTTTGCTGATTTTTCCTGCATCTGTATAGAGGTTCCTGGCAGGGTTGTTTAGCAGTTCACCTCAGAATATATGTTTATGAACATATACCTGGCGCACAAAGAATTTATTACGCCTTGAGTGAAATGTCTCTGCCAATGTGTAGACCTAAGGTGATCTAGCACACAGCAGAAAGAGGAAACATTAAAGAGCTTTGGAATTAATCATGGATTGTCCACTGGCTTATGCTGCTCATTTTTGCAAATGAAAGTACAGTTTGATTTAGCAACAGCTTCGATGCCCTTTGTGTGCACTTTCCATGTCAGTGCAAGATGAACACAGTCAGGAACTCAAGCACTGTGAATTTGTTGACTTGTTCAGTACAGGGGTTACTGAGGGAGGTCATCTGCCCTCAAAGAACTATACTTTTAAGAAAAAGACTTCTAAATTTCATGTCAGTTGTTTTAAATTTAATATCAGTTCTCTTATTTGTAGCAACTTCCTACAACTAGCTGCTTTTTTTTAATGTGTGTTTAAAGAAAGAACAGTTTGTGTAACAGGAATGAGCAGAGAATAATGCAGAAAGAATATGTTCCTTGTCACATGCAAATTAAATTGAGAGTATGATCACATCTGCCTTGATGTCAATTACAGTTTTATCATTAACTGCAATGGGATTATTGCAGACTGAGGATCCTGCTTTAGGCCAGTGTAAGTTTCACAGCTATCAATACAAAGGCTGACTTTGGGGGAAGCTGCTTGTAGCCCAGTGGATTCTCAGTTGATCCCACATTGCTCATGCTACCAGGAAACCTGACTCCATTCTCATCCCATAATTTGTGTTCATTGCTATCAATTTTAAGTGTGACCTGATCTTAGTTACAGTGCTAGTGAGATTTGGAATAGATCTGGATAGAACTGCCTCTTATTCCCCGCTCATTGAAGGAGGATTGGAATAGATGACCTGTAAAGGTCCCTCACAACCCTTGATTCTATGATTTATACCACTATACCTGAGATTAGAGTTCCCCTGGCAGCCTTTGGTATCAATTCTTTCACTCAGTTATGTCCTTTCTACTATGCAGCACTGAGGGCTGGTTCTGCACTGTCATCTCCTCTGGCTGCAAAGCAGGTTATCATTTTGTAACATCCCTATGTTCTCTCAGAGTCATTAAAAGCTTCTTACTAATCCCTCTATTTCATTTTATTACTACTATTAGGACTTCTTCCTAGTATCTGATCCAAATTTCCCCTCTTTCAGTTTAAAGCCGTTATCCCTTGTCCTGTCACTATATGCCCTTGTAAAAAATCCCTCTCTGGCTTACTTGTAGCCCCTGTTAGGTACTGGAAGGCTGCTATAAAGTCTCGCTGGACCCTTCTCTTCTCTAGGCTGAAAAACCCCAGCTCTCTCAGCCTGTCTGGATTCTTCTAAGTAATTCATTTTAATTCACACAATCTGTGAGACTCAATATTCTGTATGTGCCACTGTAGGTCCAGCTAGGTCATTTGACTGTGTAGAATCTGTTACCACAGTGCACTGGGGCTCAGGGAATAGTAAGTCCTAGGGAGCAGGTGACATCTCCAGGTGGTTTTCTATGATTTACTACCCTTTTTTCATTTGAGTCTGTGGAGCTCTGAGATTATTCCTTGGAAAATATTTCAGACAACTCTATACTTTAATACAAGCCTAAATGTATTGTATAGCTTTGTTAGGTTTTTGATTTATTCATTCTGGAGATTTCCAAGGCATTTTTCTGTACCAGAGAAGGCCCTTCTAAAAAGAGCTAGTTACTATATGCCCTGATTTCACCACATAACTGCTCTCTGCTTGTTTGTAGATTAAGAGAGTTGCTAATGCAAAGAGAAATTCCTCTTTCAGGAAGAGTTTTGGACACAGAAGGGCCGTGGTTAAGGCTTGTGCCACTGGCTACCACAGCGTTGACCTGTGGTTCCTTTAGGAAAGTGCTATATAGATGTTATTTCTCTTTGGTGAGCTGGCAACCTTTCCTTATTTTGGGGTTCAAAAAGCTAGTTGTGGTTTTTTTTACAGTATTTAGTGTGTAACTGTTTGTGGAATTAAAAACAAATCATAATAAATGAAAGCTGTTATTCCTTTGTGCTGTTCATGGAAAACATGTTTTCCTTGTTTTCTAATACAACCTATGACCTTAACATGTGGTTGGAAAGGATGTACTTGACATCCTGCTTGTTCAAGATCTGATTTAATCCTTGACCAGAACATATTATCTGATGAAATTTTACAAGATACAATAAATGATGGCTCAATGCAAGTTTTGTTTCTTGGAATGGAAAAAGTCAACATTATAACGGGAAAATGAAGGATTAATATCAGCAATGACACTCACACACCAAACATCTCTCAATGCAAGGCCACTGGAGTTGGTGGGATACTCAACACAAACTTGTATTGAGTTTATAGGCCACAGAGGAGAATAAATTCCTGCCAGCTCTGCCAAGTTACTCATCCAACTTCTCATTGAACCTAAACACTATAATGACAACCTACAGTAACACAAAAGTTTGGAAACATAGGGCTCAATGCAAAACCTACTGTCAGCTGGCAAGGACTCATTTATATCACACTAGGATTCCCCTCAGCCATAACTGCCAAAGGAACAAACCACAGTCAGTGTCTGACTCAGAAAAACCTGGCCTGAGCTCCAGCTCCACATGTCTAAGCAGTTTGCAGCATAATCTGATATGTAGTCATCTATCTGCACCACTACAAAAACACATCCAAGAGTTTTGATAGAAGAAGTCAACACGGAACAGCTATAAAGAATGAAGGATGAAACTTTGTTCTCAAGAAGTCAAAAATGCTGTTAAATATTACCCAAAGAGTGAAGCATTGGAAAGTAGAAAGAAAAACTGCTGAAGTTCAATTAAAGCTTGGTTAATGTTTTGCAACTCTTTGGTTTTGCTTTATGTGTCCTAATTGTCTGTGACTAAGAATGAGAAATTCCTGAATTCTAATCCAAGGTATGTAATGGTATGCAATATATAAATCATACAGTTTACTTAAGCTCTCTGTGATCATCTCTTCAAAAGATGGATGATGTAAGGATGTCTGTTCAGAGGATGTTGAGAGGACAAACTTATTCATGCTTGTAAAGCACTTTTCCACCACAGCACAGTCCCTGGGTAAGACCTAATGAGGTCTAGGGAGAGGGAATAATATTTTCATGAATTTTGTTTGGCTGTTCTGATCATCTTCATTGATATTTTGAGTTTTGACCACATTTGAAAAGTACTAATTCCCCAATATTCTTTTCTTCTTTCCTAGAGCCAGAAAACTATACCAAAACAATCCCAAACCACAAACCACAAATACACTAGGAAAGCCTGTCTGAGAAATAGTCTACTTTATGTTATGGATTACAAATTAATTTCTACAGTCATTACTAGTCTATTTCAAAGGCATCAAAAGAATTGTACTGCACAGAAACTGCTCCAGCATGTGACTCTGGATACACCTCCTCCTATGCAGAGCCTATGGGGTAAGGGCAGTTACAACAAGAAGGAAACTGCAGAACTTTCCCACTTTTAGTTCTTGCTGTGGCACAAGTCAATGCCTGGGGTGGTGCAACTTATCTTTTATCTCACTTCATTCTTTCAAGATATCTTTAACAGCTACAAATAAAACAAAATGAAAGACAGAAGTAAAAAAAATGAAGACTATCTCCCTAGGGTGAACTGGTTATGCTTTGTACTCCCTGGTCCTACTTTAAAAACTGCCAAATGCTAACTCTTTTTGCTTTCTCATTTGCCTTTCTAAAGAACGTCATTAGGATGCTCTCAAAAATGAAAACCATTCCTGGTCTACCTGATGCCATCAAAACTGCAAAACTACTTGCCCAAAATGACCAACCTGCCAAGGTGCAATTGTCAAATTTTGTACAGCTTTTGCCGTCCTGCTTTACCTGATTCAAAATATTTAGTCTATTTCTACATAGAAAACAAGAAATGGTACGGCAATGGAACTGATGTTGGCATAGAAATACAGCTTTAACCTCTGCAAAACTTGAGCCCTGCAGAAAAGCATGAAGGACAGCTAACTACAGAACTCCAGTACCCTCTCTTTGCCTCATTGCACAAACCAACTTTTGCATTCAGCTGTGATATGTAGATAATACAATGTGGAATTGGACTCACTGATAACAGCTAATTAGAGGGTGGAAAGACTACCAGGAATGCAATGCTCTGTGTGAAGTTATGCAGATCACTCCAATCCAAGTGGCAAATTCAAGGCAGATCCTTGATGACTCAGAATCTGAGGTTAAAAAGAAAACATCTGTTCCAGCCAAAGGACAAACCTCAGTATCTACTGTGAACGACAGTGGCAACAGACCTGAGACTTTCTTTTGGCAATGATGAAGTGATATTAATACTAGTGTATTATCAAATTCACAGTCCTATCCATGTCCCTCCTGCCCAACCCAATCCTAGGCACTGTTGCCACTACAAAAGTGAAAGAAATTAGCACATCCAAATCTAATTTTCCAGATTCCTAACCATCTTTGGTGTAGTGTTGCTGATTTTCTTTTCACAAATGACAGTTTTGCCTCAGATTTTGGTAGTGGGAAGGGTGATTCCAGAATGATCTGGATGAATCTGGCAAAATATTTTAAAACACTGATCTGGCTAAAAGTCAATATATTTGGCTCCAGCTATTGGGCTAAAGAATGAATCTGAATATTTAAAACAACACCACCAAAGCAGTTTATGTGTAGGCTTCTGCCATTGAAAATTCTGACCTGTGTGTTTTGTAAATCAAACCTTAAAACTTTTGTAAAGCCAGGCTGGCAAATCTGTACTTATATGTCTATATGGTTTATGTATGGATTTAAAAGCCACTTTCAGATCTGTTTCAATGAGCAGAGATCTTCTAGAACAAAATGACCAGCTTTGCTTATAGGCAGACATCCTATCAGAGGCTTATACATCCATTTGTTCCATCTCATTCCTACCTCTCTAACCTCAGGAACTCACTCATTCATGTTTTAATGAAAGGCAGAAAGAAGTGAAAAGATCAGCCTTAGCCAAATAGTAAGCATCTGTTTTGCTTATTGTCTTAGCAATTCTTACTAACATTATAAAGTAACAGAGCTCCCAAGAGATTAAGATTTAATGTTTTGCTTCCCAATGGCCTTTTATTGTCCACATAAACACTGTGTTAACGGATTGAAGCCTAGATAATAAATTCTTCTGAATGAGATGATTAATTAGTTAAGAGTTATTTGGACCTTTTTGTTGATCAACTTTTGCTGAAGTCAAAAGTCATCACAATCTTGTGTTATCTGTGTGGATCTCCATCGTGCTACAAGAGGCTCTTTTGGCAGAATTGCCAGTGGCAGAGTGCAATTTCAGCAGCAGGAAAGCTGAAAAGTTCTCCCTAGCAAAGCTCAGTATTTTGCTTATCCTTTCTCTGCAGAGAAGACAACATCTGTCTGGGTGAGCTGAGTGAATAATTTCTACTCAAATTGTGATGACTTATCTTATGGTCTTTTGACTTACAACTTTCCTGATCTCTGCCACATCTGGGACATGGTCATGAAACAGAAAGCTATCTCTGTGTTGGAATTATAGTCCCTGACAGCAAAAGGTTCGAACAGGATCTGGCAGAGAACCATGCAGGTCAGCTAACTTGGGAAGACACTCTGGAGCCAGTATTGCCCATGCTGTGGCTGGAGAAGGCTACAACTGGATCATGTTGGGTTATTTTTCTTTCTCTAGGGTTGCCAGGAGCATGTGACATGCCTCTTACACTCTGTCAAGAGTCAAGCATGTCTCCAAATCTGAACCAGTGCTGACCCTCAGCTTGATTACTTCTAGTCGACTTTTCTGTCTCCTCCGTCTCTTCTTGGCTACCTCACAACATTCTCATAATGCCACTGATAATAATTGTCAGTATTTTAGGCTGACAAAACTACATGAGGACAGGCAGGCTGTCTCCAAATGCATCAGAAAGCAATTCATAGAAGTCTGCTTTCAAAAGTAATAAGCTCTGACAGACGAGCATCACAGTCTTTAAGAGGTATGAGGTGGATACAGGTACTCAAGGTCTGGGACCTCTCACAGAAAAGCCATTTGGATAGGTGAAGCACGAGACTTATCTCACATGTCAAGCCTTAGCAATACATTGCTGCCCATCTATCAGTGCAGACACAGCCTAAATATTAGGAGAAAACCATTTGTTAAAAAAAAGAGTTTTCTAAATGATTGTATTCTTCTTCTGATCAACAGGGAAAGGGATGAATTAAAGTTATCAAACTGAATAAATCACATGAATGCACGAAGTTCTGTCAAAGGCAGAATGATTAACCTGTTATGCATGTTGGCTTCTCCTTAGGATTTGTTTCACAAGGTAAACACCTATAGAGAGTTCAGCACAGGACCACCAAGATGATTAAGGGAGTGGAGCATCTCCCTTATGATGAAAGGCTGAGGGAGCTGAAGCTCTTTAGCTAGGAGAAGAGGAGACTGAGGGGTGACCTCATTAATATTTACAAATATGCAAAGGGTGGGTGTCAGGAGGATGGAGCCAGGCTCTTCTCAGTGGTGGCCAATGATAGGACAAGGGGCAATGGGTATAAGCTGGAACATAAGAAGTTCTGAAGAATTTCTTTACTTTGAGGGTGAGGGAGCACTGGAACAGGCTGCCCAGATGGGTTGTAGAGTCTCTTTCTCTGGGAACATTCAAAACCCACCTGTGTGACCTACTCTAGGTGGTCCTGCTCTGGAAGGAGGGTTAGAATAGATGATCTCTTGAGGTCCCTTCCAACTCTTAAGATTCTGTGATAACATAAGGAATTTACCCTCTGTTTTTCTTTCAGCACAGAAGTCAGAGTAGTTACACATTTTCTATTGCTTATCGATGTTTTGCTTCTATACAGCAAAGAATATCCATTGGATATAAGAAATACTTTGAACAACTTTGACTAAAAGGACAATAAAAATTCAGTTTGCATTGTTATCTGTCACTTTCCTCAGCACATAGAAATTAGAGTTAGAAAGGATTTTCACGCCAATGAGCTTCTCTCCTTTACGTCAATTAATATAGACTCTTGTCCTTGCAAGATTTTTTCTACATTATATTTACTACCATTGTATCCAAAATGAGATAAAGACATCATAAATTACAAAGTTCTAGCTCTTAGTCTGGCAGATAATTTCTGAAGACTCCTATTGTCAGGAAGATTTTCACAGATACTCTGCCAAAATGTCTGTGTTGTTAATCATTAATCAGAAGAGCAAATACTAGAAATAGAAACGAACCAAACAAGCTTTTTTCCTTCTTTTACTATTTCTGTTGGTACTGCCAATAAATCAGGATTAAACCATTTTACAGACATTGATCCTTCCATAAGGATCATCCATCACTTGGGGCTTGCTATGGATCACAGTAGTACTCCTAGTCAATAGCTCTAAGACACATATGAAAGCCATCTCTCTTAGTAGAGGGCTTAGAGAGCCCCAGAATGGCTGTCTTTTCTGTTTGAGAATATCTTTTATGCTTTGCTTATCATCTTCATTTGACAGATACACCTACAGAGTATTTGCAGCATTGGCACCTGGATGTATAGGATGGCGTAGGATGATGTGATGGACAAGGCACCAGCATTAGGGATGGAATGGTGTGCATGCCTCAGCATGTAAGATAAGTAAGGGCCACAGTACTGATAACACTACACTGCCCAGGGGACAGGATTCAGTGGACCAAGTGCCAACAGTAGGGTCCTGGAGGGGGATGCATGACAAATATGAGCTGGCAGTCAGCAAACTGACTCATCCTGAGAGCACGTAACCAGACAGATCTCACACATTCACTGTAACTTAGCCTCTGAATCACTGCAGTGAGGGCTCCCTGCAGTTGCAAATCAAGGTAACAGGTAGCTTAGAAGAGAACACAGAGAGAACATCTTAGACCAAAAGGCATCAGTGGGAGTTTGGCTACCAGCTCCCATGGGATTGGAACATCACCTGCTTGGGATTTCAGCCTTCTCACTCCCCGAAGCCACTGGAATATGCTGCTGTTTCACCCCTTTCACATTTTAATGTCCCTTTAGTTATTTTGCTTACTCAGGTCTTCACTTAGATTGTGCTTGATAGATTCTCATAAACCATTCTGTTTGAGAAACCCGAGAAAGATAAAAACCAGAGCTTACTCCATTTTATGCACAATACCCCTGTAACCACTGCAGGATTACAAAACAAAACAAAAAAATAACCAACCCTTCCTTAGTAGCAGAGAAAGCAGATTCAGATTTAAATCCTAGCAAAACATTTGAGAGAAATTCCCCTCTTGAAACTCCTTCAAAGGTAGAATGCCCTTGATCCTTAATCTTGCACTTAGTTGTTTCATATTAGCCTGTGCAGCTATTTCTGTAGATCCCCCAGCTTCCACTGCTTGTGTCTAGCCTTTTTTTTTGTTGATAAATTCTCAGTCTGATAATTGTCCTTCCCACTTGCTGTTAGCTTCTCCCTATCCTCAGCAGCAGTAAACATGTATTTCCTTACTGCACACTGAAAACAGAGAAGCCTGGAATTTTAAAAGACCATTTGATTTCTGTTTATGATCCTAACATCCAAACACTCCCTTGAAAATCTCAGTGTACAAGAACTCCTTACTGATCCAACCTAAAATGGGGAAGGTGGGGGGGGCAAGTTTGGGGAGAAATACTTAGCAGTAAATGAAAACTAGAAAACACCAGAAGATGGATTATTCCTTTTGCTGTCCTATCATTCCTGTGCTATGATTACAAGTGCACTTATTCAGAATACTAAAATCTTACTACAGTCATTTCAAACATGAATGACCTTCAGAGCTTTCCTTCACAGTGAGAACACAGTGTGGCCCAAATTGCTATTGCTCTGAGCTTTTCCTGGCAGATCCCCAGCAGAGTCAGTGCCTCAGGAGTAAGAGAGTGAACCTTTATCAGACCTACAGTAACTCCAGAAGACCATATTCAGCTGGAATTACACTGCTATCCCCTGTATTTCTGTTGGGTCAAAACATTAATCCTACCCCTCCATCACCACTCTTGAAGAGAGAAGACTCCCTGTCACATATAGTTCCAAACTTTACACACTTTGCCCAGCTTTACTATTTACTAAGCTGCCAAAACCTCTAGTTTCAGCTCTTTGTATTGAAGTAGTAAAAGAGCTATCAGGCAGAGGGCAGAGACCGATGGAAAGCTGAGGCTTGAAAGGGAACTTACTGATGGATATTGTTTACAGCTTTCTGTGCAGTCTGGTTTCATCTCACTGATGCAGGAAACAACCTCTGAGACAAAGATTTCAGTGCTGCCCTGGCAACAAGGTGACAGCACTGGAGCACCGAGGAGAGACCCATGGAAATGGAACTTTTAAAGGAAAAGGCTCATCAAAACATATCATGTGCAATTACACCACTCTGGGAAAAAAGCAAATTTTTATGTTTGAGGGAAATGCATAATCAATAATCAACAGGTCCTTTCAGCTCGTGGCTCTCCACCCACACTGTGCTATTGAATAACAATGACATCTCGCCTCATTAGCTCTGAGATGCAGTTTGTTAACATGAATTCTTCTGTTAATCTTATATTTCTGAGGACTGAGATCTATGTGGGTTTTCATCAATATGAAATTAACTATACATATGGTCTGTAATCAGCTTTCATACACAAGGTCCTCCCAAATGTTAAATCTTGGAACACTTACACATGCAAAAATAGCAAAAAGAGGGGAAAAAACAATCTGATAAGCACTTGGTGTCTTTTGTGCTAAGTGAGATTAGTCATTAACAGTTCTCATAAGATCAGGATCGTTTCAAAGTTAGGAAATTTGAACCATCCCTCTAATTAGTAACAACTCATTTATTTGATGGTTTTTCAAAATAGATGATACATTTTATTTTCATCAAGAATCCAAATGTTAAATTTGACGCCACAGCTAACATTGATTGGCATCAAGTGTCTGATGAACTGCTGCACAGTCAAGTTGATTAAATCCTGGATCCAGCACTGACATTGGAGAGCACCTTTTGCAATTCATGGCTTCAAAGTTGTATATTCATTTTCTGTACGGCTCCAGACACAGAGAGCTATAAAACTGCATAGTTTTATATCACTCCTGCTTTTTGTCATTTTTCTATTGTACTCATTAATATCAGACCAAATAAAAATGAATATTAATTAAGCACAGTAAACAGTTTACAATTGCTGCACATTGTCTTTGTTTAGTATCTTTGTTTAGAACCTGTTGAAGCATACACATCCTATAAGCATAAAAGGAGTAACATAAAAAACATGTCTAGATAACCTACTAGTTCAAATAATTGCAAAATAGTTCTCATTTATTTTGCAAATTTCTGTCAGGAACATACACTCCCTGAGGTTTCTCATTTTTTTCTGTCTTTGACCTTGGAGCTCAGGATGAGAACTCCTGTCTTGGTGGTTCCACTATAGCTCATCTGTCGTTTTCATTGCACCACTTTAGGAAATGGATGAACTCAGTGCACGAGCAATATATTACCTAGAAATTCTCCAGAAGAAATCCTGCTTTGATTGCAATGCAAGGAGCTTTTATAGTTCACACAGCTATTTTTCTCTGCAGATCACCATAGAGATTAACAACTCATCTCTATCAATTTTCTCCATCCAAGTCTCCTCATGATTCATTGCTTCATGAAGAAGCTTCCTCTGTGAACATCCACTGTGATCAGAATCCAAGATACCTAGTTCAGAGGCTTCCCTCAGAGCTGAGCAGCTACCTTAGAGGTAAGCCTCTGAGATGGGCATTCCCAGCACACCCCTTGTCAGGTCCCTAGTGCTCTCTGAACTAAGACCTCACGCTTGGCAGTTAAGTCCTCCAATATCCGTGTTGCCTGCCTGACTGTCCCAAGTTTTATGGACGTGATTCCTTTTTTACTTTCCCTGTGTAATTTATACATAAACACGCTGCACATGAAATAAAAAGAGCTTGTCTGGGTGCCTGTGCTCTCATAACTCATAACTTGAATAATACTAGTGTCAGGTTTGCATTTTGTGAGCATTCATATATGTAAGAAGCTTACTGGCAATGAAAAGGAGAAATCAGAACAACCAGTAAAAGGAGCTGAACTGGATTATTTTGGTTGTATTGATCAGTGTGTTGGATTGAGTGACCAAGCTTCCCTTAACAAAGAAATAGCTCGTTGTCACACTACCAGTAATTTTCTTGCTACACTCGCAGTGCAGCTCCACAGAGGGAGTATTAGCCCAGGCTGCTCCCATGGTACCTTCCACCTCATGCTTGAAAGCTTCAAAGTTTTAATGCTAAATTAAATGTGTTACAAAATGTCACTCGTTGCAGAGTACAGATAATCCCACTCCCCCAGTAAAGCAGGGTGAAGGACCCCAGAGCTGGCTGGGCTCTCAGCAACGGACTCCACTGTAATGACATAGAATCCAATCCATACGTGTTATCTCATCTCTAGGCTGAAGCAAACATCTAATGCATCAAGAGAAATTACATCTTTTTTTCTTTAAAGGTGCATATTCACCCTGTTAATTGAAGAGCAGACACTGGAAATAACCAGGTAATTGGTTCTTGCTGTAAATGATTTATTGGGCATTGCAACAAACATAACAGCTCTTTCTGCATTCAGTCCACAGCTTTCCTCACTTAGCTGCTGCTGCTAGGCTAATTGTCCTTGCTTGCAAATATATTTGTATGATATGAACCTTTCTATTAATCCTCTGAGATTAAATGTCATAAAATTAGTTGTGTTTTTCGGTAACACTTGAAAATGTAGTACCTGAACTACAGCAATGGCTGCAGTGGTGCAACTGTAAACATGATGAAGAGAGAGTCTGATTGTTTTTATTGATTTATTTAAAAGTTTCCATGCAGTTTAAAGTTAGTGTTACAATAATAATAGCATGATTCAGCAAAGAATTTCACCCAAAATCACTTCAGTGTCTACAGCTAGTGCCAGAAAATGACCACAGTATATATGGTTACCTAGATCAAGGTGAACCATAGTGTGCAGTTAAATATACATATATATAAATGCACACATAAATAACAGCTTTCTTTTTTTTTCTTTGATTGCTGCTCTTCAGTTAAGCTACTTTGAACACTCTTAAGAAAACAGACAGGAGAGATGAAATAGTATCAGATCTCCAGGATGCATTTAGAAAAAAAAATCTTTGCAGCTGAGAAAGTGCAGTGTTACCTACTAAATTAAGTGTGGCTCTTTCAAGGAGACAGAGCTACTTCCAGCTACTGGAGAAAAGAAACATTTCTTGAGGAAAGAAAAGAGTGGGTGAAAATACATTTATTGTATTACTCAGGACCTTTTTCCTGAGATCCTAGTGCACTATAAGGAACCATGGCACAGGGTGAAACACAGAGCCCACACAGCCCAGAGCGCAGCATCCCAGAGAAAATCATGAAAGAGGAGACCAAGAGTCTCTACTGGACAATATTCCTTGCAGTACTTTGGCATTCAAACACATTCTTTTTCTTTATTTCTATTTTACTGAGGGCTACAAATTCTATCTGCAACAGAAATCATGGCACTCGTCGTGAAATGCAGAACCCCAAGCCCTCACCATGGACTCAGAGGCTGTCTGAACATGCTTCCCTACATGGTCCCTCCCTGCACCAGCTCCCCTGCTCACTGTCTGACCACCACTCTCTAGCCACTGTTTTCCAGCTGTTCTGTCACTTTGTTTTTTGTTGTGTAACTTAAAATCAACAGTTATTGCTGAAAAAGAAAGGAGTAAGAAAATCACAAATACTATTATGAAGCTGTAATTTTAAGAACAATCCAAACATTCAGCATCATCAATGTTCTCCCTGCCCACTCACACCATTTTTGTGATAGTTTTAAGGATTTAGATCAACCTTGTGTGTCCCCCAAAAGCTACACATGTAGCAACAGTATTCAAGGGCACATATGTACCCTGAGTGAATAAAACACTCAACCCTGTCTATGAGCTCATGCTAAAAAAGACTCCTTCAAGATCCCTGAGTGCTGCTGTTCCCAAAAGAATTACTAACTATGGTCATTTTTCATGGACTGAATCATACAACTCAAATCACCTCCTCCTCTTTCTCTGTCATCTATAGATAAAACCTTGCAGCCATCTATCCCTAATCACACTCATTATAATTCAGTTCCAAATTAGCAAATAAAAACCAGTACAAGGGCTGGAACAGGATAGGATGCTGGGCCAGAAAACTACAAATCTATGAAAAATAGCACTGTTCAACAGCTATTCAGATTTAATTTTAGGATGAACAGTACAACAGATCACCTCTTGTTCTGCCTAGCATTGATTTAATACTCACAGTACTAATTTAAATCATTTAATTTGCAGAAATGTTGGGTCCATCATCTATTCCCGTGGCTCATCTCACACAAGAAATTGATCTGCAGGCCACTCTTTACAAGACAGATTAATTTTTGTCAATTGATTGATTGGCCTCTGTCTGCTACACATCCTAATTTTGGACCATTTAAAGCTCATAAGGTTTTATATTGAGACTCATTGATTTCACAGAGTAATAAAATGATGAATGGGTGTTCAGCCAAAAGCAGACAATGGATGCAAGCTTGAGGAGAGAGATGAAAATTACCCCCACAGAGTGGAAGGTGCCAAGTTGCACTGCCCTTTCTGTTTCTGTTGAGATTGTCCCAAGGTGTTTGGTGGTTCACTCTTCCAAACCATGCTGGCCAAAGCAATACTTAAGGCAACTTCAAGCCTTTTTGCCTCAGGGGTGCTCTGCTGCCTCCCAGCCCTAATGCTCAGATAAAGGTCTCCTGGTTTAAACACAGCCTGACACCATTCCAGAAGGTGACAATGGACGTGCTTTTTACACTGTTTGCTTCTGTCCCTCTTATCTCAGAGTGGAGCATATTTAGGGGGTTGATCAGTGTCTGTCAATGCTCTAAAATCACATATCCTTCCTGGAGATTGACCTAAGTATTATTACTGGCCTATGATTTCATATACAAATACAGTAGTTGTGCTCAAAGGTGATGGAAATAACATGTTTTCCTGATGAAATGTTTCATGTGAAGAAATTAAGACTGGTGTTTTGTCACTGATCTCACCCCCCATTTTCATGAAGTGAGCCCCATCATACCATTGCTGGGAAACACAAACCTGAACTTTTACTCAGTGTTTTTTTTCCAGATGGGGTTTAAGATGTTAACGAAATCTCTAGTATATATAGCACTGCTGAGGATCTAGTCACTGCAGAATCCCAGTTGAGACAATGCTGTTTCTGCAACTGCAATTCACTTTTCTGGTATGGATGGAGGACTGATTTCCAGGGAGTGAACCTTGTTTGGATCTTGTTTCTCTTATCTGCTGTATTCAATGCCCTTCAGCTGTTGATATGTAAATTAGGTCTTCAGTTTGGTCTTTGTGGTTTGGCAGTACTGTGTGTTATCAACAGAAAACATGTAATAACAATGGCTCTTTCTTCAGCATTCCTCAGTATTTTATATTACAAAGTCTCAGTGTCTAGAAAATAAGCACCATTACAGTTAAATAACGAACATATGAATTTGGAATGTCAACCACCACCTGGACACAGAAAGTATGTTGACCAGAGAAAAACTATCCAGCCGCCTCTCTGCTGGAATCTGCGGAGTTATTTTGGCTCAAGGAACCTGAACCATAGCTTCTTTCCTTCTGCAGGTTATAGTGTCAGGATTTATTTTCAGACAGCTTGTTAAGTACTTTGTATGCTCCCTGCAGAAATCTCCTTGGAAGGAGATTGCTTTCTATGTATAGTTCTTACAAGCATGACTGATTCATGCAGGTCTCCACAACATGCCGCTTCAATTTTATCTTGTTGCCATACCATACATTTTTTGAACTACCACTTCAGCCCACTCCAAACTCCATCAAACGCCTTCAAAGGAGATCATAAATGGACAAGAGGGAGAGCACTTCAGGGCAAAGTCTGTTCTGAGGTACACTTTGTAAATGAGTAGCAGACCTTTTCATTCAATTGCAATTACTTTGATTTCTACACCAGCATAACTATCCAGCACTTCATTTTTCTCTTCCATCAGGGAGATATGTATACATTTTGTATTTAGAGATTTTGTCATGCTGAAAAGTAAATCTTTCACACAACTTCCTGCTGGTTCATTCGAAATGAAACATATTAATTGCTATATCATTGGACTAGAGCCTTTTCAATTAGACAGCTTTGCAACTCCAACTAAACTGTTAATTGGTCAATCACCAGCTTTTTGTAGATACAAACAAAAAGGAAAAATACAGAAGATCCAGAACTAATAAAAAATAGCAGCAGGTTTTCATTTTCAGGCTGGTGTTTGTAGCCTTTTAGGACAAATATACTATACTGGCTGAGTGTCCCAAGAATATATGCACTTATTTAGTACATTAATGATTGTATTGTCTTAATGTGCTCTCAAATTAGGATACTTTCTCAAGCAAAGGCTGTATGACCAAGTAATAACAGGACTCCTGGGCCTGCCTTAGAACCTGGAGCTAGAATTTTTTAAAGCCTGACAAAAAATCCTCTCTGAAGAAAAAAAAATGCATCACTTGTGCAGTGGCAGCATCATGGTATTCATTTATAAGCAAGTAAAAATACGTTTTCTCTTCTAGCTTATTAGGTTTATTTTTATCCATCTCGGTTTTGTGTTGGTTGCATGCATAGGAATGTGTGGATGCAGCTATAATTGCATACTTGCAAACATTTCACAGGCTGTTTTTTCATGCCTTACAGAAACATATCCACAGCCAAAGGTCACTGAAGGAAGCCTGAGTGTTGTTATGTTGTGGGGAAGCTGTGAAATTCAGACCTGGAAGTCTGGAAGTGCCACTGTTGCAGTGCCACTATGTCACTATTCTTTATACATATGTAAAGCAATGAGGAGAGTAAGGAGAGCTGAAGGCAGCTGCTGATTCTTTCATTACATCAGATTTCTACCAGACAGTAAGGCCGGGTTCTGGTAGGATGAGTGCAGAAGGTTGACTGTCTTCTCCCACAGCAGCTTACTCTGAAAGAGGCCTTGTCGTGGGTGTCTGGCTGGCATTCCTACCTCAAATAGGCTGCAACATACACTCTGCCTTTAGTCTGCTTGGGTATCTAATGTCAAACAAGAAGAGCTTTTGCTAGGATGCTATAATCATGCATTTACCCAGCCCTTTCCTGCTCTCTTCCAAAATCTGACAGCCTCTAGATAGGAGGGAAAAGAGGTTATGAGCTGCAGTTAGACCTCTTATGACTCATATCTAATTTAAGTGCAACTTTAAGATCTAAGACCTGTACAGTCTAAGGAGAGGAAACAGAGTGGTAACATATTTTTGACAGGTTATCTACTTCTCATCAGGATGCTTGTCAAGTGCTTGTCAGAAAGCAAGTGACAACCAGCAGGGAAATCCCCCTTTCCAGGGTGGTAGACAGAAGAGGAATTCTGGAGTGCCCAATGCAAAGCATGAGGAAGCAGAGAAATCTACAGAAACCATCTCCTTGCACAGAGAAAAAGGCATCAGTCCTGTCAGAATCCTTGATGCACAAGATTTGCAGGGGATACTCATTTAACTTCTTCTGTTTATAAAACAGCGTTAAGAGAAAAGAGCATGGGATTTAGGGAAAACCAAGGAGTTAGTGGATATGGGTCATAAAAGAAGGTTAAATATGTGCTTTTAAATTAAACTTACAGATTACATTACAATTAATTTAGTATATAGATGCTAGTTGTGCATCAGGATGTGTACAAACAGCTCAATATCCTGCTGGGAAACTTTCTGAAGAGATTGGAACAAAGGCAATATCATGGTTCCCACCAGAGGCAGCTTGAAGAAAACTATGTTCTCCCATCCCAGCTTTGCCTCTTGGCCTCTTCAATCCTGTGAATACAGTTCCCTACTTTAAAAGGAGGATATTTAATTATAGCTGGATATTTTAAGTTCAGGAGAGAGGAAGGAGGGAAGAAACAAACAGTTTTAAAGATAAAACAATGTCCTTTTGTTTATTTTTTTCTTTTATATGGGAATTCTACTGCCTTGCTGTTATTTACCCTTTCTTTAAAGTGACATCTCATCTAAAACAAACAAGTAAAAAAGAATCTGTATGTACTATCAAATACTGAGACAAATAAGATCTTCTCAAAATGCTGTCACAGATTGCTTAGCTTAGCTGCCTGTGACTCAGAGATTCTTTGTTTTGCATCTACTCATATCACTCCTCTGCCATGGGGAAACATAAAAGTTCAAATAGTATTACTTGCTTATTTCATTTATTACTTGAAGATCAATGAATGGAAAAGCAGATAATAGCAGGAATATAATTAAACAAGGGTCTGCTATTTTTCTTGTTCCCTTCTCCTTTCCCCAGTTCTCACACCAGTATAATTTGGCATTAGGCAAACAGACACAACTATTCACTCTAAATCGCTAGTTAATCAGCAGCTACAAGCTATATGATAAAACCACATCCCCTACCACAAGCATTACCATTGAGACAGATGAACATTTCTGGTTGGGTTTCTCTGCACACAGCCCATTCTTCAGCAGGTTGGGTTGTCATCAGACCACTTAAATCAATAATTACTAGCATATAGTTTGAAGAGAGCATTCTGGGAGACCCTCCAGGTTTGCTTATGCCATGGGAAAAAAGATATGAAATTGAGGCTGAGAGAAAGCAAACAACCACTGAGTTAGGTGCTGGTGGTCATGGGTGTACGATGTGATGGGAAAAGCAAAAAGAAAGGCTCTCCATGGAAAGTTCTCATATTTACTGTCAAAGTGAAGAGCACGTGAGTGTGTGCTGCTCCACTGCATCACTCCCAAAGTGATGCAAAGAGGCACATGCAGAAAAATCCCACCCAAAAATGGGCTTGGGAGTTTCCTTTTAGTAGGAAGCAAAGTTCAGATTTGACATCTTAGTTTAAAAAATCTGTAAGACTGCTATTAATGGAAATGTTTGTGCTATGGTATGGTCACTGAGTGGAAATGGCACAGAAAAGTTCACTGCTTTGTTCCTTTCTTTTTTCTAATGACTTTATTGCCCGTAGTTGGCTGTAGGAAACCTGCCATTTCCTTAATCATTTCAATAGCATCCCACAGCACAAGTTGTTCTGCTGAAATCCACAAAACTGTCTGTAGATTTGGATGCTGCTTAACAAATAGCATGACCTGAAGTTAGGTAACTTTCTTTTTTCTTGGGCACAAACCAGTAGCATTGGGGAGTTACAAGCTGGGAACATAACAAAAACCCTTTCACGAGCCTCATTATACAGTTGCAACTGCAGAATCATAAAATGATATATTAAAATTTTATCTGGGTGGCTTTATTCTACTTCCCTTTCACCTCTCCTATGAATGCATCAGAATTAGATACAACAAACAAGGAGGAATATTTATCACCTTCATTCCTTTAACAAGATCTGGACATCAGCCTTTTCTGATAAAATTACAATATAAATGTGATTCAGTCCCAAGACATAAAATGATGGAAATAGTGCAGAAATTCACAGCTCTGTCATTAGAGTGATATTTGCACAGTACTGGGCCAGATAAGATACAGAGAACTTAATGTCTCAGAATTTAAACCTGCTTTTTTATCCAAAGTTAATTTCCTTTAATCACATTCTCAGCAACTACATGGCTATTTCTCCACAGCTGAGAAGCTTTGTTAACCAATCTACAAATGTCACTTGTATCAAAGGAGTGACAATGGGCAGCTTTCCATACTAATAGCATATCAAAGAACTGAAACAGCTGTAGGTGAGGCTTTATATTGTCAGAGGTGTTACCAGGCTAATATCAAAAGTTGGGATGAATAAAAATTACAATTAAGCCAAGAGGAGAGCCCAAATACTCTGTCCTTGGATTAAAAAGTAACTTCACTATTGCAATTTTCAGCCATTTACAGAATTGTGGGTTGGCAGCTAAATCTGGGAGATACAGGATTAAATAGAGCAATAATAGAAAAGTTGCTTTTCTAAAATCTTTTTTAATCCTTTCAGGGGGATTTAGGGAAAAAAGAATAATACTTTATAATTAATCACCAGATTGGCATATATTTCTTATTGAAATATGTCTAGCTCATCACTTAACCTCTTAAAATGAGATTTAACAGGGACTAAATACATTTGATCATGCTGGGAAGATATCATGAAAACATATACTGGGAATTGCTTTTTCAGACACTCAGGTAATGAGCATTTCATGTCCACACGTGATAATGCTTTCTCTCACATGATATTTTTAAATGTACAGAGTTATAACAGACCTCTAAACTTGAAGGAAGGTTAAATTTTTGAGTGGCTTTAGTTAAGTCAGTAACAGCTGCTGTATCTCCACACTGAAAGCCCCTTCATCTGGTCCATGTTTAGAAGCTAACACACAAATGTAGACATTTGAGTTAGTTATCTAGACTTCTTTTAATATCAAAATGAAGAAACTGGCATTCCTAAAGGGCAATTTGTTCAATACTTTAGATTTCTACTTTAGGGAATCATCCCATAAAGCTGCTGTTTTACTAGTAAGGATAACCCAGATAAAGAGCTTAGAGCTGATGTATACATGACTGATTAGTTAGAGTAGATGAATTCCACCATAAACCTCTATGCCCAACATCTCCCTAGTACAGAAAGCTCATGATTAATTCTTAAGGAGAACATTTGCAGCTGGCAAGAAGTCCAACACACAGTGTTTATGTACAGATATTATTCTCCCAGAGAGAGAAAAGTAAGCAGGCCAAAGATCAGCTATGTGCATTACACATTTTGATGTACTGTGCTATTCCTATCTAGCATTTCACAAAATTTCTTTCAAGGTCTTCTGGGACTACAGTCTTCATTCTGAGCTGAAATAGTTGTTCAATAAAGACAGGAGGCATCTGTGATTCTGAGCAAATATATGCATTGGCTCAGAGGCACCAGAGCTGTGGGATGCTGAAAAGCAGCATGTCATTGCCTTCTGGATCTGGCAGGTGTCACTCATGGAAAGAAGCTAAAAGAAATGTTGAGAGCCTGCTGGCCTTGACAGGCAGAGGTTCACAGGTGCAGTAGAAGCTGCCTCTTGGGTTTAGCTTACAGGAGATAGACAGGGAAGTGTAGCTTAAGAGGAGAAAGGCCTCCTTTGGGAAAAGCCTTCTGAGAGAGCTTTCATCAACACAGAGCATGGCTCTTCTCTACGTTTCAATCCCACTGCTTATTATTCTATGGAGCTTTCTTGCCAAAAATAACTAATAAAGGTCAGAAGCTAAGCCAGAGGTCCATCTAGGCATGGCTAACATTTACTTGTTCACAAACTCTCTGAAAAGAGGCACATTACCAACCAGACTCTGAGAGCAGAACTTCAGTATATGGAAAAGAAAATCCACTTTTTCAAACTAAAAAAGAATACTGAGATGTTCCACCTCTTAATTCAACTGCCATCATTTCTGATTTTTCCTTCTGCATTCTGTAAACCCATCTCTTAAATTTAGAATAAGGGTGACAGACAAATGAGGCTGGAGAAAAGGAAGGTCCCACATCTCAGCTTCAACTTTGCCTCAAATAGTTTCCAAAAGCAGGCATCAGCTAGTGCTCTTCTGTCTAAATAGGGGATATAGGCAACACTAAAATGAATATAAAGTATCCCTGCAGTCACGTGGCCCATTTGCTGCAATGTGAGGAGAGAGCTCGTACTGCTCTAGAAAGTGGTAAGACAATGATGGATGTTCCCTTAGCTTCACCCCAGTAAAGCACTGCTTTGTGAACACAGATGGCATCTTCATAAACCTCACCTAAAGTACAGGGGATGAGTATGGTACAAGACCTCCATTTTAGTCTCTATGTTTGCAAAACACTCTTCCAGCAGAAAAAAAAAGCAATTGTAGGAAGGAAACAGAAAATACCAAAGCTGTTGGTTTTGAAACAAGCTGTACAGAACAGGACACTTTTCTCATGTGTTGCAGTATGTTTCAATCAGAATGGTTATTTTACAGATAGATGCATTACTGAGCTGGACCACCCAGGAACATGTGATAGGTGACAGAAGAGAAGCCAAAAGCTGTGACTCTAATTTCTCTATGCTGATCAGAATCACCACAAAACAGAGGCAGCACATTTACGAGGAGTGGAGGGGCTTTCCTCTCTGGGTGCACAGCACTTGGTTTTCCCTCCAGAGGCTGCAGATGTTGTGCTCAAGGGACTCTGCAATTGTGGAGCCAAACAACACAACCAAGAGGATGGGATATTCCACATTGTTGGACAAAGAAGAACATGCTCTATTTACCCTTTTCTTTTTTACCTTTCAATGCTTGAGAGATGAAAGTAGGTTTTCTGATAGAAAATCTTTGAGTAGTGACATTTCCTTAACCTAATGAAGTCTGGATCAGAGCTGTTCATGGAATTACAGAACAGGAAAGTTTTGAGATGTAAAATTGAATTCAGAGTATTAGTCATATTTCAGCACCATAAATAAAATGAAAAAAAAAAGTGATACTTTCTGAAACTATATATTTATAACATTCATCCCATTGTGGTGGGACTGTGGCCAAAGTGTTTTTCATAGCAGCTCCTGTTGCCTCAGAGACAGTAACATCAGAAAAGTAGAGTTAGATCCCTATAATATTCATGGAATTAATTTATTTCTTAGTCCTTGAAAGAATCTCTAACTACTTAACCAGTAAATGTCTGTGGCAACAGAAAATATGTGTGCATATTTTGGGAGGTTCTTCTCCCCCTCTACTCTGCCCTGGTGAGGCCTCATCTGGAGTCCTGTGTCCAGTTCTGGGCTCCTCAGCTCAAGAGGGACAGGGAACTGCTGGAGAGAGGCCAGTGCAGGGACACCAAGATGATCAGGGGACTGGAACATCTTTCATATGAGGAAAGGCTGCAGGAACTGGGGCTGTTGAGTCTGGAGAAGAGGAGACTGAGGGGAGATCTTATTAACATTTATAAATATCTAAAGGGAGGTTGGCACATCCCTCTTTTCTATAGTAGATAGTAACAGGACAAGGGGTGATGGGATGAAGCTGGAACACAAAAAGTTCCACTTAAACATAAGAAAAACCTATTTCCCTGTTTCAGTGAGGGAGCCCTGGCACAGGCTGCCCAGAGGGGTTGTGGAGGCTCCTTCCTTGGAGGTCTTCAAGACCCACCTGGACACGTTCCTGTGTGACCTGATCTAGGTGACCCTGCTTCTGCAGGGGGGTTGGACCAGATGATCTCTAAAGGTCCCTTCCAACCCCTACCATTCTCTGATTCTATGATTCTGTATTTTGACAATGTAATTATGTTCATGTTTAAAAGTCATTACTAATGCTTCTGAATGTTCTGATGTTAAATGAAGAAACTAAATTGATGTCGAGTATTGCAGATTTAATAACATAAATTAAGAAAAACGCAATATGTCTAAGAAGTAATTCTGGAAATTTGGTAATTGAAAAAACCTGTTTTCCTTAATTGTCACAGATTGGCTTCATCACTTTAAAGTAGGCTGCTTCTACACCCTAACCCACTAATCTACATAGTAGATTACTTTATGTTAATTACACACACACACAACAGAGCTAACTCCAACATAAAAATTATTTTCAGTCTTTCTCTGTATACAGATTAATGCATAAACTCTGCAGAGAGGTTTGAGGAATCTAAAGAACAACAGGACATGCTTTACTTTTATCCAAAGTATTTTATAATTGTCATTTGTGAATACTCAGAATTGCTCAGAGTGGGAGGGGAAATTCTTTTGCTGGCTGTCATGGTGGATGAAAAATGTATGTGCTTCAGGGAAAAGGAAATAGTTCTAATATGAACTAAGGCATCTGAGGACAAAGGCAGGGGAGAGCAGGGGGCTGTTTTGTTGTTGACCATTTCCTAGAAGACAGCATCTGTACACAAGTTATGTCTACTCATAAATAAAATCACAGAAATTGCAAAGTTGGAAAGGGTGGAAAAAAATTCTTCAAGTGTTGATCCAGAGTTCATCTGATACTTGGCAAATACAATCAACGTTGAATTGTGTGCAAGTGATGTATTTTCTAAAATGCATCACGTGGCATTGCTTGCAGTGAATCCAGGCTCCTCAAAACCTACCAAAACCCTTTCGTCCAGAACACAGATATTTCAAAGGAAGATGAGACAGCCCAGAAGAAAATACATTGTTTAAAGCAACAGTGGTTCCTATCATTGAAGTGAAATCCCTGTGCCCAGAACAAATACAGAAGTGCCACTGTTAGAGAATCCCTGCATAATTTTGGCTGGAAAGAAGCTCTGGATGTCTCTGGTCCAATACCCTCAACTCAAAGCAGTACCAGCTTTATATCTGTCTTCAAGATCAGAACACATTTCTCGGGGACGTGTTTGTTTCAGGTGTGAATATCATCAAGGATGGAGAGTCTCCTTCCTCTCTTAACTTAATTGTCAGTTATATGGAGCTGTTTTCTTATCTCAGTAAAACAATATACAATGCTTCACCACAGTTATAGCTATAAACAAGGAGAAGCTTGGGTGCTGATTTCCCAGCTATGGCTCACCTTAGCAATGAAAGTCTCTGGCTTTATTCAGTCTTTTTCTTTTCCCAAGAGTGCTGCATGTTCCAGATATATCTGTGTCAAGAGACCTGGGAAAAGTAGGCATCTATCAGATGAGCACACTTAGCATTTAATGAAGGGTTTGGTGGGCAGCAACCTTATTTTAATCAATGTGATATTAATATGCAAATTAGCAAGCTGCTTAACAGAAGAGAATCCAAGTAAAGCTTACTCAGCTTATGCACAGAAATCATTTCATGTTACATGGTCTGCACCATCCTTTAAGGATGATGTTAAACAAATGGAAAGCTCTCTGCAATACCTCTACAATGACAGGGGTTTCCAGTTACAACAGACTAGTTGTTATTTTATGCCCCTCCATGCCAAAAATCCACCAGGGCTACACCAAAGGGCAAATAGGAAGACTTTCAAAGACAAGCCAAATAAAAAACTTTCAGCAAAAGAGCAGGTAAAGAAATAGTTACAATGACCAGCGAGATCATACCAACTCAAGTTACATTTTTTACTTACTTAGACAACAGGGTAGTAGAGTAAAAGGTGTGTAAATTAAGTACATATGTTTTACAAAATTAGTTACAAAAAAAATCACTTTCAAAATGGGGTTACAGGTATGTGGAGGCTTATCTGATTGAGACAGTGAAGGCAAAGGCACTGGGGGTCATTCATGAATCCCATTAGATTTAACCAAACTAAGCCTGTGAATAAATATGGCAGGAAGAATGTGGAGATTTTGGCTTCTGTCCCAGTTATTTTCTTGGGGGCTTTCCTCAAAGGCAATATTTGTGTATTTCTTCTGTTGACTGAACTTTTTCAGAGTCAAGTTTTCTGCTGACCCTATGCCCTAATATTTCTTCTATTTACTATAGAAGAAAGAACAAGCTCACGTGCAACTGATAACAAATACAAATTTGCAGCAATTATTTTTGAGCTTGACTTCAGAGATTAACAGAAAATAGTTAACCTTGAGTCAAATGTTGGGCTGGATGAAGCAGGGTGAGATTGTTTCTGCTTTAGAGTGAAACACTTTACAGTGACTCCTTCCAGTGCCAATTACCTTGTATTTTGTCCTTTGAGAGTTGCTGGTTGTGAAACATCTCCACTGGTAATTTTGTTAATATATAAACCTCCTTTGGGTACATGTTGCTTCAGAGATTTTTAAAATAGAAAATACTATTCAGATCGTACCCACATACTCCAGTCCAGTCAAATTCATTGTTGTTCATCCAGTAACTCCCGAACAGAGCTCAGGAGCTAGATTTAAGACAGCGGATGGATGTCAATTTGTAATTAATAGCTTTTTGAGACAAAGAAACTACTAGATCTCTCAGAAGCTGTTTCAGGGTCCCATTACTCTCATTGATCACATTATTTGCACTTCTTCACTTCTTGATCTTTTATTTATTACACAATTGAGTGGAAAAACAACATTTCATTTGAGCCAAAGGTTACACAAGTTGTTCTGGAATCATCGGCAAAGTTCTATTTCAACTTGCTGTCACGCTTGTAGAGAGTGAATCACAGACTGTAAGCCTTCAGTTAGCTTTTACTTTTAAGACAATACTTGCTATCTGTTGGAACAACCCAAGCAAAAAGGCTTACTTCTAAAAATATTTTTAATAATACGTGAGCTGATAGAAGTCTCATGTTACTATAAACAGAGTTGCAAGAACTATTAAAATGGACAACTTTCTTCTTCCCAAGACTTAATTTATACCATGAAGCATAAGGGTTAACTGCATTTTCAAACTTGTATCAATTTGGTTTAGTATGATGATATCGTTATTCATATCAAATATATTAGTAAGTCAAACCTTTGGATGTTATATCTGATAGTCTTAATATTCTGAGACAACTGTATGGGCTGTGGGGAATAGAACACTCATCAACTCCAAACCTTTCCCATTAGATAACCAGAATAATATGTGCACAATAGGCTTTCTTTATCAAAAACGATGACATGATGATCTTGTTTTTAATTCTGCGCTGACCCAGATGTAAGCACACAATAAAGGATGATCTGGAAAACTCTTTATGTTCCCTTTTATGAGCTCAGCGTTGTACCCAATCCAGTGATGCCATCCCAGGGGTAACGATGAGACAAACATCACCAGACATCCTGAAACTCCCAAAATGCAGTTGTTTACTGGTAGCAGCTTATTTTGTTTTTACTAGCTTGTAAAAAAATAGCAGTATCCCCAGTAGGGTGTCCTAATTAAGATTTATTGAGATTCAGTTTAAATTAAGAGGAGTTGCCAGTCCCTGGTTTTTAAATTTATCCTGAAAACAACCCCTGAACAAGCAACCTGTGCATCTATGTATGTAAGGTATGTCAGAAATGTGCTTGGGATCTACACACCTCAGCAATGACACACACTTGTTTCTCTTAACCTGTGCCTGGCATGGTTTCTGGGCAACACTCAACAAAAACAATGTTGCACAGTGACCCAAAAGAGCTCCTCAGTCCTGAGGGAGTGGGGAGTTAGAACAGGAGCTTCTCTTTGAAGAACATGTTATTAGAAAAGGCTGTGACGAGACGACAGACATTTCCATGACATCCAATGTTACCACTCAGTATCTTTAAAAAGGATGAGAGCCACACTAAATATTTCATAATGCTCAATTTACAGAGGCATTTTCGCAGAAAGTCACCATATTTGAGTATCTCCCCCTGCAATTTTGTAAACAGTTCAAGGTACAATCAGATTAACTTGATAAGGTGCCTGTAATTCAGTTTGTGCTAATGCAGCAAGTTTATTTTTTGCCTTCAAAATGTGTGTTCTTTCTCTCCCATTCATTGCTTTAGGGTAGCATTCTGGAATATTCTCAAAGCCTTTCTTCACCAGGAAGCACAAGTCTTTACTAAAAGTTCATTTACTCTCCCATCTTTGATCTACTTCTGTAGATCTTTATTTTCCATGTTTGTTCTGTGCTCCAGATGGGAAAATTACTTGTTTGTACCTAGTGTGTAGCAGAAGAGTAATGCTAGGCCAGTGCAGGAGCTGCACACTGGTAATTATGCTGAGCAACATGGTATATTCAAAGGGTGTTTTAGTCAGTATTCTCATATAAGAGCTGCTGGGAAATAAGTGAAAGTGGGAAGAATTAGACTAAGGCTTAATTAGGTCCAAGATCCAACATTTAAACACAACATATTGCTATTAAATCAAATACCTGAGCTCAGGTGAGGCTGGTATTTCACAAGACAAACTTACTCTTGCCTAGTGTCCACATTGGGTCCTAACAGAAACAGGATTGTGACTACCAGCAGGATGGAGGGAGAGAGCTCCAAAAAGGGTGCAGGAATGAGCAGAAGGTACAGTTGAGTACATCATGTGGCCCATTCGGGGTCATGCAATCTTCTATGCTACGGCTGACATTAGGAAATTGCACTCTGAAATGGCTCAGAAATGTGGTAAAATATGTGCTGGAGGTCACTACTTTCATTATGTGGGAAAGTTCACAGGATGCTTTGAGCACAGATCTGGGAAAACTATAGCACTCTTGTAAATAACCAGTAAATAACAAGGTCCTTACCCACACACAGAGGCACATTTAGCACAAGCAGTTCCTAACTATCAGATTATGGACCATATTTCTGACTCTCTATAATGTTTAGCTTCACAGTAGAAAGTGATGCATGGATACAAGTCAGAGCCTTCACAATACTTATTTTCTCCTGTTGCTTTTTCATTTGAAGTCCACATATACAATATTTAGCTTGCTGTAAATGCCACAAAAATCTGTACTTCTAATTTTCCATTGAAAATGTACTTTAGACAGCAATTTCCAAGGTTTATGTATCACTGTAACTACAGCAGCTGCATTCACCAAAGCAGTGTTAGACCTTCATAAAGCTCAGTTTGATTTTAATAGCAGAAAATCTCTTCCCTGTCACCAGCAGAGGACTGAGCTCCAAATACTCAAAAAAACCCTTCACAGGAAACAACAATGCCAGATGCTTTCTCAAGAGCAGCACTCGAGTATTTGCTGCTCACAACACTAAATATTTATGGTTTTTGCAAGATTTGCTGGAAAATAATAGTTGTCAGGCTGAGCAAGTTTCCATGTCAACTGCTTGCATCACTGAGATGCCTCCTGTTGTATATTTCGGTCACTCACTTGACTTTAAATAGAGGATTGTTTCATAAATCACTGACTTATGCCTGAAGCGTGTTGGTAAAGCATGGAACAATATAATTTGCCATGCAGTCTGTGTTCTCTAGAGACAGAAGACTGACTGAAGAGGTGTTGAAAGAGACTGATTAAGAAGCAAAATGTAGCCTTTGATACTACATGTTCACAAGTCATCAGTGAGTTGCTGGAGCAGCGGAAGGAGGCCATACCCAAGGCACGGGGCAGCATATGGTCCCAGCTGTTCTGGTGTATGTTGTTTCTCAAGTTTGTGGTCTTACTGCTCCAGCACAGATTTGTCTGACAACAGCAGTAAAAAACCCCATGATCCAGAAACCCTCTTTTGCCTTAGCATTTGATTACAAATGACCTTGTTTTAAAAGCAAAGCACTCACTCTTCAGTATTTTAGCACTAGACAATGTGCTGGGACTGGACTGTGGCAGAAAACAAACCAAAGGAATAATTCTTTTAAAAATACATTATTGACACTATAAATTTAAATACACAGTGCACTGGAATCACAGTGGAAGAAGCATTCATTAACATTAAAAAAAGGAATGAAAATAACTATTGTTTTGTCATGAAACCAAGAAATGTAATGTTTAGCAGTAGTGTTATTTTGTTATAGCTTTCTTTTGCATCTTTTTAAATACAGTTCATTTGTACTAGTGTAGTCAGTTTTGAGGCTGTAAACATTTTTCAGCCAAACTTCAGTAATAATTTATTGTTAGAAAAAGACATCTAAAATTCCCCAAACTGTCTCAACTGCCAAGATGTCTGATTGATGCATGACTCCGAAACATCCATGTGTAATTTAAGCTCTATGGCATGTTCTGTTCTATGGCTCTACAGCAAGAGTATTTCATTTAATATTGGGGATAGTGGTACAAGATAAAAAAGTAGCAAGTGAGGAAGTTTCTCTACATTTGAAAAGACATCTGAGGTACTTATGAGGGCTGCATTTGTTTTTTGAATCCCTGGGCTGAAGCTGAGTCTCATTTGTGCTCCGCAGTGCGGCCAACTCAGCAAACATTTCTCTGAGCAGGCAGAGACAGGAGCAGGCTGAGACACAGGGATTCAGCAGCACACAATTGCAGTGTAAGTCCTAGTAAAGAATTATAAGAACATGTTTTCTTCTTGTGACCATAAAGGTACTACTTCCAGTCAGTTTCTTGCTGCTTAGTGAGCAGTAAAGATCAAAAATGGTAGAAGTAAGCTTTCCAACATTATTTCTTTGTGGACTGTTACCATGGGTGACAAACTACCTGCCACTCAATGTTGCAGCCTTTTTCATCAGATGAAACACTGCCTAACCAAGGAGTTCCTGGAAAATACTTGTTGCCCATATAGCTGCAAAGGACTGTTGTGCCACTTGAACAGAAAAATATCCACACCAAAATCTAGCTACTATTACTATTAACTCAGTTTATACACTGAGACACTGAGTCTTGTAAAACTGCAAACAAGTTGTGCTATTTGGACTTTTTTAGCCATCAGTCACAAAAGGGGAAATGAGCAGATACCATTCTTTTTTAAGATGTTTTGTGACTCAGCATCATTCTTGTCTGCTTGCATTGCATTGGATATTTAATAGGTAATGCATTCAAGAATTAAAGTGTTCCATAAAATGTACTTCAGAAAACTTGCATCATGCTATCTTGTATTCGAGAGCCACCTTTAAATATCACTCAGGAGAGCAGCAATGCATTCAGCCAATGGATTCCCCTTTCCAAACTCCCTCGACTTAGGGAAAGTTGTCACAGAAAGGGAGTGAGTTCAGCTTGGCCTGGATTTAACTAGTCCATTGTAAAAAAAATATACACCAGAAGCCTGAACTTGCTATTGACTCAGCAGGAACAAGTTTCAGTCTGCCAGCATTACACATCAAAGTATTGCTGCAATAATGAAATTTTCCAGGTGATAGGCATATTTATTATAAAACAGGAAAGGAATGACAATATCTATTTGAAGCATCACATTTTCAGCCCATAGCTTCTTCTTCACAAGTCAGAGAGCTTAATTTCTCCAGGATTTCTAAAACTAGCAAGAGACTCCCAGACATTCAGTGTAATAAGTATTACCTATTATGATGCTGTCTTGAAAGAAATTTGCATGACAAGGTTAGGCTTTTCTGTTTTGTGTGGCTGGTGTTCCATCACTTACATACAGAATTTTCTTTTAAATGTAGACTGATTTTGCCATTATGAGCATCTTACATATCTGACCTTGATGTACAAATAAATGTATTTAATACTGATGATAGAACTGCGTTGTCTGCATTCTCTGCAAACGTTTGGTAGTTTCTGTGCTTAAGCTGCTAAACTGGAATGACCAGAAGTCATTAATCCTTCTCTGGAAAAGGCCAACATAAATTCTGATTAAAATTCTGATCTTGAAAAACACCTGGTACTCACAGACAACTCACCCAAGCATGTGTGAAAATCACATGATATCAAACTTCCTAGCAGAGTCCTGTGTGGTATGGAAGTTGAGTGGAACCCAAGTATGCCATAGCATGCAGTTAAATTAGGGTTTTATATAGGGCACTAAATTATTTTCATTATTAAATATAATGTAGCAATATTTCCCTACCCTTATGTTTGCAGGCTTTCAAAATTCCAGTTTGCAGTTTCTGGAGAGATTTAATTTGATCAGTGTCCCTATTCTGTACACCCTGCTGTGGATGTGCACAAACTTCTTTGTGTAAGCTCCATTTTTAAATGGAGTAGATTGACTATATCTGAATATATCTAATAACAATGCTTGTTGACAAAACATGTTGGTAGTTGAGAACTGGTTACTAATTACATTTTACTGACTGTGCAGTTTGTGCTTAAAGATACTTTGGTTTTAGATATGTTAAAAATTTGTGCACATCTACATAGTACAAAAAAAACCCCTTTTCCAGACAATATTGTTTATGCACGACCCAATAGTACTGAAGATAACTGGGCAATTATACAACTATGGAAATTTTAATCTCTCTGTCTCCTGATGAACTTCTGCTACTTGGATGACTTTATATGCCCATATCTAACACTTGCTTGATATGAAATTTTAATGATATATGTGTTTACATACCACAATCTGCTGGAAAAATGTGTGTTTTCTCTTAGATTTTGGGAGTAATTGTTTTCTCCTGAAAGAATGTGAAAGAAAAGACAGAAGATCTTCTACTAGTTTTGTATCTGTGGTCAGTCTCAGATTTGTGTATTATTAAACTTGATATTTGCCAGGTCTTTCTCAAGTAGCTTGTAGTTCAGGTGTCTCTGCTCTCCTGGCCCCTAAATCTACAGTCATAATGTTTTCACAGGTTTCCTTTCCTACTTCTGGGCAGGGTCACAGTACTACAACAATTTTGCCCCTCATAATTTGTTTTACATACTGAGAAAAGCCAGCACATTCGAAGAACAAACAGGAAAGCACAGTGAGGAAAGAGAAGAAATTAATCTGTGTTTTCAAAAAATCCACTTCCTTGTCAATAAACATTCTATCTGTCTACACTATCAGTCACACAAACCTGGCCATAAAGTTTGAGGAAGGAAAATGAAATGCTGGGAAGGCTGTCAGGCAAGGCTGCTTTAACTGGGTGGGAATGCATTACTGTTTGATCAGAAGGGTATGTTGACTGATGGCCTATACAGCTATTCTTCACAATATCTCTAGGCCAAACAGACATTCAAAGCAACTGTACAAGTCCTTCCTAGGTTATTTTTCATCCTCCTTGCAGCCATATTTATGGTCTCTCCAGCCTCTCCCTCTGCTATGTCCTGGCACCCCACAGGCTGTACTCAGACCCTGTCTACATCCACTTAGATAATGCTGTGGACTGAGCTGTCCCTCAGTTTGGCAGCAAACTGTCACTTAGAAAGATGATTTCACAGCTGTCTTGTCTCCTTAACCCACCTCCTTTCTCTCTGGTCCCATGATGTTTAAAAGGCAGCTAAAAATAATATACTTGGGCTCTGGATGTTATTGACACAACCAGTTCTCCACTTCCTTGGATTAATGATGTCTGTGTCTGCCTTGGCTAGGGTGCCAAATCTAGTTATTTTCTTGAAAGTTGCATAGTACCTCCCTAAAAATCCAGTTGTGTAATGCTGTGGGAAAGCCAGCAGCAGTTGAAAAGAAAGTTTCTAGGCTACGTGTTTGTGGCGAAGGGTTTGAAAACACCAGGAGTCTTATACCCTAAGGGTCTGATACAGGCAAAGCAAAAGAGATCCTACATTGCTGGGGCTTTTTTATGACTTAGAAGTTCATTTCACAAAGATCATTTCATGGGTTTTCTGGTCATTTTTGAGCACACGCGTTTGGCATTGCTAAAGTAAATATCCAGTAATTAGCACAAAGTGTCCCTTTATTTTGGGATGCAGTAAGTGACTTAGTTATAACTTAGTTATGGAAAGTATTTCCCACTGTAGGTCTCCATGTATTGTAACATCAGATGCTATATCAGTATTGCAGGCTCTCAAATAACAAGATCAGTCTTATAAAAGTTCAGTTCAAGACACTATGTTATAATAATAAAGTCCAGCCAGATAATGCTTAAAGTTCCACTGTGGCTAAGAGTTTTTCACATTCCTAGAAACTACTCTCAGACACTGATGCATTGTTGTTTTTCATATTTTGTTTGTTATACTGCATTAATAAGAGAGATATTGCAATTCACATTACCATGTATTTGTAATTCTAAGATATGAACTGCTTTTTGCTGTAGACTGAGATGAAATAATTGAACTTATTCCACTTAAGCTCGTTTCTTTTCAAGCTGAAAAAGGTGTTTTTCTGCTTTATCTCCTTTGCATGGTAGGATGACTACTTCTGCAGTTATCTAGCAAAACACATCTTTTTAATAATTCTCTCCCCTTCTGCCTACTAGCTGATATCATACTAGTGAAGCCTTAGAGAGAAATCTCCCCTCTCAATTTATACTCCACAATATCTTACATCAACCAACATTACCCCTTCTGCAATTATCCTGAAAAACGGATAAGAATTCACATCAAAATTTCAAGGCTGGTTTTGGTGCAGGGCATATTATTTTGGATATATATTTGAGCAAAACATTCAATACTATGTCTATATTTTAGTCTAGAAGTTTCCTTCCAGGTGGTGAACACTGCGCTGACTGGGAATCTAGCAATTTCCAAAGCTGAATGAGTTTTGTTGCATTTGATGACATCAATTCCTTTGTAGACAGCCACCATTCCTGTACCACTGAACTCTGTGGTTAAGCCTAGCTGGAGATGGAATTACATTGAGCACTGTCAGTACAAGGAGCCTTTCTAACCAGGAACTCTGAACCATAAATCATAATGGCAAGTGATATCCCACAAACATGCATCTGACTGACTTGAAAAAATCATGCCTTGGCCTTCTTGAATGTTAATTACACATTTCTGAAAGCATGGAAGACCACTATGGTTAAACACAGCTTGCAAGTTATCACATCAAAACAGCCTGATGTGACACACAGGAGCATGCTAAAGACATGGGCTAAATTCATTTGTCCCTAGGCATTTCCACACAGTACCCGAGCTGTACGTCACCTTGCTACACACAGTAAATCCTCATCATGTCCAGGTGTTCATCAGCTTGTACATAGTCATAACAGGTTTTGACAACTACTGCCTTAATTAGACCATCTTAACTACTTATTGATTTGTTTACTATTTATCCCCTAAGACACAGCTAATTATGGCTGTAACAGATGCCTGCCTATAAAATCTATCATTATGTTGAAATTCAAGGGGCTCCTGCAACGTGATTAATCAACAGAAAAGAGGCACTGGTAAAAGTGACCCTACAGCTTCATGCTTTGGAAGTCAGATTTACCCACTTAATGTTGGTTATCTGAAGCTCTACAATTAGTTCACTGTCTGGGCACTTTCCACAAGCAATGAGACACACTGCAAAGGACATCTCTTCTGCAGGTCATGATGGGGTGACTCTCATTCCAGTGCCTCGCCTCTGAGTGTGGCTCTTTGTTGAGACTGCTTCCAAAACTGGCACTATGGATTGCACATGGCTGACTTCAGCCGTGTTGAGAGGTCACTGACTTCAGTTTAACTTTGTTCACTTAAAAGAAAAAAATATAATTTTGTGGTAATGTAAATTTCTTGCAGACACACACACACGAAAAAAGAAAGAAAAAGGATTTTAAATGAGAAGTAGAATTCCCATCCATTTCAGCTGAGAAAGCAATTTGGGTTCAGTATAGCACTTGATACCAAAATTGAAATCTGCTTCCACAGGTAGCAAGTTGAATTACAAGCTGCAGCTGAAACTTGATAAACAGATTCCTTTGCATTCACAGGACTGATTACATTTAATCCATTTACATCCTATTACATGTTCATCAGCTATTCCCTTCCTTCAGGTGTGTTTCGCTTAGACGTGCTAACCAGCACAGCTCAGATTGATGAGGGCATTACAATCTCTTCCAGGACACTTCAACATGCTCATATAGATCCAACCATAGCAACAGAGTTATGTTCATGGCAGAATGCAAAATTACACAGAGAAGGAAGTTTATCTTGGCACACTGAACTCAGATGTGGGCAGTCAGTGTGCCAAAAGGAATATACTTTAGCATTAAAAGGCACTTATAGAACTTATTATGATTAACATAGAAACTTATGGAAAAAACTTATTATTTATGGTATATATACATGAACAGTAGGTTTTTGGTTCTTGACCTTTATCACTAGGAATTTCTTGCCTGGCTCCCTAGAATTTATAGAAAGGAAAACGTGCACCCATCTAAACATACAGACACACACTACTTGCTATCCTCTGCTTCTTAATGAAATCATGACTCTGACAGTCATTCAAAAGCAAACTGTGACCTGTATATTTACAGTATTTACAAGGTACCAGATAATTCCAAGAAAAGATGTGTTTGCTGAAATGTAAAATGATAAACTCTGAGGAGGGGTTGGTGAAGGTGTTCTGCACAGTGTGGCATAACAGAACTCAACAGCTTCAGAGCAATTTGCATCACTTAAAGAAGCCAATTTCTGTTGTTGTAAACAGTTTTATCCTGCATTATGGGAGGTGGTACATACAAGCAGACAGGCTCAAGACAGTTTCTCTAAATTTTTTTCATTTAAAGAAGTACATCATCTCTCTGTTGTGTGCCAATGACAGTAAAATATTCCACTCATTTCTAAGAGTCCTCCCCTCCAACCCACACTCCCTTCTTCCCTATGTCCAGCTGTCACTCAGTTCAAATGACATCGTTGTTATTCTAGTTGTCAAGGTTTTAGAAGGGCAATACCAAAAAAGGTATTTGGTTTGGAAAATATGTTATGTGCTCTAAGAACTGCATATAATTGGTGATCTCATGACTTTAAATATAAACTCTGAAACCTAAGAACTTCTCTGAAGAAACAGTGACATTTCATGCACATTTTGTTAATCATGCTCACGTAGAGTGACTTGAGGAGATCTCTTTGTTTGTTCCTTTTTTCTTAGAATTTGCTTCTAAGTACTTGACAGCACTGGTCAGTGTTGAAGGCAGTGGGCAGGTGCCCATACACCTCTCTGCTGAGACCCTAACCCCAACCCCTGCATTATCCAGCCCCTACTCAGCCCAGCTCTGCCAATATGCTTGAATCTGCACCTGCAGCTCCTAACTCCATCCCTCTCCACTTCCACCTTCTTTAGACCTTGTCATTCGCTCTGCTATTGGAATGCTCTCCAGGACCACAAAATAAATCTGTGTCAAGGACACAGATGACTTCTCCAGAAGCACTGCCATAATGGCCACAAACAAAGGGCCACCACTTTCAGCATCTCCCAGCAACAGCCTGGAGGAAATGCTTAGGAAAGGAATATTAAGAGCAGGACAGGCAGAGGCAGGCTGTTCCCAGTCTCAGGAGCACTATCAGCATATCTTTAGCTTGTGCAGCTATAGCTGTCCTTATTTCCATAAATTTGGATTAGAAACAAATATATCAGTGTGGCCTTCTATTACATCATGAACATGGTGGTCTGGCAAAAATTGCATCATAAATACAGCTACTATTCTCAAAGCCCCATTTACTTATAGATTGCACAGATCAAATCTCAGAGTATTTACAGAGACACAGACAACACACAGGTTCCAATGATTATTTATGTTTTGGGGGAATATGAGACAGGGCAGGACAAATCTGTCACCCCTCTTTTGCTCAAGTCCTTTGGAAGAGAGGCTACTGTTGCTGTCCCTGTGGGCAGCTTACACAGGAGAGGAGCTCTGTGTACACACTCATGGAGGAAAAGCAGCTGAACAAGGCCTCTTGCAGAGACTTCCTCTGACTTGCAGACAGGGCATACAATAGGCAAAATCACCCTCATTATAGATCAACTGCACAGACAGCTCTGCGTGCAGAGGGAATGGCAACGTTTAGTGTAAAAGCTCCATCTGCTCCCGATTTGACTGCATCTCATGCCTGACTGTGGCACCAAGGAACACTGTTAATATTTGCATCAGCATACATGGACAGGAGGAGGAATGGATTTTACTTTAACCGTTATTTGAGTTGATCTGGGGAAGTTTTCTTGTCTCATTCACACTGAATGGAAGAAATACCTCTTGCCACTGTGCTCACACATCTCATACCAGGATAAAAGTTTTCCTGCTCCTTCTAGTAACCAGTGTGGTTTTAGCATTAAATAGTTAAGAGTTTCTCACGTTTCCTAATTGGGCTATTCTTTCTGTTTTCACTCTGTCAGGTTGCAGTTCTCTAATAACTTTAACATGCCCCCTTAAAAAACATCTGTCTACTTACAGACAATGGCTACGCAGGCACACACTTTTATCCTTTCCTTTTGTTTTGTAATTGTTTGGTCTCTTTGGTTCCTGGATTGTGGTCTGACACTGTTGAACTTGTAATTTCATTTCCCGTTTCTCATTTATGTTGTTTAGTACACAGTCCCTGAACTATGCTTTGCCTTTTGATGAACATTCCCTCTGGTAAAAACAGCAGCACAACAGGCCAAACAGCCACTGTCAGCTGAATCGACTCCTGCAGTTGGAAGCAGAGCCACTCTTATTAGTGTAATTAACTTTTGTGGCTTAAAAGAACATACAACCTCACTGATCTACACTATGCAGCTGGTGATTAAATTCCAAAAAATTTCTTTCACCAAGACATTTTGTTCCATCCCAGTTCTCCTGGGATGATCACATGATCATTCAAAAATTGTTGATATGCACTATTCTGTCATTAAAAGGAGCTGAGAAAGCTCCTAATACCGAGATATAGATTATTTCTTTTGAACCAGACTACAACACACATTCTAAAAATATCCAAAGAGAAAATAACAGCATCTTAAAAGCCAAAAAAGTAAACAACAGATAAACCTAGCTGAGAAGCAAAAACAACACACGCCCAAAAAACTCAAACACCCCAAACAATAAAAAACCCAAGCAAAGACTGGAAAAAAAGGATTTGTAAAGTGTCACTGGAGACAGTGACAAGGGATGGTGAAGGCAGAATTGCAGAACATCACAAACCAAAGAATATCTTCATCTGTCTGCAGAGTAGTTGGTGAAGAAAGGAAAATCTGGCTGGGAAGACCATATATCCATGTGTATCCATTGTGGGAACAGAAGCAGCCTTTAAAGTGAACTCTCTCCCTGTAATTTCTGTACCTTTTGGGCAACAGAAGTGCAGTGGATGTTCAGATATTTCTTTTTAAACTATCTAGTGGGTGTGATTTTCCCTGATATTGCTGGACATATCACTACTGCTTCATTGAAATGCATTCCTTACACATTTCTTCAATGAAAGAAGTAGTCACTGAAGAAATAGCCTGAAGAAAAAGACAGAGATCATTGACAAGCACTTCTGTGTAATAACTAATGATGAAAATGGGCTCCAAGTCTCATCTGACTGCTCAATAAAACAGGAGAAAGGTAAGCCTTTGAACACCTTCTGAAGCTTTTGCAGAGACAACTTAAAAATTGGTTCTCAAGGGAAATGATATTCTTGGATACTCATCAGTGAAGTGATTCTCCTCCAAAAGCATCTACTCTATACGAAAAATGTGGATTTTATTGCTGTTGAAAAACTTCCTGAAAAGCAAATAATTTCCTCCAGAAAGCTAATTTTGTCAAACTGAAGTCAGTAATTTTCACTCAAGTTCATCATCAGCATCACACTGAGGATTAAGCTGCATCCTATTTACCCCTCCTTCTCACAGATGCTGGTTTTCTGGACGTCTTAGGAGCAGTAACTCCTACTCCACGCTGTCTCCTCTCACTCAGAGACCCAGCTTGGGGAGCACACTGACACAGGGAGATCCTCAGACTACATCTCTCCAAGAGAGTTCAGACAGGACTTCTAGCTTCTACCCTGCCTTGCTGCCTGCAGGTCAGATAAGCATCCAAATACAAATAGTTTTGTAATGCCAAGGGCTCACCAAAGACTAGTATCTTCCTTTGGCACCATGTGTGTATGCATTGTGCAAATTCCTTGCCACTTTGCATTCTATCATTTCAGCTCTTTCATCTATTTCTTCAAAAAATAAAGCTCTCTGAATAACCTTCAGTTTCTTGTCTGACTGAGGATGTTGTTGCAGTCCCATATACCTTGTTTTATTAGTCTTTTGCTATAGGTATTTTATTGACAGCTCCCTCCAGGTCTTTTACTACAAACATTTGTTTCCTCTCCATGCCTCTCAGATTGTAAGTTTGTCAGTGCAGAGACTGACTCATTTTTTTCTCTAAAAGAACACTCTTTTCTTCATTCATTGCAGATTTTATGAATATATTGTATATAGGATTTATGGCACAAAGATACTGAATAACTGTAAAGCTTAATTACAACTCATCATAGAGTCCCTATTTCATAATCAAATTACATTATCAAATAAAATCTGTCTTACTGAAATGAAATACTACATGTTTTTGGAAACTCTCACCTATAGCCAAATGCTGGTCATTGTGGAATCCTTGCTTGGAAGGGGGAAAGACCAGAGAAGCCAAGAGAAATATTCTAACCAGAGGGAAAATAAAAGACCTGGTTGCCTTAAAACCGAAACAAGCAAATAAATTCTCTGCAGCCCCAAACCCTGCCTAAACCTCAAAAAAATGTTAACATCTTACACGTGTCAAGAGGGTTATTTATAAAACTATTTTCTTGTCAGCCACTGCAGTACATTCCGTCCCTTTGCTAAGATACTGTAAATTGGTGAATGATGAGTAGAAGTCTTATTTTGGCAGAAACATTTCTATTTATCTGAAAAAGAAAATTATCAGCCTGCTTCAATGTTGAGATGGTCTTTCAGTGACTAGTGGTATGTGATTATACCAAGCTCTTTCCCTGTGCTTGGGCTCTGATTTGTAGCAGACACTGTTGGTTCATCAGTTTGGCTGAAGCAGATTTTCTTCCTTAACAGCTTCGAATTTTTCTTCTAGTGTTACATTTCCAGGCTTTGTAAGCATGCTTTCTGTTGCTTCAACTTGTGAACAAGTGTTAACATCCTCCTGCAGGGAGGGCTGGGTGCAGCAGATCTGCCAGCCTGCCCACAGCTTCCCTGTGCTGTGCCTGAGCTGGGGCAAGCGGCTCCCGCTGCTTGTAGAGCTCTGCTTGTAGCTCACCTGCTGCAGTCCCAGCTGAGGCACTCAGAGCTGAAACTTCTCACTCACAGGTTTTCATGTAAGAGGCAAAGAAACTCTCACCTTATCTCAGTCCAAGACAAAAGAAAGTTTCCTGCCCAAAATAGTGCTTTTTTCAGTGGACCAGGATGATTTATGCCAAATTGATGTCTCTTTGTCATGAGCTGGTGTCTGGGAGAGGACAGTAAGTGCAAATAGGCTCCATAAACCAGTCTCACAAATAAACCAGTCACACAGATGCTTTCACTAAAGCAAAGTATGTTTTGTTTCCTTCTCCAAGTTGTAAAACAAGCATTTTATTGTTTAGGGGACTGATGATCTGAAACCGGATGAATTTCCATGGCCAATATTAAAGTGGAGGTTGGACCCAATGATCCAATTGTCCATCTGCCCGTTAAAACTGATTCTATGAAACACAAGATGTTTTTCAAAGAGTGAGCCACACAGATGCTGTTCTCAAACAGCTGTAAAAGACTCTCCTGCTATCACTCTGAAGAGATCAAACAAACAAAAGGGACAAGAGAGCACCTTTTTCATGCTTCACCCCAAACACCCTCGTAGGCAAAGAAGTCTCTAGAGCAGACTCCTTTGAAGATAATCTTAAAATTTCAGAGGTACTAAACCTTGACCCTAATTTTCTCTATTTTTTGTTTCAAAGAAGAGCATAAGAATAGTGTTTGCTGCTAATAAAAATCAATTGCCACAAGCTTCAGCAGTTCATTGCAGTAATTCTTTCTGAATGGTGGATGCTTTGGGTTACCATGGATCCAGGAGCATTACAAAATGAGCCTTCCTCGTGAAATTCCTATACTCCTTGTCCCAAAAAGTGGGGTTCAACCAAAAAAACCTTGTGAGTAATCTAGTATACTCTTGAGAATGGAATGGGAAAAGTTGATATAATTGAGTTTCCATTAATGGAATGTTAACCTTCTTGCTCATCAGAAAGAATGTGGATCGTGGCTTTATAAATACATGTCTGTAATTATAATCATAATGCTTTATAAAACAGAACCACCATTCTGGCTGGAAATTAGCTGTAAATTTCCACACAAACCTAAAATCTATTTTAAGCAAAGTGCAGTATGTGATCTGACCAAAGTCAATTTGGTACATGTTTGCAAGAAGTCAGATATAAATTTGGGTAATGCTTTCAATTAGTCATTTACTAGTAATGAATAGAATACTAAAAACAGGGGGAAAGCTTTCCCTGGGACTGACCACAATGCCAGCTCATTAAGTCTTCTCTTTTTTCAGTGCAGTGTTTGCTATCACTATTTATCTTCATTTCATAACAGAACACTTGTTCTCATGAACACATAACTGTTCTCACACCCTTTCACAGTACATGCCAAACTTTGTTTCTGACATATTTAGTTTTGTTGGTATTCCACTACAACTTGGAAAAAGTAGTTACTGAATGACATGAGGGAGCCATAAACTTTCAGACAAGATGATCCCAATGCCAACAAGTTATCTGAGGGATCTGTTACAAAGTTAGCTGAGCTTGTGACCTTTTTAAAATAATCACTGATCCAACTCTACAACACACACACACACACACAGTTTTTCTGTTGTCAGAAAAAACTTCAACATTTAGGTCAAGGAAACAACCTCAGATTTTTAAGCATTTTCTTACAGTGCAGACCTTCAGTTTTCACAAAAGAAGTAACTAGGTAAACTCATGTTTGTAATTTACAACAGGTATGTTTGTGTTCACAATTTATACCAGAACAGGTATTCTTTCATAGCATTCCTGCTAAAAAGAAGACATGCTTTGGGAGAGAAGGGGTTGAAAAACACAGCTGATGATTTCCAAAAAGAAAACTTCAGCTCAACAG
Organism: Colius striatus; assembly: GCF_028858725.1. NCBI lineage: Eukaryota > Metazoa > Chordata > Aves > Coliiformes > Coliidae > Colius > Colius striatus. Next base: position 5,511,671 of record NC_084767.1, read on the forward strand.
ATTCTGTAAGTTATAACGAAGGGCTGCATTTTCAACACTCCCAAAGCCAAATGCTAAGAAGGACTGTCTGAGAACTTCAGTTTTCACTAATTTTCCCACTGTTGTTGGCTCTTCTCTTTTCAGTTTGCCAAATTTAGACTCTTTTTACTTATTTATGGATTTTAAACAAACAAAACTTCACCCACGCAAAACACAATGCCCATGAGATGTCATTGAGACTAGTGATTAAGTTAAGGAAATCCAACTGATATATTATCCCTGACTCTCCATACATTAAAAACAACCAACCAACAAAAACCCAAAAAACAATGACAAACCAAAACAAACCGTGGTAACTTCCAGAGACTTTAACAGAGGTTTACTTCAGAGTTCTTTCTAAATATAATTTTAAGTCACTTCTTAGCACCAGAAGGAAAAGTAGTGATGAAGGTACTTTGAGAATTATCTGAAGTGTATTTATGTACAAGTAAGTGTATACAGCTGTGTTGTGCGACTCTGATTCGTATGGCATAGTGATTAGGCCTAAGGGTAATGGAAAAAAGCTGGAACACAAAAAGTTCCACTTAAACTTAAGGAAAAACTTTACTGTAAGGGTGCCAGAGCCCTGTCACAGGCTGCCCAGGGAGGGTGTGGAGTTTCTTTCTCTGAAGCTTTTCAAACCCACCTGAACACATTCCCATGTGACCTGATCTAGGCACACCTGCTTGAGGACTGGATGATCTTTAGAGGTCACTTCCAACACCTATCATCCTGTGATAGGGATGCAGAACAGTTGTGTGACTGAAGAAACACCAATTATTGTTCCTATTCAGAAATAAACACGGGGGTTTGAGCCAAGCTCTCATTGCCAAGTATTGCTGCTCCATGCTCAAACTTGAATTCCTCACTCTCCTTTTTCCTCTCCCCCTTCATCTGAGTCGAGAAGATTAATAAAAGCTATTCATTTCTCTAAAATGTGATAAGTCTAAAATTCAAGACTCATTCCTCTGTCTCGACCCATTTCTAATTAATATCTGTTTTACTGTTTTCATGTTTTCCATTTCACTGAGCAAAACAGACTGCAGATCTGTCCATCTTCTTCCCAAAACAGATATGAAGCTGAAAACCAATATGATCTTCTCATTTATTCAGTCATTGAAAAAATGATGGCCTTGCACTCTTTCTTTAAGCTATCATTGAATTTTATTCTGGTTGGAACATTTTAATAATAAAAGATATTGAGATTCCTATAATCGGTGAATATTCATTAATGCAAAATCACACAGCAATTCCTTATAATTATATGAAGTGTCCAAAGCACTGACCATTGAAAGAAATTATAATTAAAGTTATTAGAATGAATTAAAAAAGGAGATAGTAATTAAATCTCAGTTGCTGGAACATCAAACTGCTCTGAAATTAAATAATACGGATGGTTTCTCCAGAAAGGGGAATGTTGGTAACATTTCTTTCCATATACTTATTCAAAATTTAAGCTAATTTTTATGGTAAGATCTTTATCTTAATAAAAATACTTGTATAAAATACTTTACCCGGTGACGTTTTTCTACAATTATTCTATTTTCTTCTGGAAAATACCTATTGTTCAAGACCTTCCTTTACAAAGAGAGGCCACTGCATTAACAGGCCTGGTAAAACTCCATGGTCTTACCGCTGGCTGCAAAAATAACACCACAGTGGTAGAGTTCATGCCAAATGCAAAGCAGTTCCTCAGTGAACTACTTTTTTCAAGTGTAAGTGGTAACAACTAATACTCTTCCTTATCTTCATCTCATCAGATTTACTGCAGCAAAGATCTGTTTTCATTTCCCCAGTAAACACTCACAGTAACAGGCTATTTTGCCCTCTGGGTCAGTAAATAAATTTTCTCGGAGCACACAAAAGCTCAGGCTGCAGCGGTGGACCAAGAGTCTTTCCACGCTACAGAGAGGGCAGGGCAGGCAATTCTGATGGGAGGAAGTCCAAGGGTAGCTCCCAGGCAACTACAGCTAGATTTCTCTGGTTTGCTGAGAAAGCAAGCTAAAGTTTGTTGGCTCTCAGTGAATAACCTCAATCCACTGAGGCTGATCTCTCTTGTTCTCCCTCCATATCAAGCACCATTTACTCTCACGAATGCTGTTCCAGAAAACAGTTACATTTTCAAACTGAATCTGCACAATGGAAGATTCATCTCCATATACATGAAAAGAAGTTTTAGATCACTATTTTCTTGAAACATGAATACATCTTTGTTTGGGTTTTCAACTAACAAGTTAATCAATTATATCAACTAACAAGTTAAAGATGTATATATAGATGCTAAGTAAAACACTTTATTTTCCTGGTTATAACAAAGTCACTCTTCAAGAAAAGTCCTCACACAGTTGCAGAGTATAAAAAATGGTAAATGCCATATAAAACCAGGAATTATTTGTCTTCTAAGACTTTCCACATTGGTGTTAACTACCTGTAACATAGACACAAAAGTGTGAAACTCCTTATGCTGCAGGGCCACAAAAGACTAAAGTGTATCTTTATGAGTAACAAAATCTCTTTAATTTCAGATTTACAACTACTGAAGGAAATATTGATGCACTGACCATTGTCAAAACAATACTGGAAAAACATTCCTGCTTCTTTCTCATCCATGACTAGAAGGAAATTATGGTAAATAATACAATCCCCAATTAACCAAGTTGCACAACGAAGCTTAGGATTTGTGTTTAACTCCTATATCAATACATTGCAAGATACAGTCTCTGCTATGGATAGTGCAGAAGCTAGAACACATACCAAAGAAACAAGAAACAAATAGGTATTTATATAGAAGTTAACACAGGTTGGATTATTTTAAGGTTTTTGTTGCAATTTTCTGAGGATTAAGAGTCTCGAGTGACACAAATTTTGGAATAAATTGATGCAGACTTGACTGTACTCCTCACTGAGTTAACAAATGTTTTAAGGGGAACACTGCATGTGTAGATGAGGTGCCAAGGGACATTGTTTAGTGGTGGGCTTGGCAGTTTTAGGTTACTGACTGGACTTGATCTTGAAGGTCTTCTCCAACTAAAACAATTCAATGATTCTATGTTAGTACCTTTAATTTCTTGAAATTAAATTTCTGAGGCTCTTTAGCTTGGAGAAATGGAGACTAAGGGTGATCTTATTAATGTCTGCAAGTACATAAAGGGCAGCTGTCAGGAGGATGGAGACAGGCTCTTCGCAGTGATGTCCAATGATAAGACAAGAGGCAATGACTACAAGCTGGAACACAAGAGATTCCAAAGAAATACAAGTAAGAATTTCTTCACTGTGAGGAAGCACTGGAACAGGCTGCCCAGATGGGGTATGGAGTCTCCTTCTCTGGAGACATTCAAAACCCACCTAGACAAGTTCCTGTGTGACCTACTCTAGATAGTCCTGCGCTGGCAGGGGAGTTGGACTTGGATAATCTTCTGAGGTCCCTTCCAGCCCTTGAGATTCTGTGATTCTATGAAAAAAGTGAAGTGCTACATCATGCAAAAGCCACTGAGCATGGGTGGCAAATATTGTTCCATTTTGGTACTGATCCATGTCACTATTTTACCAACCCAGAAGTGCCCACAGAAACTCAAAGAGCCAAAGATGTTCATGTAAGACCTCCACGAGTGGTTGGCCTTCTTAAGCAAGAGCACAGTATCTTGGCTTTGTTTCTCAGTGACTGATAAACGCACAGGCAAAAGCAGTAAAGGAGGCTGGACTGATGAGAACCAACCAGCAGGTTTGGGTAGCTATGCAGAAGTTTACAGAACAGCTTTTCTCTCTTCTGTGCTCACATTCTTATCTGTTCATCATCTCCGACTGATGCTTTTAAACTCAGAACTTCCCACCACTCCTTGACTCCCAGGAACTTCTACTTTATCCCTTGCTCTGACAAAAAAAAAAAACCCAAGCATTGGCCTTCTGTCCAGCATTCCTTCACTTGCAGCAAGGTGGAAGCAAAGCAGAACTCTGCTGCCTTGGAGGAATCAAGCACAACCAGCCTGCACATAGAGTGCTACCAAAGAGAAGCTCAAGTCAAACAGTAACAACATTATATAGATGTCCTGGAAGTTATTTTGTGACTCACACAACCATTATTCCTGCTGTCACACTTACCAGCTGACCAATGGTTCCTGAAAGCCTGGAAAAAATACAAAGGCTAACCCTGTTCAGAAGGATTTAATGTCCACAAAGGCCTCTAAAAGAGGCCCAGGGCTGACCAAATTATGCTTATTCAGTTGGGATTTCTTCAACAGGTCTAACTATCTTTTCAACTTTCTTTAGTTTTGAATATATTTCCAAAACTGACAGTCTTCTTAGTAATACTATGATTTCAGAAAAATATATTAGGAAGGAAACCGAGTCCTTGTGTTAGATAGATTACATATGAAATTTTATGTGGAAGAGGGCACAAATTGCTCATTTTGAAATCAGAAATCCCTACAACTTTTCCAGGCAAGACTGTTATACTTATTGAGTTTCAAGTCCATTTTTACAGTTCTTCACCAGCAAATCAACCTGACATAAGCCTGAAATTACAGGTCCGAAAGTATGTCTTCAGTGTAACCACCATTACTTTGGAGACAGTGAAAAGGCATTGGTTACTTTCCCTTGGAATATCATCTCGAACAAAACACAGTGAGAATTTTTCTTGGCTTCTGGAAAATAATACCAGTCCTTTGGAAGCTCAACTGTCATCTTATTGTTTTGGAAGAAAGATAGATTGCTCTCATGCTCCCTTACTGAACCTGGATCCTGACCACTTTGCAGTGTACTCACTGCTAAATGTTAGGCTGTGAAGAACAACTGATCTACTTCTTTTGACAGCTAAATGCACACAGCAGACTTCAGAAGAGCTTCTACTGTGACTGGCATATGTTGCACCTCCACTGTTTTTGCTTTAAAGTCAGTAAAACATGTTTAACGGTTTCAGTGGCAGATGACAGTGTCATCCTTAATACTAAACTACTATGGAAAACTGTTTCAGCATCATTAAAGATGCCTTTCCTACAGTCTGATATTGAAAACAACTTAGCTACAGAAATCAAATGAAATCAAATATTTCAGTAAGATTCTTTCTCTCCTGGGAGAAGAGAGATTCTATAAGCTATGTTGTTGATTACCTTATATTCTTCCCTTGCAAAAAAATTATGCATAACTCGATCAGTGTACTTGGTGGTTCCTATAGCTATAGAAGCATCCTTGCTTGAAACAAGACCTGAGTGATAACATACTCTTACCATAGACTAAGGAACCCAAAGCTGGTGTAAGCATGGTGTGAAAAAAAATTGGTCTTGGTAGTAATATGTCATAATAAACTCTCGTATTTTGAGACTATTAACTTACATTGTTCCTACTGGCTTAAATTCTGTCGTTCTTTGAAGAAGATAAATTAGTATCTATGAAGACAAAACCAAAGAAATGTTCATGTGATACTTTGCTAATAAACCTTTACTATTAGATTTTAGATCTCTGTAAGTACCTTCTTTAGAAAACTTAGCATAGCCATACTACATTTGCATCAGAATATTGAATAATATACCTTGATTAGTTTGAAAACCAAACTAATTATTTTTATGATGTTTTCCCACATCCAGGCCCATGACCTCATCTTGATATTCAAAACAATATTTTCCCACAGGTCAGGGGATATAAAAATAAAGATATTTCCACAGACACAAGTAGAAAGCATTTCAATGATTATACTTCACTCCAACAGAAGTTTGCACTGATCACTAAAACAAAGCAAGGACACTAGCTATTTTCAGCTGTTGGAAGAACAAACACAAACTCAGACTTTAGGTGAACTGTCTTGGCAGATACAGCAATGGGAGAATGCCCAGGGAAGTGATGGTTAAAAAAAAATTGCCTTTTGACTCTTTAGGTGAATTCCTTATGTTCCCAAAATTATTTCTTGCAGTTAAACCTCTGATATCTTATTCAAAATCAGGTAAAAAATAAAAAGGGTAAGAATCCTCACTATTTCTTGTAATGACTAGAACTGTTTCAAATACAGCCAAGTTTTAAAAGCAAGTATTTTACTCATTGGCTTATCTGCAAACTATTGGCAAAACTGCAAAGTATCTCTTAGTGATGTTTGCAGTCAATGTGATTGCTTTACTAAGCTAAGAGATGATCTTTCAGCTCTGTGAAAAGCACAATGAAATGTTGTTCCCTGTCATATGCAGTGAGTTCTCTCTCTGCCTATGGCATAAAGGTTTGGAAATAACAGTCTGGAGAAATATACCATCAGCAAAGCTTCTCTAAGTCCCTTGATGCTGCTGGGTCCAAGAAATAGCATTAAGGCAATGAACTTCCACATAGGTCATGAGATATCTGTGGGCTTACAGGCTGAAGGCAGCTTCTCTTCCTATTCAACAAGGGTCAAGCAGATCCCAAAGGAAATGACTGACATGTGCTGCCTGGAGCTATTTACTTGTACTATTTAATCCACCTCTTGTTGTAGCCTTTCTCCCACATAGCCTCCTAATTCTACATGGAATTTTTATAGTATTTTAATCTCTAAGGATATAATTCATTCAAATAAAACCAGTCTGAGAGCAGATAGCTCTGCTGGACAAGGAAGAGATATCCAGCAACTCTTAATCACAAACAGGAAGAGAGCTAGGAGTTTTGTTTTCTTCCTCTTAGATTTCATTTAAAAGCCTAGTCACTGCTGGTCCCTGAGATTTTATCATTTTAGGCATAATTTTTGAGACTCGTGGCAAACACACAGAGGAAAGGCAGACATGACATAAAAGGTTCTAGCAGAGTAACAATAAATAATAATAATTAAAAGAAACAACAAAAACCCCAAACCTGTTTGCATTTCTTGGTAACTTCAAAATAACATTTCTTGATAGCTTTGAAAACTAGCAAGCCTCCTGTAGCAAATTTCTCCTATTCTCAACGAGCTCAGGCACACTGAAGCCACCAAGCCTTTCTGCTACCTGCAGTAAGTATTAGATTAGCCCCATATCACCATCTCAACCAGCCCTTATCCTAAGGAACAGCCTTTCTGAACACAACATTGACATAAAGTGAGATTAGCTTTATAAAACCTACACCTGTAATGCATAAAATACTTTGAATAAACACCATGATCTCATATGAAGAGAAGTAGCAAAAAGAGACAAGACTTACTTATATTGCATCATGAGAAACCACCTCTCCAAACTCAGCCTGGAAACAGCTGATACCACCTCAGATGCCAGACTGCTAATTGACTCCTCAGGTGGAGAGCATTTGAGGAGAACCTTTCCTAATCCCCTATGGTTGGGTCACAGCCTGAGTGAGGAGGGTTTGTAGCCTTCCCAATTTCTGATGTTTTCATTTGTGTTTATTATCACTTTCTCACTTCCTATTTTCATTACACTCCATTTACAAAGATTGGCTAAAGTCTCATTCATGGTGCTCATAGGCATTTTGAAGATGTGAAACCTGCATGTGGGAACAGTGAGTGCCTGCTCTCAGCCCTCCCTTTTCTTGTCACATGTAGAGGAGAACCCTACTTCTTGCTGTCACTCTCAGCTGTTTATTTTGCTTGCCAAGGGTGTCAGTACAAAACATGAGGATGTTCTCACACTCCAAGAGCTTCCCTTCACATCCTTTGACACAGATACTACCATACCACTATGAAAAGCTTAACATCTACTAAACTGAAGTACAGAGAAACATGGTAACTTTCCTCACAGATGCAAACAGCTTCATAGACTACAGGTTTGATCCCAGACCCAACTCCAAGTCTTTCATGATAATTAGTAGTCTATTTTGCCTCAGCTCATCATGCACACATTGAAAATAAAACATAGATTAAATTAATTTCAACTGCAAAGTCAAACTCCTGAAGGATGGAAAGGCTACATGCTGAGTGCATGTTTTAGCATTGCCTCTGGAAGATGGATGGAGAGCACTGATCAATAAATGTACTGCATGATTTGGTCACCCAGCCTATCCTGAAGGTACCTGGGGATGCACATGAACATATGCAACAGAGCAATCCACTCTGCTGACAGATATAGACCTAATTATGAGCTTGAGGGAGCACCTTGGGCCTTCCACAAAGAAGCCAGCACTGAAAAATTTGTAGAAACTAAAGGAGTTTCCCCATCACAGGCCTACTCTAATGAGTCCTTGAGACAAAGAGCTGTCACTTGTCTTTAGAAGAGCCAGTCTAGCTCAGTCACCAGACTTGAGTCTGAGTCTAACCTGCGCACCTCTGTTTAGAGAGAGAAAAATATATCCTCTCTCCCAAACTGTAGTCCTGCATCACCAATATAATGTCTGCCTGCAACACTGACTCTTACTTGTGTGATTTTCTGAAAGTCCCAAAATCTTGGAATCTCCTTCACTTTTCCCAGATACTCTCTTGGCATCAGCACAAGATTTTAGTGTGCTGAAATAACATTTATCATTCTTAAGTGATGAACAGTAGATTCCAAATGTTATTCCTCACAATCAGCTAAAATTCTGCACTATATTCTCACTTGTAAAACAAGCATTTAACTGCATATGTATCCTTCTGGCCTTGATGTCACAATGCTGAGAACGAAGATCCTATTCTACAAAGTGGAAATTTACAATGAACATTAAGATATCCAGACCACAAATTTGTAGATGGTTACTGCTCCATGCAACCACAAAACATTAACTAAGTTTATTTTAATAAAATGTTCATTAAATTGCCATTAGATGTAACTCAGAACATCCATACTTCTGTCAAAATATCTGCCATAAATCTGTTGAAAACTCATCTAAGTGAAACCCCACCATACTCATTATTCAATCCATAAATGTCTGAATAAAAAGTGGAGGCGAATGATGAATCAGAAACAGAAGTCTGCAGAAATAGCAGTGCTCAAGCTGTGAGTTGCACCAGCAGTCTCCTCATGAAACGTAAATTACTGCTGTGTTAAACCAGCTTGATGCAGCCATGACTTGGCTGAAGAAATAGAAAAGAAAACAGTAGTCATTACAGCACAGAAAGAGTAAAACACACAAATGAAACAATGTCTGGAGAAGCTCAACCTCAGGAGGGTAATAAACTTGCACTACTTTCATTAAATCGAGTTTGAAGTTTTAGGAAAGGAAGCAAGAGACAGTTTGTAAGGTACAAGAACAGACAGTTGAAATGACACTGTCAAGTTTTTTCTGGCACTAGTTCTTAAATAACCTCAGTTTCTGCCAGCCTTTCTACATGAATTCAGAAAGCTGTTATGGCCTCACCATTCCATCCTCTAATACCAGCACTTCTAACTCTCCTAGTTTGAGCTTATGTTGAGTTTCTTTGATGATTTCCTTCATAGTGCATCTGATTTTGTTGGCTGCCATGACATCAGTGTGCTCACAGACTCAGACTAAGAGACCCAGGGCTCATATTTTTTCCTCAGTAGCTGTAGAGTTTGGCACACCCTGGTCTGGCCTAGACATATACAGGCAGGTCATGGGAATGGGTACTACTCAGGATGAGCCATTGGTGACATTTTCCGAGGATTGTATCCTTCAGGGCACTGACTTATGCAAATGCAAAGCTCTGCTCCATCCAGATGTTTTGTATCAGAAGTGCTACATTTACATATCTTAGAAGCTTGTGAATAAGAAATCCAAATGCCTTTGCAGGGCACTTCTCCCAGTAGCCTTGGCAAAGCTCTTGAAAATACTTTTTGGCTGGCCTTCCTCAGCAGGTCTACGGGTCAATCAGCTGAAATCCCCAGCTAGAATCAAGCAGCCTGCTTAGCAAAACCCTCTGAAATGGGGGATGGCTCAAGCAAAACAAGCAAAAAGCAGTCTGCCTCATATCATCTGGATGAACACAAATGAAGCAGACCACTTTAGAGATACTCAGTCTAGAATCATTTCTGTTTCTGTCAAACCAAATGGGTAAACAGCACGTCTACGGATGACACCGTCTGTTATCACTGCTTAAACCTCCATAAAACATAGGACAGCTGGCATAATGCTTAACAAAAATCAACACTGTGACATGAAAAGCTAGTGTTGCTTCTTATCTAAGAACATTAATAATGCTTTGCATATATTCATCCAAGTCTAGGAGGCAGGAGACAGATCTGTGTATCTGAGTATGAAAGGAAAAACTCGGTAACAAAAACGTAGCAAGGATGATGGAACAGAGCGTCAGGACAGCGAATAGACTCACAGTATCCATTAAGTGGTGCACTGCAAGGTTAAACTGAAAGCTATTTGAAATGGTAAAAAAGTATCACGTATATAGTGAAGTGTAATGTGACATCTGAATGACGCTTGCAATACTTTACACTTACTATCACATCTACTTTCACAAAAAGTAATCCCATTTCCTTGACATCTGTAAGAACAGGAGCACTGAGGAGCACCGGTTCATTCATTCATACAGACTCTTTTTTGCTTGTTACCTACCTGTGGAGTATTTAGAAACAATATTGATATCACCATATACAAATAAATCACTGCATCTGCTTATTGATAGGCACAGAGAAATGAACAACCCAGGTTCCAAAACCATCCTCTGATTAAGGACACTTCCTATTTAGGGAGCTGCAGAGAAGGTGACTCGTCAGAATGTGAGGTTTGCATATAATAAAAATTATATCACTGTGTTCTTTGTCTAATACATATTTTTTTAAAGATTTTGTTGGTAGGACCTGTACCTGTTGTATTTAACAAAACACTATTCCAGCTAGCCAATTGCTCTTACATAGAAGCGGATAAAGAATAAAGGAATTTGGTATGACCTGAATGATAGTTATGAGAAAATAGCTTTATTATTTACTAGCAGTTGTTAAAAGACTTTATAATTTATCATTATGAATTTTGTGGAGCTTACCCTCAGTCTAATAAATAAACTTGTCTTTTCTAGGTAAAACAACAGAAAAGCAGTAACAAGTAAAACACCTTTCTCCTTAAAATGAATTTTACATGCAACAGTTATGCTAAAGTATTTTTAGGGTACAGAGAGATGACATTTATATGTACAACAGTAACAAGTGAAGGGCAATTTTTTAGTTGAAGAGAGTGTGTTCAATTAACTCATTTCATACACACAGGATTAAACCAATTATTTTCAATAAATAGGCAAAATTCATCTACTATAGAAAACTATTTTCTGTCTGTGACATGCAAGTACACTAATAAGATCCATTTTTCTATGAAAGTCTTTTGAGCCAACATTCAAAAGAGCAAAGATGCATAAGAAAGCTTTGTATCGTCTGAAATGAAGGTTGAATCTGATTTATGGAAAATGTCACTATATATGAAAGGAAAAAACCCACTTGAATTAGTGTAATAACAGTATCACAGCACATAATGAAATATGTGAGTCTGTGATTCTGTGATCTGATATTAAAAGTTCTGCAGTGAAACTTCTTTTTTCCCAGACCCTCTTAGTTCTTTGTGTTCAATAAATTAAAGCATTCATTCCATTAGGCCAACATTTTACCTGGAAATCTGGAGCTGGATTATGCACATAGAAAAGTCCTAAGAAAGACACAGAGTATATTTTATGATGAGTGTCCATCAAGATTGAGGAATATGCACTCTCTGGCATAAATTCTCTAAATACAACTCCACATCTCAAAGCAAAATTAACTCTACAGAATCATATTGCTATTTGTGAGAATGCCAGGAACCAAAGCCACATCTTGTCATTTTCAGAAGATCATTTTGGGTCAGACTGCTCTAAATCATCACTGCCACAGCTCTGTATCTCCACGTCCACGCGGCCAGCAGCTAAGCAAACAGTTGCAGCCTTTCAGTTAAACCTTCACCCACTTACCAAACAGGGAAGAGCAGTAAATTGTAACTGGACTGAGAATTCCAACACTCAGCATTTCAATCAGCACAGTTCTGAATAAATGCCAGCTAGGAGAATTTTACTAAAGTATTATCACTTTTAATTCCACATGAATAGAACAAACAACAAAGCAATTAAAATAAGTCCATAAAGCTATCCTATGAACCTCTGCTCAAAGATATTTATTGAAGATGTATATTTTGTGAATATATTCTTATTAATGTTTGCAAAATACTTTCAGACTCTTGACTGAGAATGGCAAATAAGAACTTGGGAGATGCAAAGCTTCAGAAAATTGGAATACGCCTTAAGTCATGAAAATTTAATGAGGTTCCTTATTACCACTTACCAGAAATGTCAAAATCAATCACGTTCATTGTACAATATTTAGCATTTTTTATGTTACTGCTTTTTAATGTAAGTTCAGACATGAATCTGCAAATTATACAGTGTTTCTACTTTCTACTTCTCTATTTATGATAAGGAACTTTCTAGACAAATATCCTGCTGCTCTCAATTTGCTGAACACATGATCACAGTTGTTTTCTCCAGGGCTTTCCTTGCTACTGCAGGAATGCTGTCTGGGCCATCGTTTAATGGATGATGGAAGATGACACTGGAGATATTAGAAGCATAGTTGCTAGACTTTCAGCAACAGCAAAACAAATTAACTGCCCATTTGAAGTTTCGCACTAGAGGAGTAAACATTATTGTCAAACACTACCCTGCAGTGAGAGCTTCTAAGCCTCCCTCCCAGCAGGCTTTGCCTACAGTCCTTCCCACTCTGTTGCTTCCCCTCAATGCCCTCCAGAGTCCACAGCTTTGCCTCACTTGGAGACAGCAGCTCCTTCTCAAAACAGCAGATACATCAGGATAATCCTGGCAACCTTAGAGCAAACATGGCTGTGCTAGCAGTGACCTCCACTCCAATTCTTGCCATGATCACAGAGCAGCAGCCTCCACGATCTCTGGAAGTCACCAGCAGCTCCCTTCTACTACACACCTTCCCATATTTCTGGGAACAGCTAGCTATTAACCAAGCCCTACTATTTATGCCAAAAAGAAAAGCCCTAGTTTTCACTCTGCTCCACGTAGAGCTAAATGCTGAGCTACCCCTCACCTACTTGTCACTCCAACATTTATCTAACCAAGTAAGCATGCTGGAGAGGGACTCAGCTGAAAGCATTCAAAGAGCAATGCTAGTCAGGAATAGGCAGGCAAAAAGAGAGAAAACTGATGGAAGGAAAATCTCTTGACAACCGTGAGAAAGGAGTGAAATATGAGTGCCATATGCATGAACAGTTGGATGTCTCACTTTGAGACAGGTAGAAGAGTGCTGGCTTAGCTGTAATTCAGATGATTAGCTTTGTCACAGAGCTAGCTCATGAAGGGGCTTTATCTCTCTGATATTAATCAGAATGTCCACCTTGCCCCATAACAGTAAGTGAAAGCTTAGCAAAATCTCCATGTTCCTATGGAAAGTTTGGATGACAAAGAATTTCAAAGAATTTGTGATAAAAATATGTTTCACTGGAAAATTCTGATCAGGATATCTAAAAATGTTTGCTTACCAGAGACGTGGTTTAAGTTTCAGATACACAGAAACTTCTTATGGTACAATGCAGCACTAAACAGTGGGAAAAAAAATAGCTGTTATCCTCTTCTTGGGAGTTACCTTCATTTCTTCTAGTAGCAGTTTACATTCATCATGCAGATGCTGCAAGCGAGACTTGCAGTTTGAGACGCATCATATATTCGGCAGCACTGAGATCACAGTGACGTGCAAAGCAAGGCAAGAGAATCACCCCTTCATCCATTCCAAAAATACTCCTGCTACAGCCAGCAAGAGCATGCACTGCAGCCGATCCGTCCACCACCAAAAAGACCCAAGTTGTATTTCCATCTTCTCCATTTTTCCAAGACTGAAGGACACCACAGAGACAGGTACATCACTAAAGTTCTCAGCTGCTCATTTCTTTTTAAACATTGATGTTATTTATCTCTGTAATAGCTTCAGAGTCACACAACAGACGAACAGGCAACTCACTCTGTTAGTATGCGTAAAAGGCTACAGAGCTCTGTGAAAAATTCACTCTAGCAGAAGCAGAGACACAGGAATCACGACTGTAAGTATAAACAGAGAAAATCACACTTGTACTAAAGTGGGTCTGAATATATATATATCTATATGCGCATGTGGGAAGGGGGGAAGCTGGAGTGTTCACAGAACTGTATTTTCCTCCCAGCTAGTAATAGTATCTTTCTGATAAATTGCTTTTCAGCTAAATGTCTGAAGGTATTTTACTTAAAAGACAGGCATCATCATTTCCTTGTGAAAGGTACAGAAACTCAGGCACTGTGAGAGTGCATGACTTGTCTAAATTCACTCATCAATCCACTAGAAGAGCTCAGACTACAATTACCATCTCTTCATGCTCAGGCCGGTGCCCTACCTAGTAGCAGCACTGCTGCTCCACATCAGACCCTAGAGGTGGGGTGTATCAGATAATTAGTTTGATCAGAAGAGATCACAGCCCAAAGGCTGAGGAATGCTGTTGTGACATTCATGACATTCTTAATGTCCATTGTACTGCTATCAGTTCGGTAGTGCCTTTCTGTTACATATATACACAGATAAATCGTTCACATAATATCTTGCAAGCTTTGTTTTCATTAAATAACATGCATGACATGAACTTTTCTCTCCTCCATCAGCTCTGGGAAGTCCAGGATCTATTTTCTGGCTGCAGTTACTTTATGATCACAGTCAAGAGGAGAGGGACAGACATGTTACATTGAGGCAGTCTGATTTTATCCTTGCAATTGTAATTATTTTTTGGCCCTGAATATATTTCAATAAATTTATGGCAGTGTCACACTCTGAGGTTGTGAAAAGAGAGGAGATCTGAAAAGAGACAGACACAAAGATGAGGTGCAGACCACAGTATTATTCTGGATATTCTCTAGGCTAGTAGCTTTTTCTATTCTAGACACCTACTGCACTGCTTAGATTGAGATAAAGGCAACAAGTGAAATGAAACCTTTTCTCCCATATATATTCCAAGAAGCCTTGCAGGGCTCACAGAATTAAAACTATCTTAGCTCTTTTGCAGTTTTACTACCATAATGTTCTCATTTCATTTGTGACGGAAATAGAATGTTTGAGTTCTCATTATTCATTACTTTAGCTTCTTCTACAATTTCACTTGTCCTCCTGCAACTCTCCATTGAGTTTGCTTAGGCTATAAATAAAGATCTCTTGGGATTCTGGATCTTGCCTTCTGAACACAAATTTCAGTGACTCATACATATTCTCATACATATTTTCTTCCATTATGCTAACGTTCATGCTCATTCCAAAAGGTCAGAAGGAAAGAAGCTGCGACTAGCTTCCTTCCAGAAGTAGGTCAAAATGCTCTTTCCTTAGATGCCCCTAAACAAAGGTGAGTTAATTTTTAATCACAAGCTGTTGAGGTAGCTCGTGGTTACATTAAAATGTTCTTAAGCCACAGAGATGTTGGGTGATTCTTATCCAAAAAAGGAAAGTTACTAATCAGAAGAGTGGTGCCGGACTGACTGACAAGTCTAATGACTTCATTTGGCATCACTAACTTGTAAGCTACTCGACGCCTTATTGAATTGTTTTTTCTAATGGATATGTACAGTGCTGGAGTCAAGAATGTCATTCTTAATTACAGCAAATATTAACCTGAGTAATAGATTTGGAACGGAGAAAGTCTGCAAAAGCACTGCCTGGTGGGGACACAAATTATGCAAAAGATACCCCATATATCACTTTAGCAACAGATTGTTTCTAAAGGATATTTTCCTATTTGTTTCAAACATATAATTTAAAAACTTAGGGACCAGAAAGCATTGGCAATGTCTCAAAACACACATTTCTGACAACATTATCAAGCACCCAGTCCATTTTGCGTCATTCTATGATTCTATGATTGCAACGTGCCATACCCATTGGTACACTCAGATTTTCTGAGACTTCCACTGTATGTCCCTCCACATACTTCTAACAGGCTCATGTAGATAGTTTCTCTCACAGAGAGTGTATTTCTCCAGTCTTTCACAGAATGGTGAGGGTTAGAAGGGATCTCTAAAGATCATCTAGTCCAACCCCCCTGCTCAAGCAAGTCTGCAGAGATTAAGTCACACGGGAATGTGTCCAGGCAGGTCTTGAAAATGTCCAGAGAAGGAGACTCCACACCCTCCCTGGGCAGCCTGAGCCAGGGTTCCCTCACCTCAACAGTAAAATCATTTTTCCTTCAGTTTAAGTGGAACTTTGTGTTCCAACTTTTGTCCTTTACCCCTAGTTTTATCACTGAACACTACCAAAAAAAGTGTTGCCCCATCCCCTTGACATCCACTTTTCAAATGCTTGTCTTTTCCTGGACACAGTTCCCCATAGTCCTCCTTCATTATTTAATCCTTTACACCAAGTACTAGAAAGATAAAGAGATGTTCTCCAGGACAGGTTGTTATGACTGGCATTGCCCAGTGCTGGTGGGGAACAGTTTGTAGAATGATCCTGCAAAAAACGCTTTGAAAGTGAAACTATTCCTGCTAAGTCAAAACTGCTGTCTTTAGCTCACATTTCTTTCTGACTCACAGTGGTTTCTGACACTTTCAAGAATGTGTCTTGCAATGAGTGTGTATGTGAATTCCATCAAAATCCTTCCTATTATCTCAGTTAAGCAATATCTTGAAGCCTCTTCATTCTGCAGCACCACGCTGCTCTGCTTTTGGTAAACGAATCCCAGAGCAGATATTCGTGCGGTTATAGGCCTTTTCAGGAAAGGCTCTTATCTTGGAATCCTGGTGTAACAGATATATTGTTTATGTAAGAAAAGGACAAATCAATATCTGTGTTTACCTTTAATAAATTATTGATTGGTCTGTGAGGAATCCAGAGCACTACTGAACCACACAATCAGTGCTCTGCATGAAGCTCTACACTGCTGCTAGTAAGCCCTCGGGTTATAGTCAAGGTGTTGGTTACAGACTATAAAGCTCTTAATAGTTTGAATTCCATCAGCTTTCCTTCCCTATCTTGCTTACAATCTGCACTTACCACTAGAATGCTTCAGGCAATTGTGCCAGTGATGAGACTGCAGAGGGTCTGAGACATAGGGTCAGCTGATCCTGAGAGCCAGCCCTCCTGTCTGGTGGCATTAGCCAAATTTGGCAACCAGAGCATTGTTCATGCCTCTTGATAAGAAACAGATCATTTTTCTCCTATTGGAGAGTATTTCTTGTTGCTGTCTGGTTTTAATTTCTGATGCTAAAAAGGGTTATAGACTCTGTGCAGCAGTGAATGCTTCTGACTCCGAATTGTGTATAACACATCTACATATAACGATATGGTGCACTGGTAGGCAGAATCTACCTGTGCTATCCCTAATAAACATTTGGATTGCTTAGGTACCTGTCAAAGTAGTTAAATAATCAAACTGAGAACTAGAAAGGTTGTTTGCAGGTTTTCTTCTTTCTCTCCTTTGCACTATGAAGAGATCAGCTCATTCCTTTGGCTTAAACACATTTATGCAATGATTCTAAACCCAGCTGCACTCTCCTGATTTGCACTGCCACAGGACATGTGTGGCTAAGCCACAGTCAGCTCTTGCATGTCCCTCTGTTAAGCTATAGGAAAGCAGCAGAGATTATCTTAGTTCTACAAAATAAAGCTGTTCTCACTGATCTCTTACACTACCTTACACAATGCAGTTCACTTTTATATCTAGTGCACACTGAAGTAGAGCTGAATAGAATTAGGTCTTTCCCAGTTGCTTTAATAGTAGATATAATTATTCTAACTCTTGACAGGAAAAAGAAGAAACTGAGGTTTCCTGTCACCTAATTTTTCTTGGGATAAGTAAAGAGCAATTATAGTTTTTATGGCTTCTCACCTGAAGACAATATGGGAAAAGTAGTAGATTTGTGATGTTAATTCAAAGAAGAGATCAGTCTTCATTTTAACAGAAAAGACAAGACAAACTCTCATCCTTTTCTTTGAAGTTCTCACAGTTCCACAGTATGTGACTGAGCACTCAGCTGCCACTGATGCACTGAGTAATACTGCAAAATTCCTTTACTTCTCCTCTTACATTCATCTTTAAAAGACAGAATAGGATGCGCTTTTATTTACTGTCTGAAACCATTAGTGCATATTTTAAAGTATTATGAGATGTTTGTATGTTTTCAAAAATACTATTGTGAAGGAGGAGAATCTGTGACACTTAAATAACTGGCTTACAAGCTGAGTCTTAATAAAGTACTTACAGGAGAGGAAACGTCTTGATTCTCTAAACAGGAGTCTCTAGTTTCCCTTGCAAGAAAAGATCCAAAAGAAACAGTTTATATCAGCAAGTTCCAGACCAGAGAATGGTGCAAAATTTTCTTGCTCCTGCTTAGACTGAAGGTGTGAAAGTAGTTACTGTTCCAGCTATGTTTGCTAAAAAGTCCTTTCTTTCATTCCCTCCTGGTATAGTGAAGAGGTCCTCTTTGTCCTTTACTTCTTTATTATATTAATGTTTTCAACACCAGACCAAAGAATCTTTCTGACCGTTTGCAATCCTTCTCCAAGCAATTTTGCCATTTAGCATCATGATTTTTACTGCAATGAATTCAGCAAAGGAAAGGCTGGATAATTACTGGCATGTGAAGGCAAAATACAAGTTTCCAGCTTCTTTAGGATTTTTAGCTGGAGCGGGGAACCAATAAGACAGAAAGACTTGACCTGCTTCTTTGTCTCAATCTATATTTGAACAGAACCTGGAGTCAAAAATACTTCAAATTTTGTTTTAAAAAAAGGCTCAATTCCAATAAAGATATCCAGGACCATATCTAAATGTTGATTTAGGAAAAGGAACAGATCAAATTAGATGATAAATTGACATCGATCGAATGACGGTCTAGGGTCCATATTTTAAGGCCTATATTATTGCACACATAAAACTCAATCATTGACTCTCCACGGCATTTTCATCAAGGCAAAACATCAGAATGGCTTGGTATATCACCACAGCAAGATGAGTTTCAGTGTTTATCAGCAGTGAGTCCCCGTCCACTTACGGGCAATAAGATCTTTATGATGCAATTGCAAATTCTCGATGTTATAAAGATGCAATGAAGAACTGTGCACACCATGACCAGAACTCAATGAAGTGGAGAGAGATTAAACATAAGATGCCTTTTTTTTTTTAAAGGAAATATTGGTCTTTCACAAAAATGTCCCAACTTGTAAAAGTCAAGTTTAGATTTAAAATGCCCCAGCACTTGGGACTCAGTTTGGGACCTGCTAGAGGCAGAACAAATCATCTGGCTATTTAAAAACAAAGGGAGAATTATCATCGGGCTCAGAACCAATCCTGGCCCCTCTGCACAGTTCAGAAGGGAAGTTTTCAGAAGTTCTTGAGGGCAAATAAGGTATTGTGGTGCTTAAAGACAAAGGTTAACAATATCAAGATAACTCAATTCCCACTCATTGCAACTACAGCATTGAGCCAGCATAAATATCTTTGAGAAACCTGTTTCCCAGACACATTTCTTCCTGTTAAAATACTACTTTAGTCTCAGCACCTAATTATTAGAATGAAGAAAGAGTTCAGAAGGTGGCAGAGAAATGAGACTAATTAACTATGACATAATCTGCCAGTATGAGAAGTTTCTATCCAGTCTGAATTTACCTTCAAGTTTATTTCTTGAGGCAGGGAGATTTATAACACTGTTGTCACCTTAGTTAGTTTATCAGTGATTGTTTTGTTAGCCACATAAATGTCTAAACTACTTCAGCTCTTGCACAGGTCTTGGCACAATGTTATTTTATGACAGAGAGTAACATGAGTTATGTGTTGTGTTTAAAGTGTTTAAAATGTTTTTCCTTTTTCAGCATTTAATTACTGTCCTTTTAATGTCACATTAAATATCTTAAATGAAGACTAGTTTGTCTGATGTAAATAAATATATCCAGCTCTGTGCCTTTTTAAAAAAAGACTGTGCAATCTCCATTTTAACTTATTTAGAATAAAGTGTAATACAGAGATTAAAAACTCATTTATTCTATTATAATTCTATTCTAAGGGTCAAGTTATGAGATAGCTTAAATGCATAGGAAAAGACAGGATTCTTCCAAAAAAGCCTGGTATCTTTCCACTGCCTCACCATCACAATTCAACTTCTTTATCTCAGAAGCCCAGGCCAGCATCCAACAAGCCCTCTTGCTCACTGGTAGGAGTTCATGAGAGGTGAAGGTGCTCAGAGCCTTGCAGAATAGTTCAAATAAAGTGTGGCGATTTTCTAAATGAATCATGATGGCATTTAACATGGTGACTCCTGAGCAGGCACAGACAGACCCATCTCACTCTACTCATACTTTACCTTGGCCAGCCTTTAGCCACCTCTGGCCAAGAAGCCACATCGCCATTTCACCAGATAACTGAGCACAGGGCATTTCTATAAACACCTTTATATTGATATTCTATGACAGATTTTCATCATTTTACATTTACATTAAAGAAATGAGCACAGCACCATAATCCTGCACATCTGTCAAACACAGCTTCATGGCTTTTCCTTGTTTTTAGTAAAGCTATCTTACATATTATATGAGTAACTTAGCAAGATTTTTTTTCCTGCATATGGTTTGTCAGATCATCTTGGCAGCTAATAGTGTCTTCCAATAGCTTTGTGATCTCCCAACAGTTTGCAACCAGCACCAGGCCAGCACCACTTCCTGGAAAAAGTCAAAGGAGACTCAGTGAAATGAAATTTTCTTCCACCACAAGAATTTCTTTTTATGCTCCTAGAAATGTGCTTTTGTTCCATGCCAGTAGATAGAAATACTTCGAAGAGACCTGCAATTTATAAAAGAACAACACAAGGGATTGTTCCCCTAGAAACACTTTATGATTGTTTTTTTTGGCAAGAGGGGATGTTACAGGATAGAACTATGTGTTTTGTTTCGCTGATAGTCCCAGTGTAACCACTAGCAGAAAACAAGTTGTCTGCATGAATTGATAATAAGGTCATAAATAATAAAATTATAGCCTGCACACCAGCATGACAGCAGACCATGAAGGAAAGTCATGACTTCACAAGTTCTCTCTGTTTTCCTCATCCTCTAGTGATATTTTTCCGATATTCATCTAACTCTGTGAGAGTTACTTCTCTAGCAGTTTTAGTCCTTTCCTGGGAAGATGCCAATATGATTACCCTAGAGCAGGGAGGAGCATTGGATTTTTTTTTGAAGATCAACAACCCAATGACCTAGTTCGAGCAGCCTGAACTTGCTGTTTATAGCTGTTCATTGGTGCTACTGGATAAGTGATGATTTGGGTTTGTAGCAGGAGAGTGTGCAGGCTAGAGTTGCTACTAGAACTTCAGGAGGATGATAAGAGAGCATCTTGTTAGTAGTTGTGCTCTGCTTTCTCCTTTCTCCCCAACTTCAGGGAGCAGAGGGCAGGTGGCAAAAGAGAGCAAATGGTCATGGACCATGTGATCCAAACATGGAAGCAGATAAATGGGAAAACATGCATTGTTTAGATAAAGCACAGAGAAGAGCAGAGAGGCTTGGATGTAACACCTTGTTATTCTTGTTTTCTCTTGTTTTGGGGAGGATGAAACAGCTTGCAGTCATCTGTGCTTCCTGGATATTTCCTATGGTAATACTATGTTGGGATATACAGAGAAAGAAAAAGGAATCCTGGAGCCTGCTGAGATTAGCAGGTCCTCCCCCTATCTTCACTCTTAGTAGGTCTGTTTAGAGCAGTCTTTGGTTACAAACTGTACTTCGTGAGAGACAGGTAAGAGTCTCCAAGCAGGATACACAAAACAGTATCTATCTAAAGCAGCCTGAGGGAAACCTGTGCACCAAACTGGCCCTACAGCTTCCATCAAAAGAGCAGCATCCCCCAAAACTCTGAGAGACCTATAACACCTAGGTTTGTTGTTAGAGGGGATGTAATTTGAAGTACTGTGAATTCCATATGCTATGTCTTGCTTTTTAATTCAATTATTCAGTGACATTTTTGTAAAGACTGACACCATCAAGTGGGCCTGTCAGCTTCCCAGGCATTTTTAAACTGAAAACTACACACACAGACATGCACTCATTCCTCCCACTGCTTGAGACAAAGAGGCTGTTCTTTTCTCTCTCCTTAAGGCAGGGACATACTTCTTCCAGACCCAAATACTTTTTTTTAACCAGTACTCAATACATAGTCCATTACCCTTCACTCAAAACAGTTCAGTTGATATCATCCTCATGAAGATTGTTTCTGAGATGTGGCTTGTATCAGTAACTGGTGATTTTGGGGGACTTTAGCACAAATGCAGCAGAAATGCAGAGCAGAAGAAGAGTAAGAAAAAACCTGGTGTAGTGTGGGAAATGGGTCCACAAATCCTAAACCTGAAAGTGGATTTAAGAGCCAGTAACAACTTAAAAAACATAGTATTTTCGTTAATTGCCCACATTTTACTTAGAAAACACTCTTTGAATTCTGTTTACATAAAAATGACAAGTACTGAATCATAGCAGGAAAAAAAGATTATTCAAAATTGGAAATGTTTGCAATCTTCTTTTGGCAAGTTGAAGCTAATAGCCTTAGGTTTTAGTACAATCCAATGATACATTTTTCTTACTTGGAAAATAAAACAAGTTCTTAAATCTCATTTCTGGACAACTGTGGACCTGCTTCTGCAGGGGTGTTGGACTAGATGATCTCTAAAGGTCTGTTCCAACCCTACGATTCTGTGATTCTATGAGTCTATGAACTGGAAACTAGCATTTTAAATGTGCTTTTTTTCTTCTTGTCATGGAAATTGACCCTTTCCTGAGGTTCAGGGAGGTATATGCACAGATTCAAAGGAAATTATCTTCTGATTAATCATGAAATGTAGGGAAGCTATAATCCTGTGTATTAATTTCTAATGTCCTTGGAAATTTTTCATGATTCTGTTAAAGTCAAAGATGTTTTCTAGGCAGGCCAAAAATCTGCTAATCAATAGCAATAGAAATGAAAGAAAGGTATTTTGTAGATCACACTGTTTGTGGATTTTATGTGTTGCCCAGTGGTCCTTAGAGAAAGAAAAGACTTTGGAAAGAACACTTGTACCAAACAGCATCTTGCACTATCAGTAATTAATAAAACAAGCAATAAAATAAATGTAGCTGGGTAACTAACATTAAAGTTTCTAAACCAAACAGACAAGAGTTCCATCTTTTATCAGTATACTTTTAATAACTGACACTATCTAAGGAGAAGCTGTATTATAAAGCAAATAATCTAGTGCCAAACAATCAGAAACTCACATTTTCTCTGAGCTGAGTCTCATGAGAGCACATGAGTCTACATACCCATCCACAGTCATATAAAAACTTTCCCCAAGCCCACCTTCTCACTCAACATCCTGACAATGTTTTAGTGTCAGAGACAGCAGCAGAGAAATTTCCACAGCTGCACCCAATGCCCTGCTCAGTGCTTCTGGCTTTCCATACTGTTTTTCCATGGGAGGAAGGCTTTCTGGTTTGTGTTAGTATGACAAGAACACTTGTATCAAATATGATAGCACGTTTATGACACTGTTCAAGTCAGAGTAAATAAGCTGAACTATTTCTGACACTATAGCAATGTTTTTGTTGTCATACCTGTTGGTTTCTTTCTTTGATTTATCAGGGTTTTTTAAGAAATCAAATAATAAAGAGGAATTATATAAAACTGCATGTAGATATTTACATTCTCTATCAGCTCATACTCCCACATCCAATTAGAAGCAGGCTGGATTGTTATTCACCAGTATTGCAAAAGTACTTTGGAAGTGCTTTGGCTGTGTTTCTGAAATGAGATCAATGCCAGTATATATTTTTAACATCACTTTTTAGAAGAATAAAAGGAACAGAGCTCTTTACAAAACTGAGCTATAACAATAAGACTCCATTTGCATAATTTATCTGATAAAAAAATACCTTTTAAAAGTTTGGTATATTTCAATTTTTGAACTAGTCTAAGAACATCTGAAGATGCTTTCCTCGTGTCCTCCAATATACATTGCCCATGTAGTCTTCTGCTGCTTCAGCAAGCTCTCAGCAGAAGTTCATTGTATAATTAAAGAGCATCCTGTGTTGCTCTACATCATTATTGGAATCATATTGAGGAGAATCTCCAGGCTAATAAATTTACTTTTTCATTGAAAACCATGATTCATCCCAATGAATCTGCAATGAGTATGATCTGAACTTCTCTGATGAGATGTTTTTGATTGCACTAACTTGAAGTGCTACCTTGAACTTGTCAGAAAAAAAGTAGCCTATTTTTCATGGTACCTATTCTACAGTTTATCCAAAGGTAGGTAAATAGTTACTGTTCATGTCTGAGTTTCAGTACACTCTGCTTTATTCTCTCACCTGCCACTGAAGATCTCAAAGCAGTTTCTGAATATTAATCAGCCAAGCTTCATGACTCTTCAGCCAGTGTGTTATTACACAGACTCGTAAACAGAGATGTGAAAATACACTAGGCTTCTCAGAAGGGCTGTAAGAGATGAAAAGTAGCTTTGTCTTTCTCTTTAACCTTTATAAAAGGACTTTTCTGCCTGTTGTTCCGTCTAAAGGGGCACAGAAAGCACCACTAGTAAGGGAAGCAGACTGGTCCCAGTATTACTACTAGCAAAAGATAATGAGCAAAGAAGCCTGTGTTGTAGTCTAACTACTACCAGAGTTAGAATCCCTATTCCCTTCCCTTTTGCCCTTTCCTGACACTGCTGTTGACAGCAAACTGGAACCAGTCAACTCCTGGAAGTGGCTGTTGAAAGGCTGGTTTTTCAGGGCTACAAAATCCTAACATGGTGTGGTCAAAGCCAGGGAGGAGTTACGTGCCACTGTGTTATTCTTTGCAGGCTGGGGATGCCCGCTAAAAAAATTGAGTAGACTGTTTTACTCCTTCACTGATCTTTTCTTATCCAACTTCTCTACATTTTGCAGTGATATATTTTCTTACATGTCAAAGGCTGAAACATTGTTATGTCTGATCTAATCAAACTAGCTTTAATCAATTTGGCTCAAGCACCAAGAGTGGGAAGATGGGTTTCACTGGAGGCTTTGCAGTCTCACCAGGACACCCCAGCAAGCAGCTACTCCTGCTGCCCTTTGCACTACCACAGCTCCACTGAGAGTAATACTGGGTCAGATGCTCTGGCTGCTCACAGCAGCAGTCCCACCTGCCTGCACCTTCACCACAGGAGAGAGCCCCAGTCTGAGGATTTCACTATTTAAACAGATAAGGGTGAGAAACAAAATCACGAACAAAACTGGGAGTGGGTATGTGGAGTCACAGAATCACAGAATCTTAAGTGTTGGAAGGGACCTCAAAAGATCATCTAGTCCATCCCCCTTGCCAGAGCAGGACCACCTAGAGTAAGTCACACAGGAACCCAGCAAGAATGGGAAGTGTGAAGGATAGATGTCCAAAATTAAAGGCTGCTAACTGCTTTTATTAGCAATGAAAGCTCTGCCATGGATAGAACAGAGACATAAAAGCTGAGGCTAAGCTCATAAACTAAGTGTTTGTTCCCTTCACTGACTCCATGACATGTTATCATGTCATTCTCGTAAATGTTTCAAAGCAAAGTTTTTGAATGATGTGCTTTGCTGTAGCCCCTGCTGTTGGGAAGGGCTATACAAACATCTGCCATACACTCCTCAAATAAAATTCAGTCAGAGCTTTTGTTTACATGGTTTGTCCTTAAAACTAGCACTTAACTGCAACTTTCAGCCATAGCTGCCTTATTAAAAATGAACCTTTTCTTTTAAATGCAGTACATTTTGTAACAGGAAAATCAATATACAGTAACCCAGAGTACTGCAGACAACAGCTGTAGGACATAGCCTGGTGACAGAAAGTTGATAAAAGCATTTTGGCAGTTATATATTCAGCTAATCTTTCACTTTCTGTTTTTAATGGCACTAAGCTATAAAGATCTGAGATTTCTCCCCACCCGTTGACCCAAAGCTACCAAAAAAGTGAGGAGACCAAGGAGCCTCTGTTTTCAGCATGGAAGGCTATCATCTAAAAAATAAACCAGCTATTACTTATGTTTTCCTTTATAGGATATGTAGGTCTTCCCAGAGCTACAATGAGCTAACAATAGTCTTGGTGATCATACAGCCCTTTGCAAAGATAGAGGAATACACTTAAGCATAAAGACCACCTTGAAAAGAATGCTGAATACTGCCGTCTCTTTGGTGCTCAGCTCTGTTCAGGGCAGGAGTCACAATGCACCTATGCTTAGAAAAGTTATCTCAGTAGAGGAGATGAAGCCACAGATGTGCCTGGTACACAGGAGCACAGAACAAACATCAAGAGCATAATAGAGGTTTTTATTTTGATCTGTTACTCTTTCATTAACAGAAAATTTACAATTAGAAACAAATGAAGTATGCTTTTATGCCATCATTAAATACTGAGTCTATGAATAAACTAGGGATTTGGGGAACTTACCTATTTGTCCTTAGAAGGTGGGAGATTATTATTTCTCTAAAATGGCATGTGACTCAGATTACAGCATAAATACATTTCCATGGTGAGCAAAAGGCAAAGGGCCCTAGATCATTTTGTACTGAAATTGCTTTTCTCACCAAATCCCACCGAGTATATTTTTCTCAGATAATGAAACTGGTTTTTTAAAGGTTTGCAATCCAGATTTATGTGGCAAACGCGTTAATTAAGATTGATATATTCAATTTGTTTAGCTCTGACTTTGATAGGAAAGCCGTAACTTGAACTGCATTGCCCTCTAGCGCCGTGCTGCGCCGGCCGCAGTGATGTCACTGGCACATGCAGCGTGAGCACAGGCAGCCAGTTCATGCAGAGCTGCCTAAATGCTGACAAACCCTTCTTGGAGACGCATGTCACAGCAGCTAGACAGGGGCATCATTCCAACAGAGCTACAAATGCACAAGGGAAAACAGTAAATCTGTCTTTTATTTCAGGGACGTCATGATCGAAACAGCTACTTGCAAGCTCCAGCCAAGACTTCTGCCTGGTAATTTCTGTTTAAACGACTTCATATGAGAAATTAAGCAAGTTTGAACAGCCTATTATTTCTGACAGGCTTCAGAGGACTTCACGCCGTGCAAGTTTTACGTGCTTATAGCTGACAGCTTGCTGGGGAGATGAGTTCTCAACCTAACACTGGCTTTGCAGCAACTTCTTGGGTAGAGACATAACTTTGAACTGAACTCAAACCATCTGCGTGTCGTGCAAGGGATCCAATCATAACTTGCTATGGAGGAAGATTTTTAAGATGAATACCTACCTTGGCAATAAATCCAATTCATCGATACCTGGATATTTGAAAGTGTCTGCACTAAATAATGGCAATCTTTCTGCAAACAACTCCAATGAGACAGCAAGCAATCTGGATTTGCCTGCCTTGGATATCAGCAGGGCGATCATTGTGGGGCTTATCCTAGGTGCCTTTATACTCTTTGCTATTGTGGGTAATATTTTGGTAATTCTCTCTGTTGCTTGCAATAGACATTTAAGAATCCCTACAAACTATTTCATAATTAACCTTGCAATAGCAGATTTGTTGCTGAGTTTTACTGTCCTTCCATTCTCTGCTACACTGGAAATCCTTGGCTACTGGGTTTTGGGGAGGATATTTTGTGATATCTGGGCAGCAGTTGATGTGCTATGCTGTACAGCTTCCATTTTAAGTCTATGTGCAATTTCTATAGATAGATATATAGGGGTACGCTATTCTCTTCAGTATCCAACTTTGGTAACAAGAAGAAGGGCAATTTTAGCTCTTCTAGGTGTCTGGGTCCTTTCCATGGTGATTTCTATTGGGCCTCTTTTGGGCTGGAAAGAACCAGCACCCAAGGACGATAAAGAGTGCCGCATCACTGAAGAACCATTCTATGCTTTGTTTTCTTCCTTGGGGTCATTTTACATTCCTTTAATCGTCATCCTCGTGATGTACTGTCGGGTCTACATAGTGGCAAAAAGGACTACTAAAAACCTGGAAGCTGGGGTTATGAAAGAAATGTCCAACTCCAAGGAGCTGACTTTACGGATTCATTACAGGAATATTCATGAGGACACATTAAACAACACCAAATCTAAGAGTCACAATCCCAGGAGCTCCTTAGCTTTCAAACTTTTTAAATTCTCTAGAGAAAAGAAGGCAGCAAAAACACTGGGAATTGTGGTTGGCATGTTCATCTTGTGCTGGCTACCTTTCTTCATTGTTCTACCACTAGGTAAGTTGCTAATCAAGGGACTGCAAGGGGAGGGGGAAGGAAGAGAGTTATGTGTTTACTACAAAAATATCAGAGAAAAAAATGAGATGAATGATAAGGAAGTGAAAGCAATTTACTTCTGGTGTTGGCTTTTTCAAAAGGTCATGCTGAAACTCTGTAAAGTGTGCAGCCTGCAGAAAGTCTGCCCATCTGGTAGTCCTTTTCAGTGATGGGGCAAATGCCAAATCAGGGGACAGCATCATCAGAGTCTATATATTAAGTCCCTTTTTATGGTCTTTCTTTGAATTGAATGAGGTTTCAGAAATATCTTTGTGGAATACTTTAACAAAACTCCAAGATAACAATACGAGTCTCAGCACTGAAATATTCCTGTTTTAGTTTAGATATTCGGACTAGAATACAGTAGCTCTTCTGGAATCATTAGGTGTCTTAAATGGAAATGAACGTGGTCTAACGATGAAGTGCAAAACTCTTCTGAGCCTTGGGAATCTAAAAAAGTTCTAGCTCTCTGTTCAAAAGTCACTGATTTAATCCCAAAAAGCAGACACACCAAGCCCACTGATCCCCACAGGAAGGGTCTTGTTGGTTTCAATAGGTTTTGGTTCAGGCATTTCAAGGGGTTGCCAAGCAAGCTTTTGGCAGCCACTTTGTTCACTTTCCATTTTAAAATATTATTAAAACATTTGATGTAGCCTTAACATATCGCTCTGTGTTCTCAAGTCCTTGTGAAAATTGATTGCATTGTCTTTAATACAAGCACTAGCTCTGAAGTGGAATACCTCAATACATTGCATTACTAAGCTCTTCAAAAATATCTGTCCAAAATTCATTTCTCTGAGACACAGACAATCTGGCAGTCTAAATATGGAAAGAGGTGGAAAAAGAAAAGGGAGAAAAAAACCCTTTATTAATGCCCTGTATTCATATTTACTTAGTTACCCTACAAAAATATTTCTAATTGACTAGTAAGGGAACATTTTTAGAGACTGTTGTAGAAAAGTAAACTGAGTTCAGCAACCTGATTCTGGTGAAGTGTTATAAAATCAGAACTTCAGTGAATGTGTAGTATCATTTAGACTAGAATCATTCCTGTAAGACAACTACTTAAGATACTGCAGGACAACTTTCAAATCTCTAGCTCATTGTATTGTAAACTTAACAATCTTTACAGTTCAAGATGTGCATGAAACTAATGTTAAGGATGTGAAAAATTCCAAACAGAAGGAAAATTGTGAGCAAAGTTTTCTTTGGCTACTGAAGTTTAAGTTCTTTTGCTGGCTTTTAAAGAAAGTTTATAAGGTAGAGTAAGTTTCCAACTATTGCAAAAATACATACCTGTGGATAGAATTATCTTTTCACTATATAGTATCAGTAGTAACACTATGTATGTAGCTAATAGGTCACGATCCCCTGATAGATTCCCTTCTTGATTTTTAATTGTTGAAGAGACTTTGGAGGAAAAAAAGCCAAATATGAATGCAGTAGAAGATATCCATAGCTAGCAGAAGGCAGCATAGCTACTGATGATGTTCAATGAACACAAATGCAGACCAATTTATTAAAAACATTATGTTCACAGGGGAGAAGCAATGTGAGAAACAATTAAGTTTCTTGAAAGAGTGTCAGTTTTCCCTTTGAGAACTGATTTTGAAATTCCTGGTCTCTCCTGCGAGGTTTAATGAGTCATTGCTTAAGACACCTAATAGGAGAATTTATTGCTTCTCACAATATGAAATTATCTGTCATATCAATTGTGTCTAAGACATCAGTGAGATGACAGGCAGAGAGACTCCACTGCAGCACACCATGGGCTGGCAGAGGTGTTGGGTGGGCTGAAGGGCAAAATTCACTGCTGTGAGCTCTGACCTGACACAGACTGACTGCCTGTAACTCCCAACACTCTCACATCAGTGATGTGAATGCTTGGTACCCCAGTGAGCTGAGGTTCAGAAACAGTTGCCATTGTATTAGTTAGAAGAGTGAAAAAATCAGCATCTTGGCATTGCAGTATAGACTGCTGGCTCTCCTGTCTCTGTCTAGAAAAACTTTCAGAGTTCCAACTTTAACTGCCAGCCTTTTATCTAATGAAGGGGGATGAAAGGTATACATAGTATCCAATAGAGTATCCAAATGCCTTTAAATAGTAAGTACTTTCCCTTTGTTTTGATGCCTAGGAATAGAGCTGCTTTAATTCCTCATCCCTGATCTCTTTTTTTAGTTTATTCAGCACACTCCAGAACCTTGTACTTTTCATCTCTCTGTATCAGTACAAAGTTAATTAATGATGTTACCCACAACTAAAGCATTGCTTGCTAAAACAGGTGAGGAATAGACCTTTTCCTGACATGTATAATGCAGACATTCTTAACTGGAGGAGAGGGTAGAGCAGTGAAAAAAGACTTGTTAAGGAGCCTGCTGTGTGCTGCATTCTTCATAGCAGAAATCTATTGCTTTTTGCCTTGAACTCACAAAATTAAATGAAATGCTATTAAGAACCCTTACAAAAAGCACACAAGGGTATGAAATCAATTTCAGTGATAGGCAAGCAGTAGAACACAAAAGGTACTGATGATTTACAAAACTCTCCATAGCTGCTCTGGTCTGCTTTAATCACAACCCACTCACTCATCAGTGCAGTGCTGCAAACTGCAGTATCTTTGCTGCTGCTGAGTCCAGACTAGTTGCTTACCTTCACTAATCTGGAAGGTCAGGTGTCTTCCTTAGCCTGTATTTTCACATCTTCTATTTGCAACATTAATCCAAATCATACTCTCACAAGCTAAGTTTTACTGTTTTTTCTTGCTCCCTCTTTCACTCAGTAAAACTGACTCTGCAGAATCGGCTTTAGCGCAGCAGCTCTGGATTTCTAAGGATTCGACCATAAAACATTTCACAAGTCAATAAATGCTATTTCAGAAAACACTATTTCTGCAACATCTCAAAACTGTGTCTTAACAAATCTGCTTATATAGAGAGGAGTCTCCCTCATGTTGAAAGTGTTCTCAGGTCTTTTACTAGTTTCCTAGACAAAATTACAATTCTTCCACTCTGACATTTCAATATATTCTGCAGCTACCCCTTTTGATGTTCCAGACAAAGGATTATTGCATCAAGTGGCAGATACATACTGGGAAATGATGCAGTGCTGAAACAGGGATATTGCTTGAATAAATATTCCATGACAGAGGGAAAGAAATAATATTAACACTTACAGAGTGTTTTTCAAGCAAGAATCAAAAGGGTTTGCAAGGAACGCTCTCTGACAGAGCTCTGTATACAGCTACAGAGAGGAATTATAGCACTGACACTGTGACTTACTGAGCATCATGAAACCATCACCACAAAAATGACCCACAATCTTTGTTCTATGGAACTGAACAACGTTGCCTTTAGTGTTATGCACCTGATGATGCAGCAAAACTGCTATCAAAGAGAAGCATGTGGGAACTTCCTTTTTATTCCAGTAGCTAGCACATATTCTTTCCAGATAGCAATAGAGCTATAGAATATTCTTGTTGCACATATTCATAGATGCTCCATGGCTTCGTAAACAGTTGTCTTGCCACTCCAAATTACTTGCAGTATAGCATAAAAAATAAAACAGAGGCATATGAGTCTTTGAGACAATGTCTTGTGTCATAAACTCAGTGACTCAACTTTGAAGAGTAAATAACTTGTTTCTTTAGAAGAAATGTTTCTTTTCTTCCCTCTCGTACAATCCTTTCTTAGGCATCAGGACTATATTAAATATGCACTGCTGAGAAATGCTAAGTTAAAGAGGTGATTTTTATCCAAAGACTAGAGCCCTGCAGAATTGGGGTAATACTCATTAAACTTCCCTCCTTTAAACAAAGGCATATCCAATTTTATGCCAATAACTTTAGTAAAAAAATTAACCCAAAATGAAGAATCATATGTTTCCCCCTGGCTACTAGGTAAAAGTTTAGTCTCATTCCTATTAACTGAAACATCAGAATGGGCTTGACAGGCTTCTCCCAGACACACACACAGCCCCCTGCACAGGGGAACCTCACCACCTCTGCTGCTTTAACAAAAGCATATTAACTTCCCCAGCCTAATTCTTAACACTATAGAGATCAGCAGAGCATTATTCACTTCCCAGTTTAGAGCCCCATCCTACTCCCACAAAATCTGTCATCTTGTCCACTGAAGTCAGAGACAAAATTCTTGTAACTTAACTGGCAGTGGGATAAAGTCCCAAGAGCCTCATAATGAAGACACAACTGTTTTGACTATCCTTATATATTAGGCTTTGAAACCTCTCTATAAAGTAATAAAAAAACAACATAAAAATACTCCGTGTGCTACAGGTCAGCCAATACAAAATTAGTCTTAAAATGTTACTTAAGGACAGTACGTAGATTTATGTTACACCAGGCCAACCTCTGCATCTCTGCACCAAGAATACCAAACTAGGCCACTTAGTTTCCCATGGGAAACACTTTAAGGCATTAGGTCCAGTGCAGTCAATGCTACTAGGGTTCTGCTTTCTACAAGGCTTTAGGCCCAGTTTGTCTTTCATCTCTTTTTGGTCTTGTCTCCTCTTCCCCTCTCTAACTAGCCTAGCTCTCTAGAATCGTTGCCCTCAAGTTAATAGTTACACAGAATTTGGACAAGTTAATGATATGTGTGGCAATCTAATGTTGATCAATTCTTTGTACAATGTTCAATTGCACAAGTGATAGCAAACACCTGCTTCTTCTATTTCCTAGCCAATTCCTGTAAAGCTAAACATCATAAGGGCACTTCTTGACCAGTACAGCATGTTTTGTCACATGTGGAGGACAAGATTATTTTAAGATTATTCGTTTTACTACTAAAATAACCTTCCTTAAAGCCTGGCTTAAGATGGTTTGCAAAGGATGTCAATTACCAGTTAATTACAGACTTCTTTTTTTTAGAAGAGAATTATTAATCCCCTCTACTCTGCCCTCTTGAGACCACATCTGGAATATTGTGTCCAGTGCAGGGCCCCTCAGTTCAAGAAGGACAGAGAGCTGCTGGAGAGAGTTCAGCACAGGGCCACAAAGATGATTAAGGGAGTGGAGCATCTCCCTTATGATAAAAAGCTGATGGAGCTGGGCCTCTTTAGCCTGGAGAAGAGGAACTGAGGGGTAACCTCATTGATGTTTACAAATACATAAAGGGCAGATGTGAGGAGGATGGAGCCAGGCTGTTCTCAGTGATGTCCAATGATAGGAAAAGGGGCAATGGGTACAAGCTGCAACATAAAAGTTCCAAAGAAACACAAGGAAAAATGTCTTCCCCGTGAAGGTGAGGGAGCACTGGAATGGGCTGCCCAAATGGGTTGTGGAGTGTCCCTCTCTGGAGACATTCAAAACCCACCTGGACGAGTTCCTGTGTAACCTACTCTAGATGGTCCTGCTCCGGCAGAGGGGTTGAACTAGGTGATCTTTCGAGGTCCCTTCCAGCCCTTAAGATTCTGTGTTTCTGTGATTATCAAAGCAGATGAAACTGCACAAATTCTTGGGTACTTTCTATGTAGGGTTTTGATTTGCAGCTTGGAGGAACAAAGGGAAATCCTCAAGTGTACAATCTTACAAAAACAAATATGCAAAGCAATACAGAAAAACCAATTCATGTTGACTAATCAGCCTCAGGGATGACAACAATTTCTGTCTCAGGTGACCAGAAGGTTACAAGAAAAACAAATTCAGGACTGAGCCACTGGGCAGGGCCAGAAGTCAAAATTACTGAAATCAAAGTCAGAACAGAGGTGATGATTTCAGAGGAAACACTGTTTTCAGCATCCAGCATCCAGCAAGATGGTGGACATAAGGTCCTTACATCAATAGCATTTGAAAACACATGTGCTATTGCTCAGGTTGGTAGACATGATAAAAGCACTGAGAGGAATTCTACATTGCATATGGTCCTAAAGTATTGAGGGCCCTACCTCAGGCTCTCAGCTGCATGTACTTATCTGTGAAATACAGACATGAGCAAAAAGTTATGAGTATCTTAACTAAAATCCTCCTTTATAACCCATTGCAAGATTTTGAGGTATTTTATTGCACTTTCAAGTGATACTTAGAAACTGAAAAGCAATAACCATCAATCCATAAGTAAGGAAAGAGAAAAAATGTAATGGAAGGTCATAAAATATATTTGTAGCTGTGCTATTCAATTTCATGCTAGTGTCCTATTGTTTACCAACAATGTCCAAGTCATATCACCTCAGTTATGTCAGAAACAAGAAGGGGAAGAAAAGATGCCAAAGCACGCCCTTAAGTATAATAAATGAAATGTCAACGGACTTAGATTAGTTTTTCTAGGCTCTCTTAATCAGCTAATCCTCTGCAAAACAAGCATAAGCTTGGCCTGTATTCAGTCTAGTTAGCAAGCTGCAAAAGTCTGTAACTTTTTTTGACAAAATAATAATAACAATAATAATATGTTTCTGGCCCTGTCTACTGTCAGTTTAGAGGACCAAATTAGACTCTTACTAAAATTGGTCTTGCCTTTATCATGTTGCTATGAAGTCCACACAATTTAAACATAAGCAAATTCTCCTCATGATGTAACTCCTCATAGTGATTCTGGACTGAGAGGCAGTAGACCAGTGGATACACATATATAATCTTCGTGTCAAGAATTTAAGTGGTTGATGGCATTTTTCCATATCTCAGGTATTTTCCATATCTTGTATCTCCATATTTTGCCATTCAAGACAGACTCAGAATTTTTGTTATTATGAGAGTAGATGAGGCACGGAAAACTTTAGTCCAGTTGCTTTTTTTGAATTGTTCATTTTTAAACTAGAGCTTTCCTCTTTCTTTTTCTTTCCAGGTTGAGCAAATAAAGTTCCTATTTATCTTTTCTACTTCTAAACAACAACAACTTGCAAACAGTCTGTTGTACTGATTTCTTTGAGATAATTTTCAACTCTCAATACTTTAAGCATCAACACCATCTTTTGTATAATGCTGTAGGAAGGACAGCCACGTACTGCAGGCCAGATTCAAGGAGGTCCTGGTCTGGCAGGGGGGTTGGACTACATGATGTTTGAGGTCCCTTCCAACCCGTAAGATTCGGTGATTCTGTGGTCTCTGGAAATGTTACATTATCTCTTAATTTCTGCCTGTCAATCAGAGACAATCTTACCATGCCAGGAGTAGCAATGTTAGTAGTTCTGTGGTTAAATATCTAGATATTGGTGCAAGTATAGCTACTCTGCTTTGCAGAAGGTGTAGCAACTCAGAGTGTCAGTAAAAAGATCTAATCCCTATCTGTACTACAATTTCCATCAGCGAAGCTTTAAGAGAGGTAAAGTCCTGGGTTTATTTTGGCCACTCTTGGTAAGTTTCTATTTTTGGAGTCTTTAAAAGGCTCTCAGATTTGAATTGTGAATTGTGACTTCTGAATGAAGATCATGCAAGTGTCATAGAAGTGGTTTGTTTACTGGAAATATGAGACACCTTTTATCAGAGATAGTGTGGATGACAAGAAACTGTGAATTTTAATTAGGGTAAGGAAATAGAAAAAATAACCTTTGTCAGCCTACGAGACAGAAAGAAAAATGTTTTCCTTTACTTTTCTCTTTCTCATGAATATATCCATAAGGGGATGTACTCTTTATGGTCAGATTCTGGATTTGTGTATGTCTACTGCTTTCACTTGCCTCCTTAAGAACTTTTCTCCACA
Source organism: Colius striatus (assembly GCF_028858725.1). Classification (NCBI taxonomy): domain Eukaryota; kingdom Metazoa; phylum Chordata; class Aves; order Coliiformes; family Coliidae; genus Colius; species Colius striatus. The sequence continues at coordinate 5,547,418 of NC_084767.1, forward strand.
GGAGGATCAGGCCTTAGATTAGTTAAGAGTTACTGAGTTTAGTTAATACCAACAATGTATTGGTTTGCAGACAGTGATTTCCCTGTTTGAATGAGATAGAGGAATGAGAGTAAACCTCTTTTACCCTCTCACAACAGTTAAGGGAGACATCTCTGTGTGACTGGAAAACAAAGAAATGAAAGACTCAAAGGCTGAGGACTGGTTGAATGATACCTTCATCACCTCTCACAAGTGTTTGCTCTCTGTAGGGCCAGAAGGCTTCAGCAAAGAGAACAATGCAACTGCTCCAGGTAGTCAGGACATAAATTCCTCACAACCAGGACATTTTTCTTAATAGCTGGTTTAGCTGGACAAATACATCATGTACCTATTAATGCAATGAAGAATGAAAACTGCTGTACTTGCAATAGCATCATACAGTACTTCTATTTCTCCCACATTATCTTCTGCAATATCATTGTCTAGTTTGATATTTCTCCTTCCTCAACAGCAAAGTGGTCTCCCCCAACACACACACACACAGGTTGTCCACAAACAGGAGCACAGTTCTGCACCATGTTGGTGACTGCAGGTTATTGTGATTCCCATGGCGTCCCCCAGCCTGGCAGCCGAAGCACTGCTGGGATATGCAGCCCAAGGCATCCCACAGAGCCACTAACATGCTTGAAAACCAAAACCAAATGCTAGTCATCACTACTTGCTTGTAGTAGTTATCATTTAACCGTCTTTCCTTTAATTTTCTTTATCGAATTTTATTCCATTGTCTTTGGATGTTCTTCCTATTTCTCACGATCTTTTCTCACTCTTATCCTAACCCTCATCTCCAGAAGGCCTGCAGTCACTCCCAGCTTGATCAGCTCTTAGTTTTACAACCATATTATCTATTCCATCCTCTACTGTTTGTAAACTGTGGGGTTTTTTCCCTATATTAAATAAGTCCAGGGGAATGTAAACAAACACTGAATGCTGGAAGGAAAGAAACCAGGAGCTTTAGAAATCCAATTAGCTTTAAAACCTTGGCATGCTGACTTGGCTGAGCATGTGGTGGTAAAAAGGACCCCAGAAAGCTTAAATAAAAGATAAACGCATCATTTCTGCATTCTCTAAACTCATACTCCTAACAGCTCTGGTCAGAAGCAGCTTATTAGTCTTACAGGAAGACTTTTACTAGCTGTACACATGTAGCATTTCAACTTTCCCTGTTCCTCTGGCTGCAGTGGAACCACAGCATGATCTGCAGGGGAGAAGGGGAGGTTTCCAGCCAGGCCATCAGCAGCCACTCGCTGCCAGTACTGAGGAAGTCTCTTGCTGATCACATTCCAAGTTTGATCTAGTCACTTTTCAAAGGAAGGCTGCGTTCCAGCATAAAACAAATTTCTCACAAAACAATGCTCATTTTTTGCAAAAGTTGCCTTCTCAAGAACAGAGTAAGAGAAGGGTTTGATATTGTTGAAGCTTCCTGGTTTTCATGTTTCAGAAGTCATTTGGTGTCACTTTGTATTTTGCAGTGATTTATACAACACTGGAATTTTCTCTTGTGGAGAATGTTGAAAAGTTCAGATTTACCTCCAGTTAGAATTACTAGAATCTGCACCAAAATGGAATAATTATCTCCTCTGAATGAAGGAGGACATATTTGCTTTCCAAGGTAATCTTAACTACTTAAATTTGACCAAATTCTATAACAAAACTTCCAAATTGTAATTGGAACCAATTCTCTAACTATTTCTATTTTATGGTATTCTAACAAGAAGGAAGTTTTCTCTCCAGAATACCCCCACTTAGTGTTTCAAGTTTTAAAACATTTCATTTTCTACTACTTATGATCAGATACAACTAGTTTTAAATTTTATGGCTCTTCTTTAATCTTAAGACAATGATAAAAAGCTGTGCAGTGGAGCTCCTTCATTTTCTATTACTCTGATATCAATTGTCACATTGCAAAGCTGTTAAAACAACTACAGACCATTTTATTTCAATGAAAAAAAATCTGTAAAGAGGAATGCACATTCACTCTAGGTTGATTCTCATCTAAGCAAAACTGGATTTAGAAGATTCTGAAATGTGATTTTTTGTAATAAAGCACCTGACAATCCTAAACTCATCCAGAGACATCTTCTCTTAAATCTAGGAAATTCGCAGTACTCCTGCTCAACTACTATCTAAGTACCAAATGCTTGATTCTGAACAGAACTAATGATTTGATGAGTAATTTATATATTATTTATATATATTAATGTAAAATATACAACTTATTAAAAATGGATGTTTAATTAATAGAAAGTCAATTATCCAACAGAAAGTGTTTAGAAAAGAGATCAGCAGTTGAAGTTCAAAACTAAGTAAGATGTGAGGACAGTAGAAAGATGTATTTTAAAATTAAGAGGAGGAAAAGAAATGAGTAACTGGAAAGTGAATATGCCTGTACAGAAAACAAAAAAACACAGACATTAAAGGCAGATAGTAAAGGAGAATATGGTTAATTTTAGATTAAAAAAAAAAAAAACATAGCTTAAAATTTTCTGCCACTGAATATAAATAGTAAGTTCATGGCATTCTTGAAAATACACGCACAGAGAATACCCTCTCCCATAAAGATGACTCACATAAGCATTAACATAGGATGTAAAACTCTTCAAATGTCCTTTTTGAATGCAAACTGCAGTATTTTGGGCTGTATATTGGGAAAGGGGCCAGTAGATAGAGTCGAGTGAATATGTCCTTCTACTCAGCACTCATTAGACCATGCCTGGAGTACTGCATCCATGCAGGGGAAGACAATGATAAACTGGAGTGAGTCCAGTGGAGGCAATCAAAACAATCACTATGCAGCACATAGTGGAAGAAGAGGGTGAAGGAACAGAGTTTCTTCAGTTTGGAGAAGGGAAGGCTTCAGGGGACCTAATGTACTGTTGATACTGCTTTGAGCAGGATGCTGGACAAGAAACTCCATAACATCCTTTCTCGTTGCAATGATTCTGTAATTCAATTATGTTGTTGGTCTTTGGTTCCATCATATAGAAATATATGTATTCCTTGCATGAAGGCTGAAGGAGGAAATAAAACCACACAATAGAACCCATAAATATTCCACAAATTACTGCCATCACAGTAGATCACTTAATACCTAGTTGCTTTCCTCTCTGTGGCTGGAAGTAGCACACAGAGCAGAACAGCAGATATATCAAACACAATTCCAAGTTTATGTTAGCTCAAAAACATCACCTTATATATTCTTTGCTAAGCCTCTATCATTTTTGAACAATCATGGAGGACAGGTGAGGTGTCTGAGGACTGGAGAAAGGCCAATGTCATGCCAGTCTTCGAAAAGGGCAGGAAGGACGACCCAGGAAACTACAGGCTGGTCAGGCTCACCTCCAGCCCTGGAAAAGTGATGGAACAGCTCATCGTGAATGTTATCACTGAACATATGAAGGATAAGATGGTTATCAGGGGGAGTCAACATGCCTTCACCAAGGGGAAATCCTGTTTGACTAACCTGATATCCTTCTATGAGTGCATAACCGGCTGGCTAGATGAGGGGAGAGCAGTGGATGTCATCTACCTTGACAAAAGCAAAGCTTTTGACACCGTCTCCCACAACATTGTCATCAGAAAGCTCAGGCAGTGTGGCTTGGATGAGTGGACAGTGAGGTGGATGGAGAGCTGGCTGAATGACAGAGCCCAGAGGGTGGTGATCAATGGCACAGAGTCAAGTTGGAGGCCTGTGGCCAGTGGAGTTCCACAGGGATCAGTTCTGGGGCCAGTCTTGTTCAACATCTTCATCAAGAAGAGAGTCCAGCACAGGGCCACCAAGATGATCAAGGGTAAAGAACATCTTTCATACGAGGAAAGGCTGCGGGAACTGGGGCTGTTTAGTCTGGAGAAGAGGAGATTGAGGGGAGATCTTATTAACAGTTATAAATATCTAAAGGGTGGGACATCTCACTTTTCTATAGTAGATAGTAACAGGACAAGGGGTGATGGGATGAAGCTGGAACACAAAAAGTTCCACTTAAACATAAGAAAAAACTATGTCACTGTTGAGGTGAGGGAGCCCTGGCACAGGCTGCCCAGAGGGGTTGTGGAGGCTCCTTCCTTGGAGGTCTTCAAGACCCACCTGGACACTTTCCTGTGTGACCTGATCTAGGTGAACCTGCTTCTTCAGGGGGTTGGACTAGATGATCTCTAAAGGTCCCTTCCAACCCTACCATTCTACGATTCTATGATTCTTTTCAGATTGAAACTGCAGGTAATCACTATAGAATCTGATCACCTTGCACATGCACACAACAGGAGCAGTAGGTTTTCTGGAAGTAGTTTGAGGAGTTTTGTCTGATTGGTTGGATGCATTGGCACATCTCATTTTGATACTAAGTTCTTTCTTCCTTAAAGTGGAAGTGGAAACTCAAACATGTTCTGTGTATTACACTTTTGTCATGAAGCTCGCCAACTATTACATTAAGGATCCTTAAATAGAAGATCTTAACTTTCCCATCCTCCTTTCTGTACAAATACAGCAGTCATTTGTGAGAGGTAGAAAAGAAGCAGATATTTAGGTGGAAGAATAATAACAGAGCAGGAAAGAATATGAGAGAGAAGTGTTTGTGTCTGTGTGTGCACATGTTTTTTTCCTCTGCAGAGGCCTACATCAAAACATCTTTCAGTGAAGAGCTTTCTTTAATTAAGAAGACTGGGATTAAGCTAGTTCAGAAGATTTTTCTACCGTTCGCTGTGCTAATTTAAGGACTTTTCCAAAGTCCACTGAAGTCCCTATGTGTCTTTACAAAGGCTTTCAGAGACTCCCACTGACTCTAGGGGACTCTGAATTTTAATATCTTATTGATGTTCTGGGCAGATATTCTGCAGAATATGAGAAGACAGCTAATATGGCAAATTGTTTCCCACAATGTTCCCTAATTTCATTGAGGTTGCTTTACTTACTTTCTGTGTAATAAAGCATTCATTATAAAGAACCAGTCAGATCCTAAATGAAATTAACTGTTACTGAATAAAACACTTGTTAGTTCCTTTTTATGATATTTGCTGTTGTTCAGTGTATTTCCAAACTGAATAGCTTTAATAGCTTTGCAAAAACATCACTGGTGTCCACAATACAATGAGAAGTGAGATTGTGGTGCTGTGTTTAATAAATCACAGAAAAATACAAGAGAAGATAAAACATACATTCCCTCAGAGTTAAGCTGTTAGACGTGAAGCACTAGGAGAGCGATCACTTTGAGTAGAGAAGTCACTCTTGCTACCCCTATCATAAATAAATCACTGAGGAGATAATCATATGCAAATTTTCCCAGCCATTGTGAAAAGCAATCTAAATCAGTACAGGGAAATATTTAATCTGTTTATCAGTCTGTGATGGGAAAGTAGCTAGAGATTAAAGAAGGAAATACTAGTCACTGTTTAGAGATTTTGTGTAGTAGGCTTAGGTTTATCATTTTATCAAGGTACCAAAATAGCCCACAGTTGTTAGCTCCTGACAAGTTAATTATGAAGTAAAGCACGTGTGCAGCTAAATAAAAGGTATTGTTGTTAATTCAAAGAACAAGGTAGGGAAAAGGGGAATGTTAAAAATATACAAGCTAATCAAAATATTTTTCATATCTTCATATGGTGAAAGGCTGTGGATCTTTGCATAACAGTCACTAAATTAAACTATATTTAGAAGTATATGGCACGTATGGCAACATTCATCTAAAGCACCTTCTAGATAATAAAAACCAGCTTTTCCTCTCACTCTGTGGAAAACTCAGGCTGGGATTCCACCCAGTGAGGAGGAACTGAACACAAATACTCTGAAACTTTCCGAAGCCCTAAAGAGAATCAGTGCCCAAATAAGTATCTGTCTTAGACATTCTGTTTTTCTAACAGCTAATCCTCATCCTAAATAACAGATATATTTACCAAGGGGATCTAAGACTACAGGGTCAGTGGGATTCCAATACTGCAAATGTAAACCTCTGCTGAGCTGCCAAAACTTAAGTCATAAAGTTTTCCTGATAAACAAAGTTATAGTCTTCAGAGTTAATCAGAGAAAGGAGGACTAGAAAGGATCTGACGAGGTCACTCAGGGCACCCTCCAACCCAAAGGCTGGATCAGCTATACATAAATCAGTAGATGTGTGTCTACTTTGTTTTTAAGAGCCTTCAGGGCTGGATTTTTGCACCCTTCTTAGACAGTATGTTCCAGAATTTTCCTATCTTTGAATACAGAAAATGTCTCCCAATCTATAATCTCAGTCTGTCTTGCTGCAATTCAAATCACTGTGCTCCATGCATTTTCCACTGTGGACAAAGAAAACAACTTAATTTCCTTCCCATTTGTAGGTAACTCATGTTTTTAAAGATAAATTGTCATGTCTCTCCTCAGTCCTTTTTCCTTCACTATGATGAAAGTTGTATTACAAAACTACTGCATTTCAGAGCAGCAATGTATCTCATTCTGTGCATCAAAGAGCTTCTATTAATCTCAGGAAATACTCTTGAATTCTGCCTTTTCTTGGGTGGTAACGAAAGTAGCAAGACCCACCAAACACACTACTTGAATGTGTTGTGCTATTCACTGTGAGTTCTAGTGGTTCAGAGAGTTGTGCCAGGTCTCATGGTTGTCTTTTGTGTAAAACAAACGCATTCTTACTGGTGAAAATTATTTATGATGTGATCTTCAGCTAATTGCTTCTACTTTCTGGTAGCTCAGATTGTCCACTGGTAAAATCGGGAGGATGGCATGAATTCAGGATGACTGACAGATGAAAAGTGCTACCTGAGAGCAAATAAGTCATGGTCCTATATATGAACTTATTGTCACTGGGAGTGCAGTGACTTCTCTTATGCCAGGGCTTTCTTGGAATGTTACCACCTCATTTTGAAAAAAAATAGGAAGTAATAACATATCATATCATAGACAAAATTCATAGATTAAATCCATTTCCCTTCAGAGCAGTTTCACACACACACACACACACACACATATATATATATATGTATGTATATATTAGGGTAAAGAAGTCAAGAAGAATTCTATCCAGTTTTCATATATCAGTCTGAAATAGAAGCACTTAACACACCAGTCTATAAACAAATGGCTTTATAAAAGTAATATTCCTTGTTCAGCAAAGCACACTTCCTCATCTTCTTGTGGAAACTTCATCTACTAGTTCATGTATAAGTTAAAAGTCAACAACATATGCACTGTGCTGTTTGTAGAATCAGTAACAGTGGAGAATGAAGTAGTGTTTAATGGTCAGTGTTTCCATTAACTCCTTGACATTTAGTCCTGAATTTCTTAGCTTCAGAACTTTTCTACTCTTGTAGATAAACACTGATCTTTATTTTGAAATCGCATCACATACAGCTTTTCAAACTGATCTATTTCCAGATTTTCTGTTAATGAATCAGCTAGGGTCACGATAGCTCTCAAATGATTTATTGGTGCTCAGTAATTTTCTAGAATCAGGCCTGAACACAAGGTGCCTCCATCAGTCAGGACTGCTATGACAAAATTCTCTGCTCCTTTGTGCTATTGCTTTTTAATACAAAAGAGCTTTGAAAATGCTCACTGCAGCTGCTGAAAATGGCCTGCCATCATTTTCTTCAAATGGCATTTGAAAGGTAGCCTATCATGAAAGATAAGCATAAGATCCTTATCTTTTTTCCTTAAGGAACACATACTTACAAATATTAGCTATTTTTCAGCTTTTTAACCTTTTTGCCTATTTGGTCTCTTAGTCTTTACTGTATGTAGTTATATTCTGTTCATGTGCAATGGAAATTATGCAAGCACACCTCATTTATCTGCATTGCTTCCCAATTTTCTTCTCTGTAGCTTAGTTCATTTTATTTATCCTTAGGGAATTTTACAAAATTTGTCAGTAAACTTTTTTTTTTTTAATGGAAAACAATATCATACCAATTACTCTGACCATATTTAACCTGCCTAAAACCATTTAAATCTGGTAGAGGAATCCCTAACCTAAAGGGAAAATATTAGCAATTATTATTTACAAAATGAATCCTGGAAAGATTTGCAGTTGTGCATATGGGAGATTTTGGAGCATCTTTCTCATCCTCATCTCCTAATTGCCTCAGTGGCAGTTAGAAATTTAGATCAATGTTTCCTAAAGCCTTATAAGAATTTGACACCTATTTAACAGTTTATTCCATAGAATTACATGAATTGTTATGGAATCTTTCATCAAAGACTATGTAACACAAGATGCAATTTTAAGTGCTTGCATTGATTTGATTTATCTGCTGGGAGTTCCTGGAATACAATTCATAATTTCTTTGATGGTAAACATTTTGTACTCTGTACTTTCTGCAGTATCAATCAGGACAGAGATAGGAGCTCCATCAGATGGTCGTAAGAGGCGTTGGTCAAACCCTGCAAATCATTAGCAGTAACAAAGCAGTAAGGGACATGGTTTTAACTTGCAAGAGTCTTGCACATGAAGTGAAAGTCAGTAAAGTAAAGGAGTCATGAAAGAAATGCTACGAACCTTGTAATTTAAAATCTCCATTTTAATCTTGAGGGACAGTTGGCTGCTTAGCTCCAAGGCAATAGCTAGAGATAGTGCCAGCTAGCACCATCCCAAAACACTGCCAAGGAGAAAAAAAACCTACTATTCTGAATTCATGGCATTTTTCCTAACTCCTGTTGCCCAAGTGAAGGGAAGGAAGAGTTTCTCCAGATAGCTGATGCCACCTTAGAATCTTTTCTCTTCTAAACAAGCAGTGATGAGTGAGGAATGATCCATACCTACCTCCCTTGTTATGAGCTAGGACTTACACTACTGCAGTCAGCATCAGGCCATCATTATCATCTAGAAAAACAGAGGTATCTGCTGTGGCACATGAGAGTTATTTACCCAAGAAGCTAGGAAGTGCCTTTGCATAGTATTGAGGCCCAAGTCATGGCCTCTACATTGCTATGAGATGGGAAATGTGCCTAGAATGATATCCCTCCCCACTAAGGCATCCTTGCAGTCACAACTGACTCAGCTGCTTTTACAGCCCAAGGAATTTGAAACCACTCCAGTGCAAAAGTTCAGTCTTCTCAGGCTTCAGTGTCACCTGCCTTTTGAAAAACTCTTCAAATCTAATTGCGGTTCTTGATATAAGAATTCTCTCCTGAATCCCTGCTCTTTGATTACTTGAGCTAGACACAAAGGTGTTTTCCCAGCTGGATAACTGTTGAATGACTGTTTTGCTTTTAAAATGACATACATTCTTTTATAAAGCCTCATTTGCTAAATTTAGCTGATCAATTGCATGCTTTCAATACTAAAAGTACATTAAATGGATTTCTGAGTAGAAGTTCTTCATTCGGGCAGCCTCTTTAGGGATGTTACTTAGTTATGAATGGAAGGGAAAGTATTCATAAAATAACTTCTCTGTTGGGGTTACACCATTTTTATGAATGCCTGAGATGTGGGAAGTACCACAATTAACTTCAGGTTTCAAGAGCTTTGTACTATCAGAATAATCTAGATAAACAGAGTGATGTGTAGGAGCTGTCAGAGAATGAATTAGAAGTTACAAGGTGTGGCTGAACACACTCCTTCTAACAAGCCTGGGAGAAGTCAAATCCTTTCCTTCAAAAATGACATTTAAAGCCTTTTGAAGAAGACACAACCTTATTTCACATGTGCACTGTGCAATAGCTTGGATAATGGAGGTTTGATCTTTCATTGTTATCAACAGACATTAGTGCAACAGATGTGCACATATAAACACATAGACTGCTTTTTATATTTTAATTCTACATTAATTATGTGTTCCTTTAGCTTTCAGAGGATGGAAAGCATTTCCTTATTAGCTTTTAAAATAACAAAAACCCCACATTTTCTTACCAAAAAACCAAAAAATGAAAGCAAAATGCATTAAATGTTTTTTGTAAACAGATGCTAAGAGTGATCTGATGGGACATTCACCCTTCCTAAAGGCAGACGTTTCAATTATCTCAGATATTGTCTCTGCTTGTTTCTTCTGGACAGGATCTCTGTTTTCAGCTCTGAAGCCGCCTGAAACAATCTTCAAGGTGATTTTTTGGCTTGGTTACTTTAACAGCTGCTTGAATCCAATCATCTACCCTTGCTCAAGCAAAGAGTTCAAGAGGGCCTTTATACAGATCCTGAAATGCCAGTGCCACCGTCGAAAGCAGTTGGGGTGGTGGCCCTACAGCTACAGAAACTGGAATCGGTGCTCCTTTGAACACCCTAGGAAAGACTCTCTGGAAGACAGTGGGAGTTTCCTAAGTGGCAGTCAGAGGACATTATCTTCAGCATCTCCCAGCCCGGGCTACCTGAGCAAAATCACTCACCCACATATGGAGATGTGCACATTCCAGGAATGGAAAAACTCCAGCTCTTTCCTGAGCCCCTTACAGGAAGGTGGCAGACAAAAGGACCCATGCCAGTTCTTCACCTTCAATCTCTTAACAGAGCGCAATGGACACGTTCCCGCTGGCAGCCAAGCTCCTAGCAATGGGGACCATGAGGCCATCTGTGACACACTGAATGGCAAAACCAACTGTAGAGCAAACATGATGCTGGAATGAATAGATTCTAAATGATCCGTTCTCTTTATACAATAAGTTGTTTGATGTTTAGCCCAGGTGAAGAAACAGACCTTTGCACAGTGTCTCAGTATAGTACTAGAAGGAAGCAGGTGAGGAACTGGCAGATTTGCTGTCACAAGAGCGGCAAAGGGTAAAGGGTCAACCATATGCCCAGTCAATTGCCAGTGGGGCTTCTGAAGCAAAACCAGAATGCAGGGAAGGTGCCACATAAACCCAGGGAAGTGCACATCCAAGGATTTAGCTGGTGTAGGAGTGCTGTGGAACAGCCAAACATACATGTATATAGAAAGAACGTATAAATATGGGGGCGGGCAGGGGAAATGTGTGTGAATGTGAGTGCACATGTGTGCTGGCCTCATGTACGGGTGCCCTAGAGTGGAAGCGAGCAATGCAGTGTTGATTGTACCTCTCCAGGGTACTGGTTGATGCTGATTTTGCCTGTAAATTCTTATTGTTGTTGTACTTCACTGTACATTAGCACTTTAAATGGAAAACAATGTCAAAGATTAAAGTAATTTCGCAACAATTTAAACGTTTGGACCTATTACTATAGGACTGGAATTCAGCCCTCATTGGGATTTTCTCTTCAAAATAAAACACTTGTAGCAGTTAAGTTTGCCATTGTAACTCCTGGGATGTCTCTCCAAGGATGTAACTCCTTGAATGTCTCTGCAGTTGCTTCCCTTCCACGATTCCCTTAGCACCAACAGATGTAACCCCTCTATGTTTTACCACGTTCTTTTTTGAAAGTTTGCAAATACCAGCAATCATGAGAGCTCATAATCTACATTTCAGAGCATTAGTGAGTGTCTTGTAAACATACAGGCTATGAGAGGATGTGATTTATAAAAGTAACACTCGTAAATCATTCCAAATACCTCATAAACAGTGTTGTGGACACAACACAAAAGAGCACTGACCACTGGAGACCCAATGACCAGCCTTAGGACAAATATGCTGAGATCCTGGTTCTCTCAGCACACTTTTAAAATAGTATTGCACATTTGGAGGCTTTTACTTTGCCACTCAGATAAGAAGATAAAGAGTCAAAACAATGGAGTAGTCTAAGTTTCACTGTCATTAATATTTTCCAGCTCAATAACGTAGTACTGTAACAGAAATCCTGAGAGTATCTCCTAGGACAGTTCAGGTCACGTTTGGAAGTTATTTTCCCCTTTTGCAAATAAGTGTAAATTGTTACATTAATGACTGTTTCTTTTACATGAAGTGGTGCAAACCATGAAAATTGATATTTACTCCTTCATCCAACAGAGATTTTCCGTATTAAGAATGTTAGTGACTCTCTTTTAAAACTTGAAACAGAGAATGACCCATAAACTGATGTACTAAAACCACTTAGGGACAATTTAACCATGCTAAGTCCCAAGGGAGAGACATTTCCTTTTGTGTGCTTAAATGTATAGGAAAGTCACATTTCAAGGTCTTCCCATGGTCCTATGTTACAGTAAGACACATATAAGTATATTTTAAGTCTTATCCTGATTGAAGTTATGGTCAATCTCCTATTTTAATAACTTCATTTTGATTGTAGGGAAGGCTATAATGTCCTCTTAAAAAGACAGTGCTTAAAAAATGCAAAAGTATTACAAAGTACATAAACAAACTCTTGTTGCTCCTATGGAACAGGCTGCCCAGAGGGGTTGTGAAGTATCCTTCCTCAGAGGTCTTCAAGACCTGGCTGGACATGTTCCTATGTGACCTGATCTAGGTGAACCTGCTTCTGCAGGAGGGTTGGACTGGATGATCTCTAAAGGTCCCTTCCAACCCCTACCATTCTATGATTCTATGTTGAGTTTGCCATAACAAATTTTCTCACTAGGTGTGATGTACCAGTCTGAAGCTACTCTCTTCAGGCCTCTAAATGGCATGAACAACTGTATTTCTAACGTATTGTTAGAGGTTTGGGAAGGAACCTACTGTAGTCTATTAAGTACTTCTGGGTTTTGTAAAGCTTCTTCAAAATTACTGTTAACTGGAAATAAATTTGTTCAATCTAACCACCTGACAGCACACTTAGTCAGGTTTTGAGCCACACATGACTTGTATAGTATAAAGTAAATCCAAGTAATATTCATATGAGAGAATTTCTAAGTGATATTTGAGAATTTCCTGCAAGGTTTCAGAACAAATAGCATTCCATTACTCAAGAGCCTTAACTATGTAGCTCTCAGAGACCGATAACTCTTATGATTAGTTTCTGGTCCTAGTAAAGGCTGTGTGATCTCTGATTACCATTTAAGCTCCTTAAATAGTGATGTAATTCTCTAATTAATGATGAAATCAGATAGGCTTTTATGCCATATTTAAGTGACCTACACATACTCATCTTTGTACATTTTTATGTGTAACGTTACAAAAACTGCAAGTAAAGTTCCCTTACAGCTATTTTTAAATCTATACAAAGAGAATTTCAGTCATTTTAGTGCAGAAGAAACAGCTTTCTCTAAACACTAGTTGATCATGAGACAATATGCATTAACATCATACATTAGTCCATGTCATTTAGAATATCTAGTGCCTCTAACCTTATGAACCATTATACCAAAATCCTCTGAGACCAAAAAACCCCACAACACATATCCTATAAGCCTTAAAGAGTGGATAAAGCATTCCACAGCAGGACAGCAAGATTTTTCCCCAAGAGTTACATTACTCTCAGTAAGCTTGAGCTGGGAAGGCTGCTCGACTCTGTAGAAACAGCAACACAGACTGATCCACCCCTGCTCTGATCCAGCCAGCCACAGTACTGCTGCTATTCCCATGTGCTGCCTAACATGGGAGGCACATTTGAACCACCTGCAAAACACAGGGGGATCAAGAGACACAAAACCTCTACCCTGTAGTGCTTCTCTTCCTCAAGTTGATGAAAGTATGTTAAGGGCAACCTCCCAGGGGACATGACTAGGTTATGCTGCCTGGGCAAGAAAACAGGAAACAGAGAAGCTCTGCTTTGGGATTTCTGATGCTAGGGAAAACAAGAAGGGGAAAAGTTTATTCACCATGTTGAAGCTGAAAAACAAGAAGTTGGAAATAATCACAGGCAATCAAAATAAATATACTTTGTCATTTCTAAGACATTCACATTAGGCCTGCTTTTCTTAGCATATTCATTAGGCCACATCCTAAGGGATTGTCTCAGACAATCTCTAGCATCAGAGAGATGAAGGAATAACAAACTGTAGGCTCCAGCACAGCAACCAATGATAACAGAAAGAAGTGAGAACAAGTTCAGGCAATACCCAATATGTACTTCAGCTATCATTTTAACAAACTGTCTCATTCTTAACCCTTATGCAATTCTATGTTAAGACTGGAGACCCTACAACCTGTAATGACTATAAGATAGAATTCCTAATATTTCTCCAAAATACATCTCTCGAAGCTTTTTTTCTGGGTCATGTACATATCTGGCCATGCCAGGCTCTCCATAGCCATGTATATTACATGCCTCTTCCCAAATAGATTACTGTTCATCTTCTAAGCTCTCTGCTTTTTGTCTCATGAATTCCCATCTTCATAGAGTCACACAGAGCCTGTTCTTAGCAACACTATACCAGTGGGGTGGCATCCATGTAAACATGCTAAATTATGCAAGGCATCAAAAGAATTCTGTCACAACTACTCATAAGCTGTCAACAAATACCTACTTCACCTCCAGCCACAGTTTCACTGAAGATACACACAACAAAATTGGTTGTAAAAATGGGGAAAAAATACGTGGATCTGAGGGAGGGACCACAAAAATTGCAGAGAAAGTCTGATATGACACCTTGAAATATGAAGAAGCCCTTGAAAGGCCACATGACTTCTCTAGAACGAATCTATTTTGAATATCTTTAACACTGAATCTTCTACGATCACCACCAGGCAAAGCCAATCCAAATGAGGACATACAAAACACCCTCTTCACTTTGTTAGTCCTTTACTTGTTGCAATGTTTTCCTTTAAAGGAAAAACTGTTGGGAACAGGGCATCATCATCAAACCTTGCAGGATGAGCCCAGATTAGCCCATTTTTTTTTAGTACAGCCAAAATTAATTTGACAAGCAGAACATCCACAATCTATTGAAAGGGCAATTGGCACATGATGGTGGTCTGTCAGATGCAACTATGCTCCATCATGCATATTTTTAATGCATATTAACAGATCTCCTGTTGAACCCAAATAGATTTGTCTCCAGACTCTTTGTTTGCCATTTAGCACATAAGATGTTCATAAAACACTGTGTATTTCTCCAGGTTAAGCTACTGTGTGGAAATTAATCACTAACTAGGGGCTTGTACAAAGCCATTCTGCTGAGAGGCATAGCTGTAATGGCTCACAGAGTATTGTTACAGCCCAGCTGCACATAAATTAAACCCATTAGCCTTCAATGCACTCAGCTATCACAGAAGTGCTTCTTATTTTTGAAAATAGTTATGGTAAAATCAATCCAACTGAGTGAAATTCTCAAGCATTCAACATGCTTTACTCTTTGGAAACACAGTTCTCTATTATCTTTCCAAATGTGACAGGGAGAGAAGAGGCAACATTAATATTATAAAGTGCAGTTTTAGTTGAAACAATGTAAAAACAGCAACTTTCTACTCAACAGATGTGCTCCCTCTCAGTTTCTGTGCTTTATTTTTACCTGATACAAATGAGCATAACATTGCACAAAACGGGACATGATAATCCACAACAGCTATGGTATGAAAGTATTGGTGTACTAACAACTGCTTATTCCTGTTAGTGGCCACAGACTAACCAGCACTTTCCCATAAGAATCATCTGGATTCTGTTTTGATACACTCAACAAAAGATGTGTTTACCTTTTTTTTCCAAACCATGCTGGCAGTGCTATCGCTGACACACTTCGTAGAGTGGAACAAGGTATCACAGGGATGCATCAGACAAAGAAACAGCATTTTCATCCTGAAGTAATAAAAAATAAACACTTCAGAATATGAAGACACATCATGTTAGTTCAAGTCACCTTAAGGGAACCACTAACTGTCTCCACCTAATATGACTCTTTTAGGACTGGAAGAGGTATCAGTCATCTTCCTCATGAAATATGTAATTCATGCAAAAGGTAAGTCATGATCCCAAGATCAGTAAAAACCCTTGAACCAGTAACACACTGGTCAAGGGAGGACTAATCAAGGAAAATTCCAGCCTCTGCCTTAATGACTGGGTTTTTTTTCACCTCCAGGCTATATAATACTCTGAACAGACAGAGCAAGGAGCAGAGAACAGTGCTCCTGCCTTTCATATGGCCATATGATTCCCTCCCTCTGGCACAACACATCTGGAGGTCTCAGCCATACAATGGTATGCCTTCTACAGGAAACAAAACCTTTTCTCTGGGGCTTAATGCATAGAAAATGGAATCTATGAGTCCATCTTATAGAATGACTACTGTGCCAATTGCCATTCTGTAATTGTTGGGCCTCCTCTGTTTTTTTGAAAAGCGAGCTTTACTCTTCCCTCCAAAACACAGTTGAAAGTGTCTCCTCTCAGCGAACACATCTAGACTGTGGATCCCAAGGGTTTGGAGATACCTTCCTGCAGCATACAGCAAGGTCTTTGGGCAGGTCTTTGGTTTCAGGATGCCTCCTGTCACCCCAGCATTTTCCCAGTACATGCCAGTAGGCAGTTTTCAACATAGGTTCTCCCAGGAGGTCTGTATTAGAACCCACTGTCAAACACCTAACTCTCTCCATGCATTGCACACAATAAAGTATTTTGTTGGTCTTTGTTCTCATCCCAGACAACCTTTATTTGTGCATGCATATTTTTTGTTTTATCAAATATTTTTCCCCAAACTTGTTTTACAAGAGTTCAATTGTTTCTAGCATACCTGTGTATCGCATTCAGCAGTATGTCAAGTATGAAAGAAAATCTCCAAAGGCTAGCAGAAGAAGACTGGGGCCAGTCTTGTTCAACATCTTCATCAACGACCTGGATGAGGGGACAGCAAATTTGCCGATGACACCAAACTGGGAGGACTGGCTGATTCCCCAGAGGCTGTGCTGCCATTCAGCGGGATCTCGACCAGCTTGAGAGTTGGGCACAGAGGAACCTCCTGAGGTTCAACAAGGACAAGTGCAGAGTCCTGCAGCTGGGAAGGAACAACCCCATGCACCAGGACAGGCTGGGGGTTGAACTGCTGAAGAGCAGCTCTGCAGAGAGAGACCTGGGAGTGCTGATTGATAATAAGCTAAATATGAGCCAGCAATGTGCCCTCGTGGCCAACGAGGACAATGGCAGCCTGGGATTCATCAAGAAGAGTGTGGCCAGCAGGTCAAGGGAGGTTCTTCTCCCCCTCTACTCTGCCCTGGTGAGGCCTCATCTGGAGTCCTGTGTCCAGTTCTGGGCTCCTCAGCTCAAGAGGGACAGGGAAGTGCTGGAGAGAGTCCAGCACAGGGCCACCAAGATGATCAAGTGTATAGAACATCTTTCATACAAGGAAAGACTGTGGGAACTGGGGCTGTTTAGTCTGGAGAAGAGGAGATTGAGGGGTGATCTTATTAACATTTATAAATATCTAAAGGGTGGGTGTCAGGAGGTTGGGACATCCCTCTTTTCTATAGTAGATAGTAACAGGACAAGGGGTAATGGGATGGAGTTGGAACAAAAAAAGTTCCACTTAAACATAAGAAAAACCTATTTCACCGTGAGAGTGACAGAGCAGTGGAACAGGCTGCTCAGAGGGTTGTGGAGTCTCCTTCCTTGGAGGTCTTCAAGACCCACCTGGACATGTTCCTCTGGGACCTGATCTAGGTGACCCTGCTTCTGCAGGGGGGTTGGACTAGATGATCTCTAAAGGTCCCTTCCAACCCCTACCATTCTATGATTCTAAGAAAGTGGAACAGCTATTTTACATACAAGTTGCTCATCAGAGGCATCTGTTCAGCTGATATTATAAGCAGACAGAAATGATGTGTCTTCTTAAGCTCTCTATCCATTGCTTACTATTTTAGGTTTGTATAAACATACACACAAACAACTCTAAACTCCCTCATCATACTCTTGGGATGTGTAATTATTAGTTTGTCTATGAAATGGAAGAGAAATTTCTCTCTGAACACAAAGTAATCAAAGCACCATTAACCATGCTTTCTGTGGGAAAATGTGCCGAAATCTTTGATTCCATCCTCCTGCTCGGGTGCCAGCCGGCTGAGAACAAGCACAATGTTTGAAAGGCATCAATAAAGTTAATATATACTGGACAGTATGTAACATTTTCTGGGAAACAGAATGAAATCTAGATATAAAAATAGATATGCCTTAGCCTATTCATAGAAAATTCCAAACTCAGGAACAGAGATCTTATTCCAATATAGTATGGAAAGCTGCTTTCACCTTTAATTGGAAAGGAATATATGAATATATATTAAAGTTTGCAAATAACATATAGCTCATTAACTTGCAAGAATCTTTACTCTGGTATTTTAAAGAAATGAGGCGCACACAATCATTGTCTGTCCATCTGTCAGCTTCCTTTCTCATCTTCTTATTAGCTTTGCACCTCTTAATTGATTTCTAACAAATTCAACAAGTTAAATTAAGACAGACAATTCTGTATTATGGAAATCTGTGGCATGATAGAGGGGACCCAAATTATTACCTCCTCTCAGCAGAAGAGTTTTCTTAAGTCTGTCCCTTGACTAATTTCAAAGCTTGCTGGCTACGAAGCTGGCACATGCTGACTAGTTAGCCAGCACACACACAGCCCAGAGGAAGCTAATCCATATGCTCTCGTTTGCCTGGTAAGACAGGGCAATGTGGAACAGGGCATGTGGGAGGACAACATGGACAACAAATGAAGGTGTTGAAAATACCAAGTGAAATGGAGAAGTGTTAAGAGATAAAGGTTACACATTCATAAATGAGCCTTTATTCATCCTAATGGTCACAGGATAACTGATTACACCACCTTAATCTTATTGGTTTATAACCGAGGAGATAAGCAAAGCTTCCCTTTGGAGAAAAGCAAGGCTGTTGTGTCAATTTATGTCACTACAACGTGGGCAGATGTATCGCATTCCTCTGCTGTCTTAACCTATGCCACAAAAGCATAGGGTTAAGTTCATTTATACTCAGTTGTAATCTATGATTTGGCTTTTTCCTAGAGTACCTGCAAGTTTACACATATCACATTCAAAGTTGAGTGTATAGTTCTGATAAGACTCATCTGAAACATTTTTCTTCTGCTTTTTAGTCATTCACAATGATATGCTTATTGCTGTTTTTAACCAAGCGCTGGCTTCGTGTTAAAGTCGCAGGGTTTATTTATTCCCCAAACCAGTGAACTCCATAGAGATTACAAACAAGGTTTGGTCACTTCTCTTTTCCCTTAATGTTGTTGAGCGGGTGAGTCGGAAACCGGTACAAGAAGCAGAATGCCCAAAATGAAGTTTACTGGTAGGGCACACAAACCCACCCAATGGATCAGTGACTTCTTTATGGCAAATCCTGCTTTAGATACTGTATGATGTGAACGGGCATAGATATGAGCTCAAATGAGACAAATTCATTTGAACAATGAGCATCCTGCCTCTACAAAACATGTGAAGAGTGATATAATGATGAAGGCAAAGAATAGTCTCAATTATCAGGTTGTACTCTTATTTTATACCCTGTGAACTTGAATCAAACTGATGAAAACAACAGAAGCCTTGAAAAAATACTGGGAAAGGGTCATTCAGATAAGTGGAATGCAACAAGGAAAGGAAATCTGCTGTTGGTACTTGATATTTCTTATGTCAAAGTATATTAACTTGACCAATGAAGAACATGCTACCTAGTAATTCCTATCATCTTTACAGGACTCCAGCCAAGATGGAAAAAAAGAGATTGGATGTTGAAAATTAATAAGAATCCTTCACAATTTCTTTAATAAGACAAGCTAAAAAGCGGATGTAGTAAAACTTTAATTTATAGTCCTGGTTCAAAAGTCTTTAATTGCCTATTTCACCATTTCCTTTAAGATGTTCTTTGGGAAGCACAATAATTTGATTCCACTGAGACTTGTGCACAAATGTTAAATTCTAGCAAAGAGGCTGAACTTTATATAACCTCTGGGAAATGATAATTATTTTTCTTTTGCTTGATTTGTTGAGCTTTGGTTTCTTCTTTGTAAAGATCAAAAAAACTATTTCCAAAAGTAAATTTTGCATATGCTCTGGAGTCTGAGGTAATTATGGAACAGTTCATCTCCTTCTTCTAGTTAACTTAGAGTCCAGTGCTGTACTGTTGTGAGCCAGCGGAGCTCCAGAGCTGGTTTCAATAAGAACTGGATCAGTTTCACAAGGAAAGAAATGGGGACCTGGTTTTGAAAAGCCCACATCGCCATCTATTGGACTTCTGCTCCAGGTGAGAGTCACACATACAAACCCAGATATGAGTTCCATGGATTTGACACACCACAAATTCAAGCTCTTTAAACTAGGAAGACTTTTTCTTAAGGCAGCAAAAGAACTTAGATATCCTGTGTTCAGTTTCAATTCGTTCTCCTCCAGGAGTGAAGAGTTCCTGAAGCTCAGTTTGTTTTCTTGAAACATTTCTTTTCCACAGTATGATCCATGAAGTGCAGCTGATTGGCAAGCTTAAAGAAAAAGATGTTAACTAATTGAATTCTGCACATGCCTTTAAATATCACCTCCTTAATCTTTTAGTCCATAAAGTGGCAATTCAGTTTCCATAGAAATTCATGTGCCTTACAAGTTTTATTATGTTTTATTTTTGAAAAGAGAGACTGTTGTTCAGGCAACCCAGGACTCAAACCTATAAAAAAAGAGAAAGCTGTGAAAAGTACCTTTTCCTTTGACTGAAGGCTTCCTGATATAACATGATAATTTTAGTAGATACTCTTAAATTCAGTCTTCAGTTTTAAAACAATTCACCTCTTGTACAAAACACATGAGTTTACCCATGTATTTAATATTAGAAAAATAAAAGAGAAGCTATTCTCCAGCATGCAGAGTTTTAGCAGCACAAAGGGTACTCAGTTGCAGTACAAGCCAGTTATACCCAAACTGTGAGTACACTAATCTTTATGCATCCTTGTAGCCCTGATATCGTATCAGTTCTCCACCCAACATGGCTTGAAGCACCTTAACATCTACATAACTTCTGTTCTATGCCTGTTCATTTACACTATTACTGTCTTAGGCAGCACAAGCCCAATTTTTCCCTCAAGGATTGCATACTTCTAAAATACATCAGGAGTTGCCAGTAAGTAGACACTCTGCATGCAAATTAGCCCTTGTCAACCAAAAACCTAGGCTCCTGCTGTCACGACTAGGTAAAAGTCCAGCTTGGGGATCTTAGTGCAACACTTCATGGAGAGGAGGTGCGCTCACGTGAGCAGCACAGCAAGCCCTGAACAGCCTACAGAGAAAAGTTCCTTTTAACATGTAGAATTCATAATCCCATTTGCTCTCTCTAGTCCTGCTGTGCTTCTTCTGCAAAGCTTAGACGTTCTGTGAAAAACAAGCAGCAAGCATATAAATTGCTCAGCTTGTGGGCCTCAGTTGGCTCTACCTTGTGAATCTTCTGTTGTAAATATTAGTATTGAAGAGTGTCTAAAGACTGCAAAATTCAAGTGCATATCCTCATAGGCTGTGTCTGTTTGAATCCAGGGTTTTGCTTCCTCCATCTACTGGCAAAATTTAAACCTCCCTTCAGGCTCAGATTAATATTATAATTAAATATTATAAACCAGAATGGCATGTGAGACTAAACAAGTTTAGGATCATCTCAAAGTTACACAGGAAAATACACATATTTCTGGGATGTAAACAAGAAATGTTCACAAGGGGAGATCAGGACTAGAATCACTCACAGTTCATGGAAATATTTAGAAAAACAATGTAACTTTCTTGAATGAAATATTAGAAAATTGTTACCCACAAAGACAAAAACTGAGTATCACAAGCATGAAGGAGTGCAAGATTTAACAAGAAAAGATCTGCTTTTACTTATCACAAGAGCCAGAATACTTTAAGGATCATTTTTTCAAAGTGCAGGTACATCCTTTTCCTTATGCTCAGCTTTGTTGCTTTTTTCATAGAAATCAAGCAAATGAGCAAACAGAGGAAATTCAGCAGTAAAGTGTCACCCAGTGTGTCCCTGAAATCACTGTAATCATGCACACAGATTAGATGCCTAGATGTGTGTAGAGACATCTTGAAAATGTGGCCATACATACTGGAGCTATAAACTCCCACTGTGTGTTTTGGTTGCCAGGTATTGTTCTCAAGAGTTTGTTGAGCACAAAATCAGCAGGCCTGTAATATTTAAACTATTGTATATCTGTTGTTACATTTTATGAACATGTTACGCTGGGAAATATGATGAAAATGTCTTTGATCGTGTTAGAAGATGTTTCAGTGAACTCAAGGCTATTGAGCTATGAATTTCTGTTACTTTATTGAAAGAGAAAAGTAATTTCAGTAACTGCAAATCAGGCATTGCTGCAAAATATGAAGTAACTATTATGGATTTTAAAATTGCCTGCTTTTAACAAACTGAATAAAATGCTCTACTCTTCCTAGTTCCCCTCTTGTCATCTATAATAGTTCTCCTAGCTATAAAAGGTAGGCAAAATCTAAGTTGATCTTGACAGCAGTAAGAAAAAATTGCTTTCTAAAATCTACCAGAAATCTTTTGTGTCAGAAACAAATGAACATATCTTTTCTTTGACATTGGTCCTCTCTATATTTCTTTTATCAGTACTGAGAAGGCTAGAGTCAACACAACATTCTTCACTTCCTGCAGCTTTTCTTTTGGCATGCTACATTAGACTTGAGTGTGTTGATCATACCAGATAATATCATCATTATCATGTTGTCAGTTTGGTAAGAAACAGGGAAAAAAATGGAAAGTTAAAGAAGTTCTTGATGGAGGAAAGCACTGATATAGATTCTTTCTCTGACTTTATCTCTCCAATTTATGCCTGGCTCAATAAAAGTGTTGTGGCATTAAAGCGTTCCACTGGAGGTACTCTGTGACCCCAGATTCTGCTGTGTGCTCACCTCATTCAAAACAGGGAGCAAATCTCAACATTACAAGCTAAGGCTTCCACTGCTGAACTTACCCAAATGTATCTACTTACTCAGGATTATATGTTCTTGAGTTTTTCAACAGGTGTTCACTTAAACTAATGATACTGATTTTCGTTTTTTGTATATATTCAATCTCCAGCTATTCACACAGTTCCACTTACAGCCATGAATTAGAGGTTCTAAGAGACTGATTAAAGCAGTACCACGTTCTGTGTTTGAACAAGTAGGCTTTAGTGGCACTAACTGGCAACTGCCCTATGATCTCCATGTGTTTAGTAAAATGCGTATGTGTAAAAATAATGTAACACAAACTGTTCTTGTATTTTCCAAACCTAAAATAATGAATGAACACAAGACTCCTATAAGGAAAGTTAAAGTGTAAAGAGGAGAAACAGACATACAGACAGCACTTGGGAACCTTAAAGACAGAAATCATGTTCTTTGACTATGTCGATATCTAGTGAGGGATTAGAAAGTCTCCTTCTTCATCTGCTGTCTCAAGGACTGGTCCCCTGATGGTGAATGAAGTCTCATATTCTCCTGAGAGGTGTCTGTTCCCTGAAATTCAGTGAAGCCTTTGGGATTTTACTTCATAGTGGCATTGAGGAGCAGCCACACAGGAGAGAGTTTCACAGACTTTCACTGAGTTGCAGCTTGTTCAGGGCTAATGTCAGGGGAAACAATCCTAAACATCATGATGCTGAAAGGTCACTCCGCTAAAAAGGACTCCTGGGGACAACCCCATTTTTAAGAAAGTAGGACCATGGGAAAGCTCACCCTTCTTGCTAGATCTAGGGTAAAGATTCATAAGGGAATAATCACCCCTAAATGAACTGGGGTTCTGAGGAGTTGCATCTTTTCCCTGATATTGTGTTGGAAGAAACAAAATGCTGAATAGCCTCCAGTTACAAAGTTCTGAGAGATCCAAAGTGTCTCCAGATCCGAGGAGATGCAGCTAGAACATTTATGTGGTAAAATCTGTTCATTTTTCTCACACTTCTTCCCATGAAGTCAGTAAGATGGCACGTTTCATCAAAGTCAAGGAACTCTATTTAAAAATGTGATGCTAAGGGAAAATTGTCAGTAATTTTGGAACAGCAACCGCATGGGACAGGAGCCAAAGGCAGCAGATAGGTTTTGGATGGTACACTACAGATCTGGCCAGGGACTAGAATTGGGAATCACAGCATTCCTGAAAAGTAAATGTTCCTAGTCCTGGCTCCCACTAAGTTCAGAGCTGTGTGGAAGCCAGAAACCCCTGCCTCATACAGACACAAGGTAGTACCTTGTCACTGATCAGTAGCAGCTCAAAACTTGTAAGGAGGTCCAATTCCTGTAGATTTATTTTAGCTGGCAAATAAAGTCTCTTGTAGGAAAGGTTAAGACAATCCCTGGATGGGTTGCTGACTCCTGATGTATAGTCTTATCCTTACCAGTTTGATTCTTTCCAGTTATGAGATTTATTCAAAGCCCTGTGCTCTTTGCACAGCCAGAGATTTAAATACCATTTCAGCAAATTCAAACTGGTATGGATTGATTTTGGACCACGGCAGTAATTTCCTTCTCTCTTTTCAAATAATATTCTATTTAACAGGACAGTGTGAAGGTTCAGAAATATTTTGTGTATGTCAGAATAAATTACACTGTACTAGCAGAAGAGCAGAAAGGCACAGTTTCATGGGCTAAATCACTGCAGTGGGGATGTCATAGAATGCTGAATCTACTTTTTTATCCAGAGAGAGGGAGAAATCAGTCATAGAGCTCCAGTTTGCTTTCATTGTAGCTGGCCATGCTCTTGCCAACTCACTGCAAAGTGTTGCAATCTCTTGTTAATACTCACATCCATCACTGGCACCAATAGATTGAGTCATCTGAAATGTTTATTTGGAAGCGGTGATCAAAAAAATTAAGACCCATAATGAATCTGGCACCTTAATCTTTAATTCCTACCCCAACTTTGAAATGCCAAACATCCCACAGGCCAATCAAAGCCTGGTGATGTCAGTTAGAAACTCGAAAGTCAGGACACATCTCAAAACACTTCTAAAGATGCACCTCCTTCTCAGCACCCTCATATGGGATAGGTACAGTTCAGTCCAGTAATGGAGTTCTGCCAGATTTTATGCGTTCTTGGTAACTTAAAAGTGGTGGCTGGTAACTCCAAAAGAGCTGATACAGCTTTAACAGTCATTGTGCTTCCCCACAGTATGAGGAGAAAAAACGAAAGAGAATCATCCTCTCAATAAAAGATCGATTACCTCTGTTTTTAAGAATTCATGTTCTCTGAGGATAATCCTTGTCCATGTCCTACTGATCAGAACAGATTCTACCTAACTCAAACCTGGAACAGCCTATATAGTGCAGGAGCTTTTATGATGTTCTTCGTTTTTATATTAGGGTTTTATACTTAAATTAGATCACTTAAGCCCTTTAATTTAGAGGAACGTTTAAAACTTTTTCATCAGAACTTGGTTACTGAAAAGCTGTCTGGAGGAAGGAAAACCTTGTAGGATTACACCTTGGCTCATGGATTGGCATAATGATTTTTAATTAAAAAGCATTACTTCACACTCTTTTGACTTCCAAACTTGTCAACCCACAAATTTAGCAATAAACCTGATTTTTCACACCTGTGGGGCATGCACATGTGTGCTAAACAAGACAAATGTGTGCTAAACAAGACAAAAGGGAGTTTTACTCCACTGCTCGATTGGATAGAACTGTTTTCACGTTGCTGGAGTATGAAAGCAAAAACTGAGGTTTCCTGAACCAACATCGCTGATCTGCTGTAGATACTCTATTTCTTTTTGTCCACCGACCAAGACTTTTTTGTAAGGGGTCACGTTTTCACCTCGATTTATCTTGGCAAGCCGGGTGGTCCTGCCCGAGGCCACACCTCTCCCACTGTCCACCCAATCGTCACCAGCTGTGCTGCTTGTATTTCCCACACCTCGCTCAGTCTCTCGGGCGCTCCTCGGTGTGCCTCAGCAGTGGCGGGTGGGGAGAACTGGAGCAGAGCTTTACCACCCCAGGGGCTTCCCATAGCTTTACCCGCGTCTGATCCCTTGACGAGACGCCAGGAGCAGGAGCCCCGAGCACCATCCCCGTCCTCAGAGCTACTCAGCACCCAGCCTCACTGCTGCCACACGGGCACTTTCGAGGGCGCTGCAGTACGTCCAGACTGCTACAAAACGCCCTCTGTGCAAGCAGCCCACGCTTAAAAAACTCAACCTCAGCGCCTCACGCACACGCGGCGAGCAGAGAGAGGCCAAGGCAGAGAGGTGAGGCACCTCACCTCTGCTCGGCCGCTTCCTGCCCCCTGCCTGAGGGGACCTCGCGCGCGAGCCCGAGCCCCAGCGCCCCTCGCAAGACTTCAAATCCCAGCATCCCGCGCGTGGCCGCCTCCCATTGGCTGGCGCCGGCAGGAAGCGCTCCGCGGGGTGAAGGGTGAGGAGCGGAGGCGAGCGGCAGCCGGAAGGGATCGGCGCAGGTCTCTGCCCGGGGCAGGGCGGGCGCGCCGGTGAGGGTGGGAGGGGTCGGGGACGATCGGCCTGGGGGGTGATGGCCGCAGTCTGACCCCTTATCGCAGGGAGGGGGGTAGGGCTGAGATGATAGAACCGGGAATGGCTGCCTGGGGGCTGGCTCGGGGGGTCGCGACGGGGCTGAAGGGGAGGTCGGTGCAGGTGGCGTCTGGGGCTGTGGCCGGGGACTCGCTGCTCGCAGCCAGCAAGGAGCCAGGGTGGGTGAGCTTTTTCCTTTCCATCTGCCAAGGAAAAGCCGTAGCACGCTGCCGTGCCGGTCTTGGGAATCAGAGCTTGTAAATCAACTTATTTATAGGAACAGTACTGGTCCCGTGTCGTTGGGGAGTGTGTAGAAGCGTCTATAAGTAGGTAGAAGAAGCAGGTGTAAGTTGCTCTCTTCCCTGAGGCCCGATAGTTTCCTTCAGGTGACGTCAAGAGTACTTTTAAAGATTCATTTGCTGGCAAGGTGTTTACATTGTACTTACTGAGAGTTATTTCTTTCTCATTTCTGAAAGCCTAACCCACCCAAGGAGCCCAACATGGAAGAGTTTAAAGATGCAAGTCCACCTGAAGAATTATTTGATCACTTAAAGCTTTCTGATCAGAAGTCTTCAGAGACTGGCCCTAAAGATGCACAGAATCCCCCAAACACTGAAAGTGGATATACATCATCTTCAGCTCAAGATCCCACAACAGCAGATGAGTGTTTCCATGACTGTCACGAGTCTTTTGAGGCAAAAGAACCTATGCTGGATGATGAAGGGAATTTACAGAATGGTGAAAATAGCTCAAGGAAGCAGACTGAACTAGATGAAGAATACTTGCTAGAACTAGAAAGAGATATGCCAGAGGAAGAAAAACAGGTAATCCAGAGTACCATTATTGACTATAAAAGGATATCTTTTCAGTGTCACGTTTCTGAATGATCTGTGACTACCATGAAAATAGACCTTTAAAAGTCTCTTATGTGTCTAGTTTTACTGTTATTAATTTGTTCTTTTAGGTAACATATTTTTGTTAGCTTTCCTTGTTCTTAGTCATCACATTCCATTGCAAATTTCTGGCTACTTTCACCAGTGTAACCTTAGTTTGACTCAGAGAGGTTATAAGAGACAAAAATCTCCCTGTTTCATGTTACTTAAGTTTGTATGCATTTGTTGTTTTTCACCTGATTAGGTGTGAAGTGCTTTTCCAAAACTCAGTACAGGTTTCAGGATCATTCCTATCTGAAAGCCTAGTTTATGTAATACAGCTAATTGAGATTAAATTTGAAAGTATTCAAAAGTCTAGATTATATGGTGTGTATATATGTACATGGTGTGTATATATGTACATGGTGTGTATATATGTGTATATATAGTGTGTACGTATATATAGTATAGATTACTTTTAGAAAACAAAACACATGGAGTTTGTTTACTTTCTGTGTGGATACATTGGACAAAATGTTTGGGTAACAAACTGGACAATGTGGGGAGTAACAAAATGGGTCTTACAACAGCCTCTCTAATGATGTTAAGTCACCTTGTAAGTCTGTGTGAACCAGGGCTTTTGTCCCTCAGTCAGTGTTTTCACTTGACAGCAGTTAAGTTTCAGGGTTCTAAGATACTATTGTCATCTTGTAGTTAGAAAAAAAAGTGTTTGTTGTTTTTCTTTCGTAGCTGAGAAACCCTGGAAGTGATTTAACAAGTTAAGACTCTGGTCACTTGAGTAATGTAGTGAATTTCTACTGGTAATTATGTTTTCATAGCTGATTTATGGATTCTCTTTTTTCAGCTTTAGTTTGCAAATTGTGGAGGATTAAAGATATCAACTAAAATCTGTGTTCCAACATATAACACTTGAAATCTTTGGTTTGCTGTTTTGAGCACTGTTTTTGATAAGTTGTATAGCTTGTCCTATTGAACAGATCATGTTTCAAAGAACTGATCCAGCCTCTTAAAATCTGACTGAATTATCCAAATGAGCAGTTACTTGTACTGAAAAGCCAAACAGTGATGAAAAATACTGCTGTGTTCTTTGGCAGTTGGAAGAGATGACATTCTGATGTATTGTAACTTATGCAAAGGGATGACTTCAGCGAACTTAATTTTATAGTCCTGTAGGTATGAAGTAGAACTTATTTGAATCAAGGAAATAGAGTCCTTACTGGAAAGCTAACTGCACAATTTGGATCACAGATAACATTGAATAACTGATTCCGATGAGGAAAGGAGAAAGTGGAGTAAGGAATGGCAGTTGGCAAGAGAAGGTAGGCAGTACCTTCAGAAAGCATCATGTCAAAGGAGAAGGTTGTGGATTTTATAGTTTTTATTCTGGAAACTCCAAGTCACCAGGAGCAGCAGAAGAAATTGCTAGCATAATGGACAAGCACTACTAAAAGGATGAAAAGATGAAATGAAGGGTCATATCTAAACATTTTTTAAGTGCTTACAATATTCTGAATGCTTCAGTGAATTTATTGAGGCTTATTATTCTTTTGTACAGGTGGGCTGATCTGTTCTAATTCAAGTGATTTGGTAAAGCTGGACCACACTTTCTTAACTGTTGTCTGTCCTTGTCTGTGTTTCATAAGAAAAAAAATTGCTGGCTATACATTGTTCAAAAGTTGGAAAGAGGGAGGTGTTTGGCAGTAACTTGACTACACGTGGTCTTATATACCAGCTGCTGTAAACAGAGAACAAAGGGCAGAAATGCATAAAGCTAAGACACCAGAAGCAACCAAGCATCTAAATTGTTTGTTGCAAACCAGCATATAGAAATATAATCAAGCTGTGGCTCAAATAGTTCCCTTGCTGGTAGGATGGGATTTCTGACCAAAATACATCACTGAAGACAAAAAGGTAGTTTTTCATCTGTAATATAGATTTTTTTCTTAACACAGAAGTTCCTTGAGGTCGAAAGCAATATGGGACTAGTGGGGAAGGGGAACATGGATATAATCTCTTTGAAGTAGGAATGAGACTAAATGTAACACTTGTCTGATGCTTGACATTGTGGAAATCACTTCATCTCTCTCTCCCTCTCAATTTTGACATCTGTAAGATGGTCATAATGATTCATGCTTGCTGTAACATTTTGAGATCTAATAATGAACAATGAGGGGGGAGTGGGAAAGAATCTCAGGAGGTTATCTGGTGCATCCTTTGCCCCAAAAGAGCTTCTGGAGGTCATCTAGTCCAACCCTCTGCTCAAAGTGAGATCAAATATATCAGCCTGCCCAGAGCCACACAGGCATCTCAGAGCCTGAAGACTCTGAATCTGGTGTTTAACTGCCCTCATGGTAGAAACTTTTTTCCTCATACTTAATTAGAATTTCGTTTGGTGCAACTTGTGACCACTGGCCGTTCTTTTTCTTCATGCCCGAGGGAAGAGTCCCTCTCCATTTGCTCTACCAATGGAATCTCCTCTGAGACACTTTTTTCCTAAGGCTGAACAAACTCAGTTCTCAGCTGTCTGTGTAGGTCACGGTCTCCAGCATCCTGACCATCCTGGGAGCCTTCTGCTGGATGCCCTCTGGGAAGTCAATGTCCTTTTTGTGTTTTTTAATATGAGGAGACACCAAAACTGGACACTTTCCAAATACATTCTCTTGGGTGCTGAGCAGAGGGCAATGATGACTTTCCTTGACCTACTCGCTACACAGAAAACTTTTCCAGTTTACAGCAAACAGTCCCTTTTTATCTCCTTGTATTTATTGCTGGTACAACAAAGAGCATTGTCATCATGAGTCACAGTGAGTGTTCTGCAGCAACCTGTAACTTGATTGCAGCTTGAAAGTTTCAGAGACAAAATGCTAAAAACTGAAGGGAAATTATGTCATAAAATTAAAGTCTGGAAAGAGCAGCAGGCTTGGAAAGTTGGTGTCTTAATTTTTGTGCTGCTCTTGTTTCTGTTGTATTGTTAGGGAAACATTTCATTTTGCATCTCCATTTTTGCCTTCTGTAAAATGACCAAAAGCATCATAAATGTTGAGTATTTGCCTTCATCTTTGTGGAACTCTATTGAAAGGTGCTATGGGACTACAAAAATAATAACTTTATTTCTTCTCTAAGGAAATCTCTCCAGGTTTAGAGACAGCTACATTTCTCATCTTTCTGTAGGTTTATTTCCAGCAGTATAGAGCAATTGTGCCCTTCAACTTGGTTTGTGGTTATACCTATCGAAATGGAGGGATTCCATCTCTTAGTATTACCATAACTAATAAATTGGCAATACTTACATTGTGAACTTCATGTTTCATAGTGAGCTTTCTGAGTGGATTATATAAGCAGTCTTTAAAACACAGCTTTTTTTTTTTCCTCTAACAAAATATTGCTGGCATCTCTTACAAGCAGCACTGGACAAATCCAGAAACTAGAGAGGAATTTGAAGCTTACAGTTTTAACTATTGGAGTAGCCCATTTGTATGATCTGATCCTGCATCACCTTAGTATCTGTGTAGTAAAAGCATGGGGATGGGTCATTTCTGTATCACCAGCTTTCCTCAGAGTACTTGGAGTTAATGGCTACAAAATTGATTTTTAAAAGTGAAACGTTGTGTATTATGTAATTATGAAAAGAATCTGTTCAATGATGCAGCTTTTAAGGAAAAAGATGGCAGTTACACTCCGAAGACAGCTTCTCTACAGCCATTTATTCAGAGCTTTTCCCACGTTTTAAACCTCTTTCTAATTACTCAAAAGGTCATTCTTGAGAAGAAGGGCAACATGATTTTGTTGTTGTTGTTTTGCAGCTGGAGAAAATGAGGCAGAAACACTCAGAACTTGTTTATTTGACTGTTTAGGTTATGACCAGACACTTGGCAGCAGTGCTGTGTTTGCTACTCGGGCAGTCGTTGATCAGTTATTCTCAGCCCCCTGCTGCCTCCTTCATTGTGCTAGCACACCTCTCTGTGTGAATGTGCAGTGAACCAGTTACAGGGAATAATTCAGAAGAAAAATAATGCTGTATTTTTAGATCAAGGGCAGTGCTGGTAGAAGCAGACATCAAATGGCAGCCTTGTGATGGCATACAGGGGTGGATGGATTCTCTTCAATTAGACTACTTGCCTAAATACAAAAAACTTCCTATGAACTACGGTTGCAGCACCAACCATAGTCTATGTGCTCAGGCCATACAGAGAGCTGGATGTTAGCCCTGGCCAAATGAAATTTGGGGAGCTACACCTAGTTTGAGGGTTTGGTTTGTTTTTTTTTTAAACTAAGCTCATTGTTATGTTTTAGCAGCTTTAATAAATGAGTTCTTTTGAGTGATGTTCTTCAATAACTAGGAAGTAGGAAAGAAAGTCTTTAATTTATTCTAGAGACACAAAGACACAGTCTAGTCCTTGCTGTATTTATGTGCAAGCTTTCATAGTAGCAACTCGGGAGTAGAAACTCTCACCTATGAAGAACCCGGTGCAGAGATGAAGGTGAAGGAGCAATTGTTTGTGTATTTTCTCTATTGTATTTTGAGAGCCTCATACAGTGCAATTTCTAATGTTAAGCAACAGGAATTACTTCCAGAGAAACAGTACTGTTACCATAAGAAGTCTTTTCTGCACAGTGAAGAAAAGTAAGAACTCAAAGGGATATTAAGACACAAACTTGCAAGAGGTATTCTTAAAAAGAGATGTAGCATAGAGCCTGGCTGCTTGTCTGGCAAGTCTGAGCTTTTTAAGAATTAAGCAACCTGAAACAAAATTCATTTTTATAAGATTTTGTTGTTGTTTTAAAAGCCTGCTGGTTGCTGCCTCAGCAGAGGCACTGAGCAGTAAATTGCTTTTGATGCATTACAAACAGATTTTTCTGGTTAGTTGTCATTGACAGTGATGGCTTTGACATTGGTCTAGTCTGCAGAATTAATCAGAAGACACCCAACAGCTGTTACATGGTAATTGTTTCAGTCTGACCTGGTCCTTTTTTGGAGGGACACCCATTAATTATGAGTTCATCCAGCAGCAAGATTCTGAGTCTCTCAAGCTCTTCAGTCATGACAGATGTTGTCTTGTTCTTTGGGCCTTGTCTGGTAAAGACTTAAGCACCTAGTAACCTATCATATTTTTGGATATGGCTTCTGTAAGACCCTGGAATAAATAGCTAATCTTCATCAAACGCAGTTCCCTTCTTTGGGCTGTTGTGTGTTCATTAGAGCTATAGCTGACTGTAATCACGCTCAACTTGCATTTTAACACTAGGAACTGTGTCAGCAAGACAAAGGACACAGCTCCAGTAGAGGAGATTCTCACTATCTTCTTAGCAACTCAGTAAGAATTAAGTGAAACTGATCTTTTAGAAACAATATTTTTGGGTTATGCCCGAGTTTGGTTTATCTTCAGTTTTGGACTAAACAATACAACTTACCTTCTTTTTTTTTTCCTGTTTTCTCCAGAAGTTCTCAGATATGTTACAGAACATTGTCATAATCAAGAAATTTCCTTTAAACTGCTCCCATCCTTAACCTTTCTTCCCCATCCTTCAGGATGATACCATTGTTCTTCCATAAATTATAGCTTCTGCATAGAATTTACTTTTCCAGGGGTTGCAGAACTGATCTAGGACTTCTGAGATGGCTTCTCACGTGTAGCCGTTCACTTCTGCAGTTGGTGTTTTCCTAGTTCCATTTGTCCAATGACTCTGTCAAACTTCCAGCTTTTTTCTACAGTATTTGCAAAATAAAACCTAAGGTACAAAATGGAAGGTGGGATGCAGTGCAGTGAGTCACACCTTGCAGCAGACCTGAGGTATCGATCACTTGTAGGTGGTCTCAGAGCTCTTTCCAGGAAGAATTATGTGATTGGGCCAAAAGAACTGGAGTACTAATACATGAGACAAGCCAACTGCCTGCACAGCAGTCAAACTCATATCAATTACTGACAAATACCAATAAGGAACATATCTTTTGTTAATGACTCTCATCAGCATTGACAGTTATTTTGTATAGCAATAAAACTTGCCAGACAATTGGTTTTTGAAGACATCACAGTGCAATCTTGTGAAATGTGATAAAAGGTGATCCCCTTATTCAAATGACCTACTTTAATAACCTGAATTCTGTGTACAGTACAGCATCACTACTAAATGTGCTATTGTTTTACTCAAACTGGAGGAAAAGATGGACTGTTTTAGTCTAGCAATCCTGTTTTATGGATTGCAAAATAGAACAAAATATCCTGTTATGTCTTCTGAGATACTCAAAGCTTGGAGGATTATTTTTGAGAAATGTATCTGTATCTGCTAGAGTAACCAAATCCAAGTGCTGGTGAGAAAAACATGGCTAAAATCTGTAGTTATAGTCTTAAAGTGGGATGTACAGTTGGAGTTATGTTTTTAAATAAACGTAAGTCTTTGTGGATAGAAGTTTAACAGTGAAAATGTATATAGTCGTCCTTTCAGTGCTGCTGTCTGATTTTTAGTCTATTCATTTTTGCATTTCTCTGGAAGATGCTCATACTGTCAAACTGAGACATTTTTGACTTGTGGTGATGGAGTAAGTGGTCATCTCCACTTCTTTGCCTGAGGCTCTTGCTTGTGGAAGAGGAAGGACTGAATGGCATGTATTGTCACTCAGTCACAGTTAGTCTGGCATGTTAACTTAAACTGACTGTCGAGAATGGCTGTGACCTATTGTCTCTGGAAGTGCTGCTTACAGTTTCAGGAAAAGGTATTGTTTGGGAGGAGAAAGACTCACGTGTCTTTACCATGGAGCTACAATGAGCAGAGATCATCCAAAGTCTAGCAATGCTTATTATTGTGCCTTTTGATTGCAGAGGGCAGATTTGGCACAGTTTCCAAGTGACAACTCTAGCAAGATTTTAAAAAAAGAGGTTTGTTTTTTGAAGTAACTACATCTTTGAATTGAAATTCAAGTCCTTGAATGCATGATACAGCAATAGCTTCCCAAGACTGCAGGGGGAAGCAGTTGACTATAAATGGATAACTTAGAAGTAGAATTGGTATTTGAAGCTGAAAAACCTATTCCTTATCTCTTTGAATTCCTTGCTTCTATGCACCCTTAGAATCCCAGCAATTGAAAATTGAGTCCTACCTGGTGACCTTATGATAAGTGATGCAGATGTGCATTGTCACATTGTATAAATAGCCTTAGAGAGAAGATAGAGTACAAATTTGCTACTCTTGGCAAAACTGGAGCCAAGAACAGTTCCTTAGCAAAGTTAAATCAATTGATCAAATAAAACGCAGAGGAACAGCCAGAGGAAGCATAGTTGGAAGCATTACAAACTGAGGGTGTTTGTCCTTCAGCTCTCATCAGCTATACTTAAGGATTTAACTTCCACCATTCTTATTAGATAGTTCCAAAACAGGCAATGAAAATGTGTAGGTTGCTTTCTACTCTAAAAGTAGAATTAATGGTTTTATTTTTAACCCTGAGTTTTTTAGCAGAGTAGCTGAGGTCCAGGGGCTACATTTGATGGCCTTTCTTTTGAATTGTACTTTATTGTCAGAAGGCCAACCTGTCTTTTCTTATTACTACAGATCAGGTTTTAATCTTCAGTACCTCTTGTTTACCAGGCACTTTTATGTTAAGAACTTAATTTCTTTAGAATATGGGCCACTGTAATTCAGTATCCAAATCTGTAAATGTTTCTAATTGGATCCTTTAAGAATCATATTACCAGTTAAATTTAGTTATTTCTTCTGGATTTTAAAAAAACAAGTTTACTTTGTACATCAAAAACTAATGGCTGCCACTTGGAATTTGTCATCTTCCCGTCAGTAAGTTTGCAAAAACAAACCTTAAGATTTTGCAGCCTTTGAATAGTAGAAAAATCATAATGAAGTGCAAGCCGGGGAAGTTGTGCCTGACCCCAGTGTCTATGTGAGCAGCCTCAGGGAACATTGTGGTTCAAGATATCTTTTCCTTAGGCAGAGCATTCAAGGAGTTCAGTCTGACCTACTTCCCTCGCTGAAGGAAGGGTAGTCTGCCCTGCAGCTACTGAAATCTTTTCTGCAAAATGAGTGGGTGGGGACACTGAAATGACATTGTGCAAAATTTGTCCCAAGGACAAGTCACTTGCAATTTTTTCAGTCTGGGCTGATACGATCACAGTAAACTGATGACCAGTCAGTTTGCAATTGTCCACTGAAGCTGGAAATTTAGCACACTGAAGAGATTATATCTTCTAGTTCTTGATTAGGTTCGTGTTTTACCCTGAATTTAATAGAAGACAGATTGTAACAGCATCCACTGGAGCGGTCCTTTCACGTTAAATGTAAATTCATCTAAAGTAGTTGCCTTTCCACTGCTTTGGTGTTAGGATTTTCTGTTAAAGAAATATATTTATATGGAGGAGTAAATGATGTGTTTATTTCACAAACACACAGTGTGCTGTAGAGGGCAGTGCATTTAGGAATTGACATGCTAATGCCTATGCTTTTGCATTTTGTGGAAAAGCCAGACGAATTTTTAGGGATGCTTTGCTATTATGTATTGCCTAAGGGTCATACTTCAAATGTAAATCCAGAATGATGCAAGAGGTACCCTACAGACTTAACCTTCTTGAAAAATGCTGTGAGAACTCTACGGTTTGGAACCTAAGGGACAGCCTGAAGCAGAGATATCTAAAATGTTGGTTAAGCTATAACAGAAGTAGTGGTTTTGAACCAGGGCTGCATTGCTGCTTTCCAGGGAGCGAAGTAAGCTGCACAAACCATATATGGTGCTCTTAAGAATGCCGCTGGCTTCTGAAACATGCTTAGACAACACCTTTTCTGGTCAAATAGAAGTGACTGCAAGACTGTCACTGGCATTTATATGTCTGTAACTGTTATGTGACTAATAGTCTTGTCCTTCAAGTTTGTGCAGTTTGGCTCGCAGGCAAGAGGACATACCACGGAACAGGCGTTTGGAGGAGGAGAGGTATGTGAATCATCAGCTTCCCAGTGTGACAGTCCTTAAACTCTTCAGTTCCTCAGGACTTTTCATCTGCCCACGTTTCCCCAGCAAACATGGCCACACAGCCCCTTGGTCTTTGCTGTTGAGATTCTAGGTCACAATCCTCTTGGCCACCTGAGGAGGAATCCCACAATTGATGAATGTTTGTTGAGGTTTTCTTAATATACATATAAAGCTTATTGTCTTGAAGCCTTCTTGCTGCAAATCACTTTTTATGTTAGTATTTAATGCATTAGTTTTTAATACTTGAGTAAACATCTTATATTTTGTAGCAATTTTAATAAAACTAAACAAAATAATGATAATACAGGTAAAACTTTGTCCTTGCTTTTGGAGTTTCTGCACTAGGAGTACTGTGACCATGCTATAGTTCTCACTTTATACCAAAAAAAATCCTTTTGTTAT
Source organism: Colius striatus (assembly GCF_028858725.1). Taxonomy (NCBI): domain Eukaryota; kingdom Metazoa; phylum Chordata; class Aves; order Coliiformes; family Coliidae; genus Colius; species Colius striatus. The sequence goes on from NC_084767.1 coordinate 5,583,913, forward strand.
TGTAGACTTGTAACTCTGCCTTATGGAACAGCAAATCCATTAATGGCACTTAAAGGCCAGTTCTGGATAGGTCCTGAGCAATGAAGTCAGTTGGACCAATGTTTCAAGCATTCCTTTTCCTGAATGAGGGTTTTCTATGTAGGTGTTTCATATTTTCCCATAGCATCATCATCTCCCAACTTGTTCTGTGCTGAAATCCGGCTGCTTTGTTCACTGGTATTACTTCTGTTGTGCTAACTTTCACTCTATATACTTTCAAGAAAAATTTCTTACTGTGGAGGTCCAACTGAGGGTGTGGCAGTGACCTTCCTGGAGCTGTTCCCTGTGGCATCTCAGAAGTTTGGGTACAGTTTTCAAACATAGTTGTATACTCCCTGTGATCAGCAGCAGAATCCTGCATATATACAAAGATTGTGTGCTTCTAACGCAGCTTGGGTCTCAAGTGCTTAAATTTGTTTGTGTGCTCATATTTAGAAAGAACCAACTGGCTTGTGTATGTCAGAGCAAGTGACATTGTGGAAGGACTTGTGTAGGTTTGTCAGACCACCCTGAAGGAAAGCCTATTTCTAAATAGTGGTGGCTATTTTGTCTGACCTATGTTTTGCTTGGTTGGGTTGTTTTTTTTTTTACTGTGAGGAGCAATGAGTATTAGAAAACATCTTTAATAAATGATCAGCAAAACTGTAATGACTGAGGTGTGTATCAAAAGGGTCAGATGATATTTTACTGTGTCATTTTGTGTAGCAACAGAATGTCATTCCCCTGAGCCTAGTTTTCAGGGCATTGTGATCTGGTGTTGCCATGATGGTGACAGTGGTCAGGTGAATTACTTTCCAAAACCAATAAAAGCAAGAGGAGAGAACCTCTGATTTTGTATTGTTTGTCAGCTGCCTGGCATAGCTGTGAGGTGGTGCAGTGCTCCACAACGAGCACTATATTTAGCTGTTTCCAAGGAGATGTTCTGTGCGATATTGATAATTGCATTAATCCTTGATTTACACAATCTGCAGGAGAGGAAACTGCTCCTTTTCCTAGTGTTGGCTTTTTAATTGCTCAATGATCTGTGGCTTATAGACACCTTGATTTAAATCTTTTGTATATATGTATGTGTTGGGGGCAAAACCAGTGATCAAGTGATCATTTTTCTACCATAGAAATGATTAATGGTGTTACTCTCTTATGCTGCTTTATTTTCCCTTGTGTGAGGTATGTCTGTATGTGAAAGACTTCCATTGTAAATAGGCTGAAGGGATGGCTTGGTGATAATCCCGTGTTTTCTGTGTCAAAGGCTAAGAGCATTCATGTCAACTTCACTTGTGCCAAGAGTGCTGTTAAGATATTCATGATTGAAAACCCAACTCTGCTCAGCATGTGCAATTTTCACACTCTTTCTGGGTCTGCTGGTTTAGTCACTCTCTGCATAAGAAATCTTTCAGGGCAGTGTTATCCATGGACCTGTCTCTAATGCAATCAGTTCAACGTGCTTTGTACATTTCTGAAATGTAACTATGAATTTCTGAAGGGGAATTATTTCAAGCAAAACTTTTGAGAGTTTATATCTAAAATATATTCCATGTAGTTGACCTGCACTGATTGAATTAAATTGAGTTGGAAAGGATCAGCCATCTAAAAAGCTAACATATTAGTTTAAACCATGTAATTCACTCTTTCTGCATACTGTTAACCATGAACTAGTGCTTTTTAATTGCCTCGTTGTTGTACTCCAGTGTTTCATGGATATATAAAGTAGATCATGTCACAGTGACTGGAAGCAAGTGGTCTTGGTACTAGTTAAAATTCTTCAGGTTATATTTTATTCTGATTTCCATTCATACTTTATTTGGAACTGCAGCTGACCTACTTGTTCATTTCAATTAAATACTTTGAGACATTGTCTTTTCTTTTCTAGAAAAGAAGAAAGGAGAGCACAACACTGAAGGAGAAAGGAAATGAGCAGTTCAAGAAAGCAGGTGGGTTGATAATCTTTTAACACCATATGGATGTTAAAGAATCTTAAATTAATACTTGTCCATCGCGGTGATGTTGCAGAAAACCCATAAGAAGATCTTACACCTGTCATTGTTTGGATTTATCACGTGTATGATTTTTGATCCAGCTCTAGAGGAGAGAGATAGCAGACCCCCTTAAGAGTTAAATTTAAACCACAAATACTTGGATTATTAAAGCAGGATTCTCATAAAAGCTAAGTGTTTCGATCCAAGAACATGATAGAGAATTGACTGCCTTCCAAGCGCCATGGTTTCTTTTACAAATCAAAAGAGGCTTCCAATAGGCTCTGAGTTTTGCTGATGCCTGTGCTTAGAATTGATGCAAGACTCAGTGGCTCATTAGCTCTCATACCTTTGCATGTCTGCAAGTTTCTTTTTATTCACTGGTTCTATCTATAACACGTCTTATTTGTGTGTGTGTGTGTGTGTTTGTGTATAAATAGGTTTTATATATACCTAAGTATATGTGTATATGTACATCTATACATATGCACATGTACATCTGTATATACATTCATGTGTATGTGTATAGAGATGTACACACATGTAGGTGTGTGTATCTAGACATGTACACCTATACACACACACAGACATATATTAAGAAAACAATCTAGCTGTATGTAAATTTCTAGCTCATGCCAGAGCTTGATGTTTTCTGAATATAGTTAAAGTGTAACAACAAAGCTGAGGTTGGTTATAAATAACTGTACCAATACTTACCATTAAAAAACATCAAGGAGAAGTTATTTTGACACTTGCCTTTCATTTAATGTCCTGGTGTCTTAGAGGATTCACAAAGAAACCAGGCGATGTGGATTCTTTCCTCAGTCAGCAAGGACACAATTAACTCCCCCTTCCCAGAAATATACCCTGATAACCAGACAGTGGCCTTGCTGTGGGAGGTCTCTTATTGTGTGCTAAGAGATTGAGATTCCTGGGAAATTCACCAAAGCATCAGAGGGAGCAGAAGGGAACTGCTAGAAGCATGAAAGCCTGTAAGGAAGCCTGTAAGGTTGGCTGAATCACCCTGTGAATTATCATTCATGGCCTCTTCCTGACCAATTCTTTGGCAGATGTTTTCAGTGTGCCTGTGCCTACCAACGTGCAACAGAAATGCACAACCTTTTAAGCACCTAGATGGTCACCAGCTAATGTGCACAGAAAGAACTGCTGTGCTTTGAGAATGGTGGTCTTGTCAGCTGGCAGTTCAGAGTCAGCTTAGGGACTTTTCACTCTTGACTTTACCTTTATTGGAAAGTGAATGACTTGATAATCCCATGTGGTTTACCACTGGTCCTTGCATTAGACCAGACTTGATGAAAGGTGACCTTTGGGTGATAATATGGTGAGGCAGTCATTGAAGATGATGTGTCAAAATATCTCTGTAGCTGCTTTGAGCTAGGTATCAGTGCAGTGACGTTCAGCACATGCTTCCTTTCAGGTCAAGGATATGCACCATCTAAACAGATTCTACCTCTAAGGCTGGTACTTAAGTAGAATGAAACAATTTCGGGAATGAGAATTATGGGCACATCATGCTGCACTTGTTACATTAAGATCAGGACTATGTTTCTGCTTTTACAAGGGTGGTGATTTTACAATAATTGTCATTGATCTATGTACTGCTTAGTAACGGACTGTCTGAGAACAGCTACTGATTCTGGTTTGATACTGCATCATATATGGAGAAATGTTTCCAAAGAAATCTTAGCCATGTAGTTCACCAACTGTACTGGCATTTGAAATAAATGGTCTGGTTTGGTTTTTTTTACTATTGCATCTGCAGACTATGGAGAGGCAGAAGACTCTTACACGAAGGCTCTGCAGATTTGTCCAGCTTGCTTCCAAAAAGACAGAGCTGTTTTATTTTCAAACAGAGCTGCTGCAAAAATGAAACAGGTGAATAATCTTTGTCTTTTATGAAAAACCTTGTATTGATTATATGACAAATGCAATAGTGAAGTCGTTAGCGGTGCATAAAAGAGGGCAAAGGAATAAAGCTGGTTTTGCTGCTGGCTCGGTCTGTCACGCTCCCAGCAGAAATGCTGCTGCACTAGATTTTACTGAGGATTAATACAAACCTGAAAGTTGCAACTGGAACAGCTGTACAAAGTTGCTCTGCTACATTGTGTTTAAAACACTGGTCTTTCTTTCATTCTCTCTATTTCAATGAAATTCAAAGTTCATGTGGAACAGATGTCTTTAAGCGTGTGTAGTGTATGCAGACCATGGATTAGAGTTAGAATTGTAGCTAGTTAGTGTTTTTCATAAAATCCTGGATTGTCATATACTTGTCTTTGTTTCATCAACTCAAATGCTTTGAGGCATAAGCAGAACTTCCTAACTCTGGCTGTACTCAGTTAGTCTGCTTCCTTCACAGTTGCTATAGTAGGACAGACCTATATGGCAGGGCTCAGTCTGCATAGATTGGCTGCAGTTTTCTTCATACATTTCCTGTTCCTTGACCAGGGACAGTTACCCAGATACTACCAGAGTCAGCAATACACTTAGATAGCAGGGAAAGCATAGAACACCATCTCTCTGAATGGAAACTTCCACATCTTTAGACAGAGGAGATACAAAGAATTGAAGAGAAACTGCTCCTTGTTTTTGCCTTTTGTTTTGAAGATTAAATTAGTATAGAAAAATGGGACAGTAACTTGTATCCTCAGTTTACCCTCCTACAAAGGGAGCTTTCTTGCAGTTTTCTTCCAGGATTGAGGCAGATGCAGCTCTATTTAGAAATGTACCTTGCAGCTATATTTAGGTATAAATAAATAACTTCTTACTCAGCATAGAGTATTGTTGTTCATCAGAGTCATTTAATGTGCTGTTGGGATACTGAATTGTTTGAGCAGGCAAGCTAAAAATGGAATTAAGTCTGTAATAACAGATGCTGGAACTTTTGAAATATGAAAGTTGTAAACTGAAAAACCTCCTTATAATCCAGATATTAACTATGCATATCACTGGGAAACTAATACAAACCAGTGTATCTCACAAGTATAGATCAGCAGAACCTGAGAGACCAATACATTAGTCTGAAGATAAATTCATATTATTAACAAGTTCCTCATTGTTTGTTCTTCCATACCTGCTGCACTCATTTGCTTGTGAGCCATTCTTCTCTGAGACAGATGCTGTTTTATGGGTTTATGGGAGAGGAAATAGTTCCTTGGATGTTGAAAGATTACTGCTACTTAGATCAACAGTACAGTACAGCACAGAACAGCCTGGGGATTTTTGTTTTGATTTTTTTTTAAAGCCCTTTTAGGTTGGATGAAAATAGGATCCTGTCTCATCTCTTTTTTTTGCTTTTTTCTATCATAAGCAGATTTCCTGGCTCTTATCTTCTAACTCTGGTTGTCTGGGTGCACTAAAATCTTGCGCCTACCACTTCTGGAAGTCTCATGTGTTATCCCTTGCAGAGAAAACCGTATTAATGCTAAAGGCAGATGCTGCTTTCCAAATGTCTTAGCTTGTAGAGACAGGAATTTGTCTGAGACTCTTGGGAACTGTCTATTCCAGCCCCTTAATTAATTGACAAAGGTAGGAAAGCTGTGGCTGGGTTAAGCCAAGGCCTGCAGATGTGACTCAGCCTTTTGACTGTAGCTTGCTGCTGGCTGTTCAGTGCAGACCCATTAGTAGGGCAGCCATGCAATCTGAACGTGTGATTTCAACACTGGCAGCCTTCACAGAATGGAAGCTAATCACTGGTAAAGAGCTTTGCATCATAAGCAATGGTATGAAAAGCCTTGATTACATGAACACCTCAGTTCCTTGGAATGCCAGACAAACCTTTTTGTTTGCAAATGTAAATAATCTGTTTCCTGGGAAATATTACTCAAATGTAACAAAAGTATTTTGTGTTCTAGGACAAGATGGAAGCTGCCCTAAGTGACTGCAGCAAAGGTATGGCTTCTCTTCTGTGTGCTGCTCCTGTGCCGCATCTTTCATGTATAAATGATGCCTTACTGCAGAGCTGTACTTATGGCAATAGGGGTCTTGAAAGAAATTAAAGAAAAGCTGTGATGGAAGACAGCTGAATCTAGAGTAATTTATATTTGTTTTGTAAAATGTCTGTCAAACTTTTCCTGTCTGTAACATACTTTCTGTTCTCTTGTGCCAATAAGGCTGCTGTTTGTGCTTTTTAATAGGAAAGTCTTCTCAGTATGGAAGTTGTTTCCTTACACCTACTATTTTAAACCCACTTCCACCTGCCATTCCCCCCAGGTCTTGGTTTATTCCCAAATTCTAAAGAACTATGAGGCCTTACAGAATTAAAAGCATTATCAAGTCCCTTTTATGCAAGGCTTTTGCTTTGTCACAAGGGCTTATGCCCTTCTGTTCTTGTACTGCATAGTTTCCTCTCTGCAACTGCTGGTGAAATCATTTCAGCTGTGCATTGCTTTATTGCTTCCACCCACTCACCCATGCTCGAATATTTGTTAAACTCCTTGTGACAGCTGGGGAAAAGCAGCCCAAATTACCAATCACAAAACTAATCCAATGGCTGTGTGCCAGTACTGCTCGTACAGTAAACTGGAGTTTGCACATGCTAAAAGTATTCTTGAAGGTAGCAAATTGTAGCTGGCCTCGGTCACTTTGGGGGTTTGCCTTGTTTTGGTGGTGGTGCATTTTGAAGAACACTTCTGCTAATGTTGCAGCAGAGCTGAAAGGGAATCATTCTGCTTTGCAACAGTGAGACTCAAACCTACCAGCGTTTGATGCTCCCCAGGGACTGGGCTTACGAACTGCAGTGCAATGCTTGGGGCACAGCAGAGTAATTCACACTAACACGCAACTTGCTGACTGTAGCAGTGTCTTTGTCCTTCCAGAAGAAATCAGCTAGAAATTTGTAGCTAGATAATCCTGGATTGAATTCTCCCCAGAGACATTTTAATGGGTTAGTAATTAAAAAATGGTCAGTTTTTCACACATGCTGTTTCTATGATGAAAAATGGACAAAGAAATTCTTGAGAAATTGCCATTTGTAGGTCACTGTTAAGTTTAGCATTCACTCTTAACTGCAGCTGTTAACAGGGATAACAAGGGAATAAGGAGAGGAAAAGCTTAAATTCAGTCAGTATGCCCCTTTGCTAACTTGTAGAGCTGCTGTAACCATTTGTAGATTGCCAACCCAATTTTGACTGTTTGATATTGAATTCAGAAGAGCACTAGTAGTTCTCCTGGCATTTACCTCAACTTGAATTGAGATAAGCAGGAAAATGCCTATTTTCCCTGCTGTGTGTATATTTAGGTATATTTAACTTCATCTGTAATCTAATAATAGACACTTATTAAATGTACAAAAGCTGAAAAATATCTTACAGGTCCTTAAAATTCCTGAAGTGTTACTTAGAACCTCTGCATCTGTAATACTGCAAAACTAAATGTTTGTGCACTGTAAATCACTTGTACCTGTGATACATTGTAGAGATTAAATGAAATACAATCATTTGCGTTAGACTTTCACAGGCAGATGTATGCCTTCTCTGAATTATGACCTAGCTTTGAAACTGTGACTTTGCCTGATTCTAAGCTACATTATAAAGGTAACCATGAAGAATTTAATACACATTTGAGAATTCATTTAAGGAGTGTAGATGTGTTTCGGGTAAAATACTATCCTTTTGTTTTCTAGCTGTGGAATTAGATCCTAACTACATTAGAGCTTTGCTGAGGAGAGCAGAACTATATGAAAAAACAGAAAAACTAGATGAAGCTCTGGAAGATTATAAGGCAGTCCTAGAAAAAGACCCATCAGTTCATCAAGCCAGAGAAGCTTGCATGGTAAGCCTTTTTAGTATACTTTGGCCTAACTTTAAACCAAGGACTTGTCTTTCCTATTCCACATGTTCAATGCTGTTTATGTAAGCAGTTTCATATGCAGTGGTAATAACTGTTTTCCCAGGAGTAGTGGTTTTCTCATCTGGTTTTACGTAAGGAAGATTACATGAACTGCCACAAATTCCATGACAAGTCTCAAGTCCATAAAGTATGTTTTTACTTTTGTGAAATGTGTGAAGGTAGATGTGTGTTCTGAGCTGTAAGCATCTGATTACATCATCAGCTGTTGAGCAGTGCACTGGCATACACACCCTTTGTTTTCTGATTGAGGGCGTTAACATGTGCTAGAAAAGGTTACCTGAATCACTGCTGCATTTTGGCAACTATCATTTCAATATGGATCTGCAATTGGAGATCAGAATGCAAGCACCTTATAATATAGTTCTTACTAGCAGTTTAATTGGTGGGAGTTTGGCTTCCTTTCTGTAGAATTAGTTTTCTCATTGGTAAATTTGCAGCTGAATGCATTTATGGCATAACTATAAAATAATTAGCTTTTTTGATGACATTATCTCTGAAACCACTCTGAATATGTCAATGCAGAAATAATTTTGAAAGCCTGAAGTTTACTTGTTTCAACCTCCATTTGGGAAAATAAATAATTAGCAGTGGTTGGCCACCCCCTTTGCCCATACTGGGATGTCATGAGAGATTAGAAACTACTTTTATGGCATGTTAGACAAGAACTGCCTAAAATGACTTCCTTGGGGATTCCAATTGTGCTGATGACAGAAGGATATTCTGCTTAACTGTGTATCACCTGTTAGTGGTAAGGGTATGGTTTCCCAAAACAGCTAAACTGATCTACTGCCTACCTGCTGCTCCAGTTGCTTTCCTTGTGCTAGTGCTGGTCCTAGCTCACGGCTGATCCGAGGGGATGGCTGATTCTACATAAGTCTGGCACACAACTAATTCTGCAAAAGGGAAAAAAACCAGCCTCAGGTATGCAAAACAAACAAAAGCCAGCAACTAAAAAACCCCAAAGTAAACACTTCTGTATTGCCTTGGCTTTTGGCAGTCAGACAAGCCCTAGTGCAAATGCTAGTGAGAAGGAAAGAAGACGTGGTCAAAGCAATGCAGGAATGGGGGCCATCCCTTTGGTCAGCACCCAGGGACAAGGTCGGTTTACTGTATTGTGAAACAACCCCCTGATGCTTGTCGCATGCATCTAGTTGAGAGCAGGAGTGCACTTTATCACCTAGCTCTTGGCAATGGCTTAATAAATGACGAGCTTGTCAAACGTCATTACTGCACGGCTTGTGATTGTGATGAGTCCATCACAGCCTAGAAAAGAGTATTTGTGTTGGCTTTGTTTATTGTCTCCTAGCTGAGACTATGGTTTATTTGATCCAGGAACTCAGCCAAGGAGTCTGCTGACATTTCTGAAGGAAAGGATGGGGTTTATTTTCTGTAGCTTGTAGTCTTTTAGCTTTTAACTCCAGAGTGAGGCCTACTGTAACTTTGCCTGTTACTTGGTAAAGCAGTTTATAAGGAGTCCATTTTAGCAGCTCCTCTTACAAAGAACAACTGTGAAGATCAGACAGATTGTTAAAAGCCACCAGTCAGGACTCCACAGATGCGACTTGGCAACACTGTCAGTGCTTGCTACAAAATGTAAGGAGTTTAAAATACATGTATTTTGGCTTATTGGAACTCCCTGGAAGTATAGATGCTGTCCTTCATACATCTTGCAAAACCACAATTTCCTTGCAGCAAGTATGCCTCTAATAACCTCACAAAAAGAGTCCTTGCTCAATAACCAGTGGGGATTTGGGCTAGAATAGTATCATGAACAGTGCTGCTGTTCTTCCTGGCCAACTTTCAGGAATGTTTTAGAACCATCAGTCATTTATTCTTAATTTTTTGTAGCTGGCAAGTACAGAGGTTGACTGTTACATACACTTTCTGCTCTTTGACCTCATTTTACTAGGCAGAGGCTTTAGGCTTACATGTGGTGCAGAACACTTTGTACAAAATGGCCTCAATTTACACTGTAGTGAGATTTAGGACATTCTGCCCTGAGTTGGTCCCGTTCTTTAAGTTTCACAGTAGAAGCAATCTTTCGAGACTTAAGTTTGACAAGTCCCTCGTGAAATATTGCTAAGGAAATACTGACAGCTAGTTTTATAGAATCATTCTAAAAGCATTCATAATAAATCCCTAAAATGCATACTAAATAAATGATTCCACTGTAGTGTTGCCTCCACATATGTGGTTAACATCTAAGATGTAGGAGACTAAGAAGTCTGGCCTTATTGTAACTTAGTGCATTGCTCTTCACAAAAATATTGCAGCATTTTATCCCCCTTCCTGGTAATGAAAATGATGCATCAAGCAAATGTACAAATTGGTTTCATTTACTGTTGGAGCAAATCTTTCTCCTCTTTGTACACAGAAAATACTTCACATGATGCTTCAGGGAATGTCACAATCTTGTTAATTGTCAGTTGTAAAATACTAACTACACAGTAGTTCTTTCTGTTGATTCTTGATGTGGTAGCTGCTCTAAAATTTCAGTACTGTTTATATTTCAGGAGTACAGTGATAGTGGTTTGAATTTAATCCTAGTGTCACATACTTTAGTTCAATGCCAAATTAAACAGCTTGATATTACAATGTTTTGTGGTCAAATAATCCCTACTGATGCTTTCCCAAAAAGTGGTTAATTTTATGCTACCAATTTTAAGTTTTCTTTTTAGCAGGTGTTGGCCCTGCTCTGGGCAAGGGGGTTGGACTTGGATGATCTTTTGAGGTCCTTTCCAGTCCTTACTTAAGATTCTGTGATTCTGTGTGATTGTGTGAATTCAGCACAGTTTTTGAGGGATTGGCAAGCCAGATAAACTTATTTACCAAAAGAAGCTGTACTTTGAGGTAAGCATCATAGACACCAGATAAAATATCTGTCCTTAGGGACATCTTTCTATAGGTAACCAGCCTTGTAAACACATTTCTGGACTGCAAAATGCTGAATCTTTGTAACAGCAATATTCAGAGAGACCAAACACGGAGTATGTATTTCAGATTTGTATCTTCATTGCCTGCTAAAACCCAGAGTCCAAATTTGAGCAAGACACTATATATGCCAAACTCATCCAAGACCCAGCAAATCTCACAGCCACGATGCAAACTGAATTTAGAGCCTGGGGATATCCACACATGTTTTCATGCAGGCAGCTTAGGTCCAGATCTGCACCCAACTTAATAAGCCCCTCTGGGTCAGCAGGAGTCAGATGAGGTCTGACTGGGCTAATTAGATCTGGTTGACTGGTGGTGATGCTGGGCCTGGGCTGGTTTCAAGCCTAGCCATCCATGTATATATGCTCTCTGTTCCTTAGTACTCATTTTCCTGAGGTTTTTTGAGGTATTGCACTTCTCTTCCTTACCACTATAGCAAATGAGCTCTGTTTACCTGTGTTAACCAGTGTATCCTGCATTGAAGAGGAGAGGAACAGCCAGGCAGCCTTGTCAATGGGGGTTTTTTCTCGAGGTGAACATCTTCTGTCACTGTGGCAGTGATATCAAAATGACAAACCTATCCATGATGACTGGAGTTCTAAATGACAGGAAGGAACAAGATTAGGAAATGAATTCTTAAACTGTGTTGAGAATCCAGTTATCACAAGGGAAGTGTATCAGGAGTGAATTCCCCACCTGTTACCACAGTCAGCAACGGTAATTGATTTATGGATAACACCATTACAGCAAATCTGTCTTATTTGCTGTGACCTCCACAAGGAAGAGACAGCATAGCTTATGCATATAATTGCATGCTGAACTGCCAGAATCATGCAGGAGTAAGCATAATATAAAAGCTTGACATAATACTTCTGAGAAATATGAGAAAAAGATGTGTAAAAAGTGACTGTAATTCATAACATATTTGGCTTAATATTGATGTCTAGAAAATGCAAAATTGAAGTGATGCATTGGTAAATTCAGTTGTAGTGAATCCACAGTTCTGATTAAAAATTGTCATTACAATCATACAGCAATACACCAGTACTGTGTGAAAGATGGGTCACAGCTCATTATATGGTATAAATGGGAATCTCAAATCATTAGGGATGCATGGGCCCTGCAGTTTTATAATGCCCATTAGAAACATGCGATAAGTTTGTGATGATACAGCAGATTTTAACACTGGTGCCAGGTCTGGGAAGGGGAAGAGCACGTTAACGAACTGTTACTTGGACTAGTACCTTGCTCAGGATGAACTGTTGCAAGTTCCTTCCCCATGATGAACTGCCAAATCAAGGCTCTCATTCATAATTCCTTCTCAGAACTATGACATATGTTGTGTAATAAGATGGTGATGGTTAAACTGTGTCATGAAGTTCATAGAAAGTTAATTCAGTGATCTTCTGATAAAATCGTAGAGTCATAGAATGGGTTGTGTTGGGTTGTAAAAAGTCCTTGTCTGACTTTCTTGTAAGCCCCAAAATATTTCTGTTTAGAAGATCTTCATGTTTTCACAGTGTGGATTTCTCTGAAGTGGGATCCCACTAAAAACTGACTTTAGGGATGTTTTCCTCATTAAAACCTGTGTTTATGTTCAAAAGTCAGGATGCTGTGCTTGCTCAGTTTCTCTGGCCTCATAGCAAATTTAATGCAGGCAGCAGAGGAAAAAGGGCTAAAATACTTAAACTGTAAGTCTCTTCAATTCTGGCTTTTTGGTCAAAATTTCAAACAAACTGATCAGATCCAGTTTTGAGCAGTAAAAATGTAAGTGCAGGTTTCATATGGGCAACTTACTGTTTATGTGAACTGATGTCACAGGATGAATTACAGGTTTCCAAAAGAAGATGAAAGAATGGTTTGACATAAAGATTCCTTTCAAGCCATAAACAGTGTATCCTGGAAAATTCCATTAGGTTAACCAACAGTATTCCTGAAAGCATGGGTCTAATTCCAGTGGTTTTTTTTCTCTCTCCACAGCGATTACCTAGTCAAATTGAAGAGAGGAATGAAAAATTAAAGAAAGAAATGTTAGGTAAGTAGCATGTGCATATAACTTGCATAATTTCATAGTACTCCTCTCAGTCTACTAGAAAAATAGAAGTGCATGAGTAGAATCTCTTCTATAAAATGGAAAGAAGGTTAATCTTAAATATGTGTTCTGTGTTAAACAAAACTCCTAATTTCTTCATAGTTCTCCATTGTTTGGTTTCACCTACAGTAAGTTCTTGACAAATAATTCTCACATACATAAAAAGCTGTTAGTTGCATTTAAAGAAAGAATAGTCAAGACCTTCTAAAGCAATTTAATATCGATGTATGTAAAAGCAGCAGAAAACGGTGTGAACTGCTCTGCCCTTTCTCTCTACAAGTAAAGCTTCAAAGGAAACATTCCCATGAAAGGGAGAAAAAGAAGACAACCAGCTGTAATAACTGAGCATGTTTGATCTTGTGTCTGAAGAAATAGATTTGGTTCTTTTCGTAGCACTTCCAGCCTCTAGACCTCCACATCTTCATCTTCACCTTGATTTATATAGCATTTCAGTTCTGGTTGTTTGGAAGCTGTATTAGCCCTACTTAGTGTTACAAACAGGCATCTGGCCTTGCTAAAAGTGAAAGTAGATTTCTTAACTGCATAGCTCATTGTCTCTTGACTTTTTACAATTAACCAACTTTCGTTTTTTGGCGGGGGTGGAACCTCCTGCCCAAAACAAACTGCTGTCAACATTGTCTGCTCGCTCCTGCTGAACAGGGTTTGTAGGCTTTGAAGGTTTGGGATGGGAAAGACGGTGGTTTGTTATTCTGCAGAGAATCAGGTTAAATAAACTCAGTCTGTCTTGCACGTTGTAACACTAACTCTGAAACTATTTGTGAAGAAGAGACTGTTTCAAGGGCTTATGCTGAAGCTGGTATTTTTCCTTTTTGTTTTTTTTCCTTGCTGTGCAGGGTGTCTGATTTGCTCTTGCTTTGTACCTGTTTTGACTTAGTGAAGTTGTAGTGGGGCTTTCTAGGGCTTTATGTCATCATTCTGTTTCCACCATTGTACTTAGAACGAGGCATAAATAAAGAAGGTGAAGTGTGATCATGTTATAAATAAATGACAAATGCAGAAAATCTCCAGAAGGATTTCCATGGGAAGGATATCCATTTGTAGGATATGGGATGGTTTTCAACACAAAGTAACTTGAAAACAATTCCTGATCTTTTTTTTGAACTCTCCTTTTGTACCATTGTTACCAATGTCTAAAGGGCTTTGCTAATCACAAGAGACTATACTGAAACAATAAATACAGCTTTATAAAGTGTCACAAAACACCTAGATTTATACTGCTAAATTTTGCCTTGATTGCAGATTAGAAGGTGTTAATCCAGTGGCAGTTAGGATCTCAGAACTGAAATGGTCTTTTGGGAACCAACTCGCGCTCTTCATGTTGGGTTCTCTAGACGGGAATCCCTTCTCAATAATGTTACATACATGCCAGGAGATAGACTGATGTTTGTTGGTGTACCCAGGAACACCAGACTCAGAGTGAGGTAGTACAGCCTATAACCCTGTCTCCATCCACAGCCTTTGCATGTGACAGGATTCGTATAAATTGTCACATGTACTGTTAAAATTACATGGTGTCCATCGGGCAGATGATATTTTTTCCTTAGCACTGCTTGTGATCACTAATGTAACACAGACCTTTTTGGTTCCAGGAGAGCAAGTCAGATGCATCCTAATAGTTTCAGGCTAGGCCTGGTCCAGGAGCACTGACACTAAACTGAAGTCTTTAGAAAGAATGTCACAGATCATGCTTTGGCTCCTTTGCAGTTTGGATATTGAATTGAATTCTTATTTTAGTCAATGGATCAGCCAGGCTTTTATTCTTTCAGCTAAAACTAAGTCCTAGTATACCCAACTAACTCACACTGTCATGGAAATTGGAGCTGTGTACAAACAAACCAAAATAAATGAAGTGCATCTTCCTCCTTCCCCGGAATGCTTTCCTCTTTTCCAGAGCTACAGCTCATTACCACATAGTTTGTCGGAAGCTAAAACCACTTCTCAAGTGATTGTGTGTAAATAAGTCAGAGTACACATTCTTGGCTGGATTTTCCTTCCAGACTACCTAACTATAAATTCTTGTGTGGAAGTGGTAGTGCATGGAATTGAAATTGATGTCACTACAAAAAGCATGTTTTGTTGCCAAACCAAGTCCATTTCTGCTGTGTGTTCTGCAAAGGCCTCGCTTTTCCAAAGCCCACATTTGTATTTATTTTCATGTTTTCCATTCAGCCTTTGCAGGCTCATGCTGTCACTTGCCACTGAAGTCTGCTCAGTACAAACTAACCTCAGAGTTCCAAGTTAAAGCTTAACTTACAGCACACTTTGAAAGTTGCATTTAAATCCATGGGACTCTTTCCCTTTATGCTTTCCTAACATGAGCATCCTCTGCCTTAGTAATTACCTGGGATGTGGACATATAGTGACCATTTTAGGTGGTTTTTAATTTCTCCTCTGACTTTAAAGCCAAAGATTTCCAGCTATTGTGCAACAAGCTAGTGTTGTTTAGAGAAACTATAATTATTGTGATAAGTAGGACCAGCTCCTTTTGGGAGAGGATGTGAGAAGAGGGTAAGTTTGGAATAGTTTTAGCAAGAGTTAGCGGCTTTAGGGGCTGTGACAACAATACTGTTTTCTGTATGGCTACAGGGGAGCCAACTATATTAGATATGAAGTAATGGTATTGAATATATGCCAGTCTGTGTACCCCATCTTATAGACACAGGGGCCATCAAGTCTAATTTAAAGCTATTGGGACTTTCAGCTGCAGTTATAAATGGATGCATTCAAGAAAATACCAAAATGCATTAGATTATCAATGTGATTTAATGGCAAGGCCTATGAGAGCACCTCACATGTCCCTTTCTGCCAATACAAGATTTTTCTAGCTACTTGAGATCAGCAAAGATATTGACTAAGCTTAGGGCCTAAAGAATTGGGGGGAAGGGAAGTGTTGGGTTTTTTCTCCTTAATACTGAAGGGCATGTTGTATTTGCAACTAAGCTGCTGAACCCCAATACTTTTTATAGGGAGGTCACTTTAAATAGTTCAAACTGCAGCTAATATACAGTTACTTCAGTTCAGTCCTGCCTTGCCATTTAGGGAAGGGAAAAGGATTTGCCCTTGCTCTTTTAATTGCCTAAGAAATGTTGTTGATTATATAGAAAGTTATACAAAGATGAGACCTCTTCAGGAAATTTGTCTTCTTAACACAAACAATATCTAGCTTAACTTCCAAACATTGCACATCAACACTGTTAACTATACTAGAACTATTGCCAGCAAGACTGAATAGCAACTAATTTTGGCTGTTACAGCTGAACATAATTCATGAGAAATCCTTTTGTGCATCTGCCTTTTGCAACAGGATGTTTAACTGCAGTTTAGGCTAATACTGAATCTCAGACTTCTGAGCCCTCAATCGATTTTTAACAGTTAGTTTACACATTAAACCTCTGAATATTACTTTGATGAAGAAAATAAACATATTGGGTTTCCAGGTGAGAACTAGGCACGAGGTCTCTAAAATATAAAGAACAAGATCTATGAAAATATGGTCTCAGAGAGGAGAATGTGACCCTGCTGGGGACAAGTGAGTGTTTGATTGCTGAGAACTCTTTGCAGCTGAGTCACAGCTCCACATGCCTTTTTCCTTCCTTCAAGCACAGTCTGTCTTTTAAGAGAGCTTTTCTTTGGGAGGAGGAGGAGGAGGAGATTGGACTTAACTACAGATCTTCATTTAGGGATGAAAGGAGAGTGGGGGGAGGAGGAAGTAGTGCTTTCCTACAATGATGGGTTTATGTGTGCCAAGACAGCAGGAGCAACGCTTTGGGCTTGAGTTCCAGGAAAAGACAAGGCTTTCTTCTGCTTCATTAACAATTTATTAAATCTGGCTGCACCAAAAGGCATTGCTGTATGTGGATTGAAGTGGTAGAACAGAAAAGTGGCCTATGACTGTATTGTTTTAGTTATTCAATCACAGTGAGATGAAGAATAACGTCTTACGTATATGATAGGGTCTTTAGTTTCTCCCAGAGAACTGTCCTAGCTACAAGCAAGATACCCAGGCAGTTGTTGTGTGGTTATTGGCTCCAGTATGACCGGAAAAGAGCCATCCTGCTAACTCCAATTAGAAAAGACCTTTCACAGTTTCCTGAAACAGGCAAATTCTAAGCCAGCTGCAGTGCCTGCATAACTTGTGAGCTGTTTACAACAGACCCAAGCAATGCCAGACTATGCCAGGATTCTTCCACCGACAGACAAAGACACTTCTCACCCTAAACCTGAAGCTAAGCAATGACCAAATGTTAGTCTAGAAGTACCATAGCAACTACTTATCCCAGTCATTAGATATGCTATGAACAACTTTATGGTTTTATAACCAAACTGCTTTCAGGATTAAGTATAAAATGATGAACTTACTAGTTAACCAAGCTTAAACAGTGTAGCTTAAAAAAAAACCCACTACCAGTACAAAGAAGCTAATCCTAGCTGACTCACTCACTGGAATGACTTTGGCCAGATCACTCAACTGCCTCATCTGTTAGTCCACATAGAGGGGAAAAAAAAAATTGAAGAAAAATTGTGTCTCACCACCTAGCTGCTTTTGTAAGCTAAAGCTGTCTTTTTTCCACTGTAAGGCCACAGAATTGCCATGTTGACTCTCAAAGACCAGTCTCGCTTTAAAACAATTACAGAAATCCCTGAAACATACCCAGTTGTGAACCAGCACTTTGATGCAAGGTCTTATTTACTTTGGACTATTGAGGAGTACCACAGTGCTGCTTTATGCAGGACTGAGTTGTTCCTTAGAATAAAACAGTTCCATTTTTCAACAGCTCTTATTTCTTTTTGTGTTTTCTGTGAATGTGTTCAGAAAAGCTCCCCCTGCCCAATTCAGTTTTGGAAATGTGATTCAAAAAAAGTAGTGTATTTTGGTGATGGTGTTTAACCTGTCTTGAACAGTTGACAGATGATGAGAGGTAAGGGGCATACTTCCATGGCATAAGTTCAGACCTGGATATGGTTTCTGTTTGGAGCACGGTCACAGGCCTGCAGTATCATGCAAGGCAAATCTCTTGATCTTTTCGTACTCCATTTGTGCTACTTAAATACTGCCTCTTTCTATAAAGAATTTACAGAGAGCTTTGCTCCTTATGTTCCTGTGCTACTTTATCAGTACTGTGAGGATACTGCTTTAGTGTGGCTTAGCAACGAAGTCTGAACTGAATTGTGGCTGGTGCACTGTGGTGAGGAAACTTATTATATAGCAGTAGTGATGATTGCACTGCTGGGCAGAAATGGGGCTTTCAAACAAACAGAAGGACTTAGGAAAAACCAAACTGACGAGTTCTCTTTTGACTTTACAGTTAGATTCTAATATATTAGTTTCAACGTAGAAATACAGGTGAAGATGATGAGAATACCAGAGGTGCCCTTGACTGAAGATGGCTTGCTCAATGCACGCAGGTGCAAGGAGGAACAGCTGTGGCATTTGCACCTTTGAGTTACGTGATTGTGGCTGCTTCAGTTGCTCAGCTGGATTTCCTGGGTGCCAGCTATAGGTGTCACTTTTCCCCCACTGTGTGCAAGCACAAAATCTATTGCCTTGAAGAATCTAGTAAAGGCAGAAGGCTTTTTGAAAGGTGGTTTGTAACCTGTGGTTGCAAACCTAGAGTAGGTTTCAACATGTCCAGACTTCTTCAGTTTGTTCTTTGGTAAATTAGTCTACAATTCTGCATTGGAGCCAGGAGGAAAATTGTGTTTTCCTTTGTCATGCTTACAGGGGCTCATTTAGCTTGTGTTTAGCCAACATTTAAGTTGTTATCTCTGCTTACTGTTTAATTTTAGGCATTTTATCTATACAGAATTTTTTTAAGGGTGTCCTTTTGTTGCACTTCCCCTTTTATAGGTGGTAGCAAGATTCATTTCCTAGAGTCAGAAAGCAAGTATGATACATGTATTTTGATAGAAGCCTTGAGATTTTATTAATACTTCATGTATATTTAACAATGCTTGTTAAATAATAGCTGTTCCGAGCTCTTAGCAGTGGTAAGTTAGTCCTGGAGAGCTCTAAGTTCTGAAAGTTAGTTATTGGTGTTGTCACATGTCATCATCATGCTGAGGTTTTTAGCAGGGAAAATGGCTATAAAGTTGTATGCAGTGTGCTTCAAATGGAACTGCTTAGCCTGCAGGTGCAAGGATGACTTTGTTTTATTTGTCTTTCTATCAATATACAGATGCAGAAAGGGGTTTTTTTAATACTTACCCATTGAACAGTTTGACCTTTGTCTTCCATTGTGTCTTCTGGTAGCCCAAGCAAACCAAGCAGTTGTAATGCTCTTGATTGTTTATAGAGCTGTAGCTGCATCAAAAATGACCAGAACTGAAACCTTTGTGTTAGAAAATGGAATGTTGGCAGCTATCAGAATTCTAGCCAAG
The DNA here is from genome assembly GCF_028858725.1 of Colius striatus. Taxonomy (NCBI): domain Eukaryota; kingdom Metazoa; phylum Chordata; class Aves; order Coliiformes; family Coliidae; genus Colius; species Colius striatus. Next base: position 5,603,218 of record NC_084767.1, read on the forward strand.
CATAAGCAAAGGGGAGACCAGTGCTTTGCTGTGAGCTGTTAAAACTCTTGTGCCTCAACAGCTTACAACTGAAGAAATGAAGTGCTTCTGGATAGCTATAACCACATAGCCATGAGTATCTGCAGCCACTTCTTCAGCTGCCTGACAAACCCTTCAGAACTAGCATGGTGATCCATTTTCAACCCCAAAGCTGACAGTAGCTATACCACAGCTGGGTATATTCATGTTAAGAGTCTCTCTCTATATATATACATAAAAATAGATAAATGACAATAAATAGTCAACAAACTGCAGAGATTGCCACAGCATTTACCTTAAATTGATAGATAAATGAGTGTAGTTGGGCATAATTCAGTGGAAGCTTTCCCTCTGCTTAATACTGATGGTGTTACCTCTTCTTTTGATTGCAGGCAAACTGAAGGATCTTGGGAATTTGGTTCTCCGCCCCTTTGGCCTGTCAACAGAAAATTTCCAGATAAAACAGGATTCATCAACTGGTTCATACTCCATCAATTTTGTTCAAAATCCAAACAACAATAGATAACATGAATTCAGTCTAGTTCTGCTGGCTTTCAGGCTTCGTGACTGTGTGCTTGCACCTACCAAGAAAAGGATTTGGCAAACATTCTTCACGTTCCCCAAGTGAAGATAAGACTGGAGCACATTCATTTCTCTGCTTGTGAAATTATTTACCATGTGGATGTAAAGCAAGTAATTTGAATTCTCTTAGTGATAACTGTGTCCAGTGTGTGGGGGGTGTTTCTGATTTCTTTCTCTTCCCTTGCGGTGTTTGGCTTATCTAACAGTCAGGATCATTATTTTGGTCCATTCAATGCTGGCAACAAAATTCTGGCAAGCAGCTCAGTTGAATCAAAATGCCCACGCACCTGTAGCCAAGAACAAAGCATAATAGTGTCTTGGGGAATTAATGAATCTAGCAGAAGCACTTCTCTGCACTCAGCAGGTGGATATGAGTGACAGCATGCACGGAAGCAAGCCAACCTCTTCTGTGGAGTAAATTTTTCTTTGTAATAAAGGCTTGGTATTTCTGCTGGTTTGACTTGTGAAGTTTTTGCCTTATTTGAGTCCTTCCCGTGGTGGTGGTGTTAGAAGTGCTTACAGCAACCCACAAATCACATACTCCCAAGACATTCATTTGAAGGGTTTGATTTTGGTTTTCCCTTGCTTATGGCAATATGAGTAAATTAACCTCAGGCCACCCTCACACCACGGTTTGTTTACTTTATATTAATTTTTCTGGAGGCAACACAGAAATTTTGTGTCTCTATGTACACACTTCATAATGATACCATAAATTAGCTAAATTTGCATACCTGAGATACATTCATGTTACAGATATCCATAATGGCAAACAAGGGATGTTACAGTTGGTTGCAAAAGATCTTCAAAGTACACTAGACCTTGAAGACTTTCAAGTATGTGTGTGTATATATATATATATATATATATATATATGTAGATAGAAAGATGGTGTTGAAGTAGCTAATTGAGATTTTGGAGAAGGAATGTCTTTTGTAATTACTGCTTACTAGGTTTTATATCAATGCTGAAATGTTTACATTGGAGGCAGGTTTTTTAGTTGTCTCCATGCAGATTTCAATACATGGTTTAATTGAATAATTACTGTAGGCTGGCTGTTGGCTAGTGGTTGTCATCTTGAATTGCTTTCAGGAAGCCTCATTGTGGGGCTAAAATTACAGAGCTCCAGTCTTTCCACTAACATGCCTGGAAGGAACAGTCTCTCAAGCTAAGGTGTTCCTAGTGCTTTATGTCCATGTTTGGCTCTGCAGTTGTGGAGGAGTGTTCTGATTGTTGTTTAACTCAGTCCTGCTGCATTTTCAGTTCAATGTTGTGGTTACCTGTGTGTTTGTAAACTATCTCATGTCTTCAGTGAGTGCATGAAGGATGTGGGAATTAAAATGTCATTGTCAAGAGAGAAGCCCTGATTCTCAGTGAGGCCTGTGCAGCCTTTAACAACATCTGCATAATTAAATGTCACTTAATAACAGCAAAGAGCCTCTAGAATTTCCACGTGCTGAAACTGTAACTATGCCATGCTTTAATGGAGTAAAGTTTCTGATGTGCAAGGCTGACTTTGCTTTACTAATAAAGTTGGGGTGGATGGGAGGCTTCAAAGACAGGTTTTGCTCCTTGGAGTGGGATTTGGGATGCAGTGACTGGGCATGACAGACCCCTGTACCCAGGCAGAGCCAACCTGGGCAATGGGGGCATGACAAAAGGTGCTGGGAGAAAAGTGCTCACAGGCAGGAGGGTGTGTGGGTCCTGGGGGGTACAGAGCTGTAACACCACTCTGCTTTCTGAACCAGCTTCAACGAAGGCTTACTGGGTCAGGCAGTGTTGAGACAAGTGTGAATGATAATAATCTTCCCTGAAACGTAGAAGACTACAGAGCAAAAGTGTCCCAGCCCTGGGCTGAAACTCAGGAACGTGGCTTGTGCCCAACTGGGGCACACGGGTGTGTTGGAATCGCTTCCCCTGAGCTCCCAGTCCAGCATGGATGGGTGTGGATGTCATTTCTTCTTGTTGCAGGCTCCATGCTGCCTGAGAGAGGAAAAATCATCTGGCTCTGGAAGCAGCAGTCTTCATTTGGAGCCAGGCAGGCCCCTTGACTCCTGAGTTACAGTAGCCAACTTTCCCCAGAGGCCAAAACAGGAGGCAAGAGGAGTGAGGGCTTTTGTCTTATTCACCAGCATAGCACGAGCCCTGCAGCACTGCCTGTGAAATAAGTGAGGTCTAGGCCCTGGGTTTCACTCAATTGCACCACACATACATCATAAAACACACCACCCTAAAACGTGCACTTTTTCCTGTATATCTTTCTTATACCCCATTAGTTGCTATCTTTACATACACACTGTGTATGTGTATATCTGTTATTTACCAGGGTATGGCTGTTGTGCCTTTAGCAGCCTGCTGTTTATCTTACAAATGGCAGATACTCTTCTTTCCATTCTGTTCCAGTTTCACATCTTGAAAGGGCTAGAGGGCTGCAGATCTGCCTTCTTGGGTGGAAGCTGCTTAATTTACTCTGGTAAATAAAAGCAGAACAAAACTTTGGAAATTACTACCTGCTGTGCAAACATAGCATGAAATAAGTGTGCAACTTCCCTATCTGATGTATATCTATAGTTTTAAAAGGAAGAGAAGAATAAATGAAGCTGAAGGACTGGAGCTCATTTGTTTTCCACACTCATGTTTATAATTTAATGGTGGTGGGTTAGTGTCACTGGAAATTAGGCACATCATTACTGAGGACTCCAATCTGTTACCCCCAAGTGCCACTCTCCAGCTGAACCAGAAACCTCTGAAATGCACTGTCAGCCATTACAGGTACTTCTCTAGGTATAGTTCCAGCTAATTGCCTGAAAGAAGTCCTTTTACATGTTCAAATCCTGCATTTATTTTGCTTTTTACTGTTAAGGGATATTTTTTTGTATGTCTAGTCATCACAGCTGCCACAAGAAAGGTAATTGGCCATGATTCCACTGCAGTGCCAGGGTGATTTGAGTCACAAATGTTGAGCCTGCAACCCCAATAGGAAAAAAATGTTTTTTGAAACATAATCCTTTACATCTAAGTGCTCTTAAACCAACGAGTGCCTTGCCAATTTGTTCCAATGTTACTCACCCTGATTGCAACAAGCATGTGCCTTATTTTCCACTTTGAGTTGTCTGTCCTCAGCTCCCAGCCTTTGTTCCTGCTTATTCTGCCTGCAAAATAAAAAACCTTTTAGTACCTGGCCTCTTCTCCCCGAACACATTTGTGGGGCAGTGAAAGGGGCTGATGATCTTCTCCATAAGCTGTAGAAGAAAGGCTGCTGTAAGTCTCTTGTGCTAACACAACTAAACACAAAACCATGTCACACTGTGGTTGCCAGGCCTGGCTTACTGAGCAGGAGATGGCTTTCTCTGTGTTTTCCCACCTCACCAGCATTTCAGGAGATTTGCTTCTCAATCACTGATCAAAGTGCCAAGTAGGCTGAGGCCTAGCAGTTACTTGAGCAGAATCTCACAGGAAACATCCCTGTTTGAAAGACAGTAGCAAACTGTTTGAGCTCCGTCAGGGAGACAGCTTAACCCAGCTGTACATCATGTATTGTGGTCACCTGTAAGTACTGCTTATGCTGGGGAGTGCCTCCAGCTGCTCCCTTGGTAATGAGACTTACTAAGCCTAGTTGAATGCAAGGCCTATTTTTGATGGATTTGAATTGCAGGTTTGCCTTTTTAATTCTTTCTTAATGGATTTCTGATGCTGTTTTCAGATTCCCATCCCTGATGTCAAATTAACCAGCCTCTGTTGACTTGGGTTGTCAGCTTTGCCCACTGTTGCTGCCCCATCTCTTTGCCCAGAGTACACAGACAGCAGAGCAGGGGAGCCAGATGACTCTTTTAGGTGAAACATCTGGGCTTCTTTTCAGTCCTGTTACTGTTCCACCTCGTTGCTAAAAGAATGGCAAATACATCATCCCACTTGCTTTGAATTGAGGAATACCAGCCAGCACTACTTTTATAGTCTGCAACAGGCCCCCACCACATTTTGAGCACTGCTTTTGTTCCTAATAGACTAAAATTTCTCTTGTATCATCCTTAGCTTTGTCATGTCTTTTTTTAGGCTTTCCTTATCAAGATTGTGTTCTCTTGATACATCAAGTGTACAGCAACTACCTATTTTGTCTTCCCTTGTCTGTTTTTTGTCTTTTCTCATTTTTTGTCTCTACAGTCATTATAATCTGGCTCAAAGTAACAGATCCAGGTTCTCATATTTTAGAAGCCCTTCTAGAAATAGTTTTAGGAAACTCAGAGTGTCCAGTATGTCTCCAGCAGTTTATCTTTCCATGACAAGGGCACTTGAAAATCTTGCCTGCTTTCTGCTGAGCCCTTTCCTGAGCTGTGGCATCACACTCGCTGAGAGGTGCGTGGTTTTAGACCACAGTATCTAAAATTGCTGCTGCTTCTTCCTCTACTTTTCCTGAATACATAATACTCAGTAATTGCCAGTCCAGTCATTTCAGTCATTCCACTACATTACCACATTCCAAAGCTTATATCTTTTTTTTTCCTCTTTTGTGAGACTGCAAACCACCAGAACTTTTTCCCTGAGAGAGTTGTTAAGACACTGGCACAGGCTGCCCAGGGAGGTGGTGGAGTCCTCGTCCCTGGAGATATTTAGAAGCTGTGTAGCTGAGGTACTGAGGGACATGGGTTAATGGTGGGCTTGGCAGTGTGAGATGAGGGGTTGGACTTGATGATCTTGAAGGTCTTTTCCAACCGAAATGATTCTATGATTCTATCTTACTGTACAGGAATATTTGGAGTAAGAATGAGGAACTAGAAACCTGTATGTGCTGTCTGGTAATTCAGTATGGGTTATTTACAACACTAAATTTCAGACTATATCACTTCTGTTACCTCTTCTTCATGTGTGATGGGAGTGGAATACCCCAGAGAGATGTCTTCACCCTTCACTTTTCTGCCATCACTCAAGCCAGCTTCACCTCCTGAACCAAACCTGGACATAGAGGAAGTTGAAAGTGGGTGTTTGGGTTAGCAAAAACCTAAATTACTAAAAATCCATCAGGTGAGCTGCCCCAGAAGGGCTGACTCAGCCCTTTTCTCAATGGAACCCTCCATGCCATAAATCCACTAAGTTTAGTGAAGTACAGCCAGCATCTGTCTTAATTTATTCAAGAGACTGGAAGAATTGCCGAGGCTTTATAAATAACTTTACAGGGTCCCATATTCAGTAATTCAATCTGTTCTCCCTGTAGTTATCCCTGGCAGCAGACACTTGCTGAGCCTCTGCAGCCCAGCCAGCCTTGTAGCTGCAGCTGGCAGTTCTGTGCCTGCACCACCATGCTCAGTGGTGGCTGACCTGCAGGGCTTCTGAAGTCATCTCACAAACATCTCAAGTGTACACACAGGTTCCTGAGAGAGCAAACACTCAGCCCCAGAAAAAGCCTTGTCTTACCATCTCCTCAGCAAAGCACAGCTATTCACCAGCTACAGAGAAGGGCCCCGCACACCTTGTCAAAACCCTGTTTGTTTTTATTTGATGTCCCTTTTGTGCAGTGGGAGGTGGGAAGCCCCAAGAAGGTCCCTTCCCCTACTCACTCACTCCCTCTGCCACACCTTGCTATGTGAGCAAACCCAGCACAGCATCAAGGCCCAGGCAGCAGAGGAAGAAACTAGGGCTGGTTCTGTTACTATGCAGTGGATGCTCTTTTGGTTTTTTGTTCTTTCTGTCCTTGGCAGCATCCAAGGCCCAGTCCCCTTTCTACCACCACCTCACTCCTTCCTGCTGCTCTTGCCTTTTGGCTCCTTGAGGAGTAAGTAGACAGGCCTTCTGGCCAGCCATTGAGCAAGGACCTATGAAATCTCTCTCAGCTCATCACAGTGGGATATTTAGGGTGCGATAAAGCACCAGGCTTTGAAGCCGAATCCTTCCTTTTCAGATCAGCAGGTTTCAGCACAAAACTTCCTTGAGATGTACCCACCTCTGCTTAGCACGGATGTAGCCGGAGAGAAAGGAAAAGCTGCTGGTCATCAGTTCCTAGGCTTTAATTAGCTGTGCTGTTCCCAGGGGATTATTGCAACAGACGAGCTCTGCTGCTGGCTGCTGCAGCCAAGAACCAATTATATCAAAGTGCCACCTCTTTTTTAACAGTAGGTAAAGATGTGTAGGGGCACATTTAAAGTGCAGCATTACTACACTGCTCATTCACAAGCTTTCCCTGATTGGAAGAAATCCAGCACTTTCATGTCAGCAGCTTAATTTCTTTTTCAAAACCTGTGCAGCCTCCTACTCAAAAGGATGTAATTGCTGGGGAGTATCTTATCAGCAGAGGCCTGGTCGGCCCATTTGTCTGCAGAGGCACAGTCAATTGTCAGGCTTTTGGCTGCTGGGTCATTACAGCCTACCCTGACTAGGCAAAGTCCATCAGAGGTTCAAGGTCCTAAACCAACTGAAAACTATTAACCACATTTTTCCGATTGAGCATGTTCAGTGGTAGTACCCCTGTTGGAAACTTCACCATCTGCAGCTACAACTCCAGCCTGGAGCTCCAGAACCTGCCTGATTCTCATCCCCAAGCTCCCCAGAAGGTGATTTACAATGCCAGTGTTCTTTAAGTGGATGCAGCAAGCATAGGTTTGCCTCTTCTAGTCTGACTGGGACTGATGCTCCAGGCCTGGCTCCCAGCACTTCCCTCTCTGCATCTGCCGGCTCCCTGCAGTGGCCTCGGTGCACAAGTGTGGGTTCCCCACAGCTGCTGACCAAGAATGTGACCCTCCACCAGCCACAGTAAATGAGGCTTCAAGTACCCATCCGTGAACTGTGTCCAGTTCTGGGCTCCTCAGCTCAAGAGGGACAGGGAACTGCTGGAGGGAGTCCAGCGCAGGGCCACCAAGATGATCAGGGGTATAGAACATCTTTCGTATGAGGAAAAGCTGGATGAGGGTCAGGAGATTGGGACATCCTCTTTTCTATAGTAGACAGCAACGGGACAAGGGGTGATGGGATGAAGCTGGAACACAAAAAGTTCCACTTAAACATAAGAAAGAACTATTACACTGTTTCAGTGAGGGAGCCCTGGCACAGGCTGCCCGGAGGGGTTGTGGAGGCTCCTTCCTTGGAGGTCTTCAAGACCCGCCTGGACATGTTCCTATGCTGATCTAGGTGAACTTGCTTCTGCAGGGGGTTGGACTAGATGATCTCTAAAGGTCCCTTCCAACCCCTACCGTTCTATGATTCTATGATCTGGGACAAACACATATTGATGAGCAGATTTTTCTGTTCTAACTCCAGCAGGAGAAGTGCAGCCTGTCCCTGGCCCAGCCCTGAGCATGGTGGTGCAGGACGTGCTCCTGAGCAACACCGTCCATGCAGACTGACGCATCGCTCAAGTGAGATGTCAGGGAGAGGGGGGAAAGGCTATTATGTTTGTGCCTGGCTGCTGCAATAGCTTCTTAAATGTATTCCTGGAGTGGTGCTGGTGAGCGCCGAGTGCTAGAACAGGCCCCTGGAGAGGCAGCAGGGCTGTGGGCTCTGCTTGCCTAATTGCATGCGAGCACAGCTTCTCACAAGTGCATCTTTCTTTATCTTGGTGAAGACTGACACATTTCCATTACCTTAATTTGGCTGTGGGGCACTTTTTTTACCTGAGGAAGGAAGAATTTCAGAATCTGGAAACTTTGGGAACAGAGGAGGCTGGAAGCTGACAGATTTACTGCCTGTAGCTACAGCTGCCCTTGAAGCAATGGTTCTCTGTGTGCCCAAATGTACTTGTGTGTCCCTACTCCAAGCTCAAATACAGCTGAGGACATGGTACTTGCAGCCAGCAGCAGGTTTACTAAGCCAAGATGTGATTGATGGCTTCTGATGTGATTTTGCAGTATTCATGCAAAGGTGTCTGACATACAGCTACCCCAACCCCTGCTCTCACACCTCACATGCAATGTTGTTTTTCTAAAGCCACACAGAGCAAAGTGAGTGAACCACGAGAGGGTTATTCATATCTATCTGTGCAGTACTAGTATTTCTGGGATATTTGTATTTAGCATGGTCCTGTATTCATCTTTTCACACTCTGGACTGCCAGCTTCTTACTCTGATGGCTTAGACTGCTTCAATGTTTGAATGAGCCCTTCAGCAGGCACAGTCTTAGTTTAATATTTAATGACCAATACAACCACATTTGGAAATTCCAGTCCCTAAGCCCTTAAGATGTGGAGCTCTTCACTGAAAATCTGGATTTCAAAATTAGAACTGCCACCCCTGGTCTTTGAATATTTACCCCAAATTCAAAACACCCCCAAAAACACCTGCAGGTCTGTTCACCCTGCCTGGCATGGAGCACCCATGCCTTGTGCTCCAAACCCAGCAGGGGAGTGAAAACAAAGACCACAGAAACACTCAAGGGAAAAGCAGGAGCAGAATCATAAAAACAGGCTACAGAACGCAATAAAACCCATCTGCCAGCACCATAAGCACTAGCAAACAATGTGATCCTTCTCCTGCTGCCACCCAGCACATGCTGAAGCTCACCACACGCTGCTTTCAGCAAGCCCTGACTCCACTCACCCTCTCTGCAAGGAGAGAGAACGACAGATCCACCTGACGACAGCGAGTGGCAGGCGGTACCAAAGCCACATGCACATTGGCTTGTTTCTGCCCCAGCAGTTGCTTGGAGGCCTGCAGTTCTGCTGTGTTGTGCTGCTGACAGTCTCTGTCGCTCTCGTTAGCATCTGGCAACTTGAGCACTCTGATTGAGCTGAGGGATGAGCTGCTCTCTGCTGCATCACTGCTGCTCCTAGCAAGGCACAAGGTATTGGCCTGGGGGAATTCCCAGCTGCCCGGAAAGCACAAAAGCAGAAGGATCTCATGGTGCCAATCTCAGCAGCCCCTTACACTCAGTAGCCTTGGAGGATATTTTGGTGGGAAGATGAGCCCAGGGAGCACAAGGGTAATGCGAGAGTATCCCTGATGTCATTGACTCAGCCACAGATGGGGCTTCAGGCTGCTGACTGTTTGCATCCTCACACCGTGCTCCTTGTCACGAAATGCTCAAAAATAACAAGTACGTGACAGTGTCTGAATCTACTACATCATCTCTCTGATACTGATCTAACATTTCCTTAAGAAATCTGACCATTGGTGTCCCTGTAAAAGAAACCTTATTTCTCTGTACTGATCCCCCACATTTTAGCTGGCAAGCTATCACAAACCCCTCCTGCGTCAGGAGCTGCACTGAGCAGCTGCTCTGTGCACTTTTGCCCTCATTAAGTATCACCCTTTTGATGCTTTAGGGCGGCAGCAAACACTACTACTGAGCAGCATTGTGTGGGACTGGCTTCGTTGCTGAAGGTTGGGTTACTTTTATACTTTTGTCATTGAACTACCGGACTGGAGATTAATCAGTGGAGTAATTGCAGAACTATGAAATCTGTCTGGCTAACCTCTCTTGTGGGCTTTACAATCACACAGCAAATCCAGCCGACTCCCACAGCAAGAGGCTACCAACACAATGCCACAAAGGAAAAGCCATTAGTGAGCAATTACATTTCAGCAGGATTTCCCCTCTCCACTAGAGCCTAATGAGGATAACCAATTCAAGAGGAGCTGCTGCAAGAATGAATAAGGAGAGAAAGAGGATGGGAGTCCCTGTAATCTGGACAGAACAAGGAACAACCCCACAAAGGAAAAGAAAAACACATATGTTGGAGCTCTGCTCCAAGCAAGACAATTGTGGATGCTTGCTCCCAGTTACAGGAGGCACAGATTGTTTTCAAAAGCAGCACAGAGGCCCAGGGCCAAGACACAGTCTCGACAGCCAGTGAACATGAACACAGTCACTTCAGAAGTTAATTTGATTTTTGGGAAAGGCTTGTATCGACAACAGGTCACTGCAACAAAATACCTTACATACAAAAACTACCATCCACTAGTTTCTGTGTGCCATAAAAAAAAAATAACACTTCCTTGAAATAAGAACTTCCTAGGAATTAAGTTCACCTGAGCAGCTTGGTTTTTGTTAAACCTAGGAGCTCATTAAAAATTGGGATATCTTTTCTTTACAGTTTCTTTGCAATTAGAAAAAAACTATATACAAAAATATTAATATGACATAATTCTAAATGCTACCTGCTATTTAATTGGAGAGCACAGTGCTGGCAATGCAGCCCCATACCAGTCAGCCATCAGCACAGCTTGCTCTCGCACTCCTGCAGGGCATCATGGCAAGGGAACACAACTCAGCACAAGGCATTTCTTCCCAAAATGGACAACTATCTAGTTACACTTACCTGCAACAGATAGCCTTGTCTGAAACACTACTGCAGCAAAAACCTGCTAAAGAAAAGATCGGCAGGCCCAGCACTTCTGCTGCTTCAGCTGCTGCTGCTGCAAGAGACCAGACTTCACTCACAGTGAAATTCCCCTGCCTAGCACAGCCAGGGCAGCCCTCACTCAGCCCTGGCCCTCAGCTGGTCCCAGCCCTAAGCTCACCTCAGCCCTCAGCTGGCCCTGGCCCTCAGCTAGTCCCAGCCCTAAGCTCACCTCAGCCCTCAGCAGGCCCTGGCCCTCAGCTAGTCCCAGCCCTAACCTTACCTCAGCCCTCAGCTGGCCCTGGCCCTCAGCTAGTCCCAGCCCTTAGCTCACCTCAGCCCTCAGCTGGCTCCGGCCCTCAGCTAGTCCCAGCCCTAAGCTCACCTTAGCCCTCAGCAGGCCCTGGCCCTCAGCTAGTCCCAGCCCTAAGCTCACCTCAGCCCTCAGCAGGCCCTGGCCCTCAGCTAGTCCCAGCCCTAAGCTCACCTCAGCCCTCAGCAGGCCCTGGCCCTCAGCTAGTCCCAGCCCTAAGCTCACCTCAGCCCTCAGCTGGCTCCAGCCCTCAGCTCGCCCCGGCCTATGCCAGAATTACCTCAGCAAGGGGCAGCAATCTCTTCCCATGACACCAATTTGGCATGTTTCAGCCACAGCCGTGGAACAGTGTCAGGACTTCTTTTTATCTGTCTCTACAACCTACATATAATCTTTTCTTGCTTATTACACAAGAAAAAGAAAAGCTTTTTTCTATTGCCTGTGGGAAGCATCCAGCTGGTTGAGTGTGGCTTGGTATCTTTTAGGCACAGTGGTGAAAGGTAAGGTTGGATAGAGACTTATCCACATGATAGACTTCCAGTAGTGGACTAGTAACCTCAGTTTTATCTTTCTTTAATTCAGGAAAAAAAAAAAAAGCTTTAACATAAATCAAAAGCTTTTGGGTCAAGAACTAATAAACCAAGAAAGTTATAACATCAAAAACATTATTCAACATTATTTTCCTTTAAAAGAGCACTGAAAAAAAATCAAGGCTTTATTTGAATAAATGTTACACAACATTCTTTATCATTTACTTCTCAGCAAACCTTAAAGGGTGAATCATATTTTCCTCATTCAAATCTACAAAATGAAAGAGGCATAGTGACCATTCAATATACAGACAAGAAGGTAGCACGGAGCAAAGCTTAAATATTAAGCAACTAAAGCAAAAAAGTGAAAAGCAATACATTACTGTAATTCTCTATCATTAGAATATCCCTGACAATTTCATTTCAAAATGAAAATCTGGTTTTAAACAAAATGGCTGCAATACTTTCTGTGAAAACAAATGCAAATTCAGTTAGCTACCTTGTCTATTTTTATGCTATTTGCTTATATACCCATATTATCCAATGCAGAGACCTGCATCTCTCTTAAATGTATTTTTTATATTTCAGCTGCTGTGCACCAGTGCCCTGGGAGGTGAGGACATACGAGCGCTGGTTAAGAGTCAGATGTCACACAGGCAGGCACTACTGGCTTCTACTTACAACATCAATCAGTTTTCAATCCAATGTGCAATAACCCTGCTATTACAGTCCTGGGCCTTTTTTCCTGAGCAGAAACTGGTTTGTGCCGTGTTGTTTGGTGGCTTCTTTTTTGTTTGGTTTGGTTTGGTTTGGTTTTGGGCAGGTGGGTAAGAATGTGATTAATTAAGCCAAGACCTTCATTCACTATCAATACAATTGGGGTTTGGTTTCTGGACGTGAAAGGCTAGCACATACAAGGCATCGAAATCACTTCCCCTTTCCTCAAATCATGTGTCTTAATTTTCCTAAGTTACAGTCAAATCTCAGGCCACGAACAGGACCAGACTGCTGATCCTCTTCGACTGGGGAAAAGGAAAAGCACTGTAGAACAAACATTAAGCTCAAATTAAAATAAAAAATGTTTATTAAGAAAAATGGTACAACTTGAACCTACTGTACAGCACTATACGGCTAGTTTTTAAGAAGTAGGCAGTAAATATTCAATCTCTGGCTTTATAAATAAAGACTTTACCTCTGAAAAATAGGAACTGAACCAGCACGAAGCATGAGCTGCCTCAGCATGAGTGCATCACTGATACCTCTAGCGTGGGTCTGGGTGATGCCCATCCCAGCCTCTCACTTCCCCCCCTCTCCGATTGTTAAACAGGTATAAACCTGGTGCCAATATCAAAGCCAAATGATAGAGTTGTCCTAAGTTCAAGTTCTATGTGATTAATTCAGGCTCTGTGCATGAAGGCTGTGACATTGCCTTTGTGCTGATACAGATGCCTCTCTGAAAGGTATCTCTGTTTTTAAATGATCTAGACAAAGACACTATTTTTTCCAATCAAATCAGGTTATTAGTAAGGAGAAAAAGAGTTTACTGCAAGTCCTTTCATGTCTATAGAAACAAAAATTTGACTTTTAGTAGATTATGTGCACATTTGCATTTCTTCTAAACAAATATTTCTCTTCCCAGGTTATATACCCCTGCTAAGAACTCTGTGTGAAATGATACGTCTGAAAAAGTGTGCACACAAACGTCAAATCATGAGTGACAAATAAATATTTAATAACTCCATATTTCAGCAGCGTGTCCAGCAGCCACAAGCTCCACTGAAATAATACCAAACACTTTTAGGGGAGGGAAATAAAATGGATAAAACCCACTGGGTTTCTTTCTTTTTCTTTTGATTTACAGCTATTCAAAGACGTCAGTGCAACTCAGATCAACGGCCATGAGAAACACTGATAAAACCTTTGCTCTGCTAGTTACCTATCTGAAAAATATTTATGTCAAAAGGAAAAATTAACCCAAAATTTGAAATAGAAATGCCATTCCATATAATCACTCGCCACTCGGAATTCTCACCGTGTTACAGTATTATAAGCAAAATGCTGCTCTCTGCGTTGTAGCCCCTCTTAACATTATTCCACAATCCTCAATTCCCCAAGTGTTACAATAGCATAAATAAAATGCAACCATATTCACACAGAAGGAGCTTTCCCATGATACAGAGATACATGGAGTTTGTGGTCACTGTCCTTTCCATCACCTCTATGGGAAATATTGGTCTCATATAGCAGGACTGTTCATATTTTACAATACAATTGGTTTTGGACATGCTTTTGATCACAGATCACAGCTCTGCTAACACCTGCACTAAATACTAACTAAGCCTCATAGAATGGAAAATTGCAATGCTAAAGTTAAGAATTAAAATAAAAGTTCAAAAGTTACAGTCAACTTCCCAGGCAATTGGCTCCATCACTGGCACCTATCAAAACATACAAACGTGACTGTCACATTACAAAAAACCCCAGTTATTTGCAGTGATTCTTCATACTAATAGTTCAAGTGGTTCCTTGCATGTAAGTGTCATATAGTCTTTCATGTTTTCATGCGTCATTTATTGCAAAAAGGTTTTATAAAATATTTCCTAACATCTTTTTTTTAAATTTTAAAGAAAATGTACATTAGGTACAGGTGCCCTAACTGGGTGCAAGGGGGAGCTTTAACATATTTACTCCCTTTCCCCTTCAAAAAATGTCTACTACTTGTTGAAGATTTCAGAGGAAAAATAGGACAATTCAGTCTCAGATTTCTTTCAGTCCTGATGAGCTGGTGCTCTTCGTGGCAGTGTAGTGAGGTTCCATAAAAACAGCAGTTGACTAGTGTCTCTGAGCTGAAAAGGGGAGAGAAAGGGAAAATGGTTAAATGTCTTCCAGTATATATTGCAAAAGTAGGTAAGCAAAATCTGAGGTGGCCAGAAAAGTTACCAGTTCACCTGCTTTGTGCATTGTGTGCAGAAGACAAAATGTATGTACGTTATCACAAGACATACACAATTGAACAAACTCCTCAGTTGACTGGAGTTTTAAGAGGAGCTCCCGTACCAATCTATGTCGTATCTCACCCCGTTTCAGCAACCAGAGAGATTTTCAATTTTTAAAGATGTTTAAAGATAGCTAATGAAGGAGATTAATACACAAAGTCTATACAATGATGTGTGGTTCACCACAGGGAGCTAAATCTGACACTGTAATGCCATTCCAAATGCAAGACCCGAGCGTGCAGGGGAGCGCTCAAGTGTAAACCTGTTAACTGTGTTTCTTTTCCAGCACTGCTTATGGTTTCTCATGTGCTCCACAGAACTGGAATGAAATGATGATAAAGCAGGTAGAAGCAGTCCAAGTAATAACTACTGTATGAGGCCACACCAGTGTGTAACCACTCAGGCAGGTGCAGAACCTGGGCAGTCTGCACTGATTTGCCTCTTGTGTAGTGTGGGGAAAACATTGTGCCAGAATAGCCTAAGTTGGAGGAGACTTGGGAAAACTTCTGTTCCAAGCCCTTTGCTCAAAAACCACACAGGAGAATGAAAAAAATTCCAAGACCTGGCCAGTCTTGTTGATCTCTTTTACCATTCTGTTGAGCTTTTGACTGCTACAATTATTTGAGAGGTACATAGATGTTTTCCCATACTGCCAACAGCAATTTGAATAACACAACTGCATTTTAACAGACAGACTCATAGCATGGACAGGAAAATCCTAAAGTTCTTTCTAAACAGACAGCTCTTTTGAATAACACCCAAAAGAAACATTAAAAAAATGAGAAGTAGGAGGGAGGAGGCTGTGAAAATGATCCAACCACAAGATGAGGCAGGGAAGACAAAGGGGATATCTACGGAGTTTCTCAATTGCTTGGTTGCTCACTGTGCCACAAAAGGACAACATCAAACACAGAAAAATCCTTTTATATCCTATATAATGCAGTAGAATTAAAGTAGTAATGAAATCTGGGAAAGAAGCGATGAGAGTTAATCATGACATTTCGCAGATCCAGGAAAAGACACACTGAGCAGCTACATGCTGACAGTAGACTAGCAGGCATATTCATTCCAATATCTAACAGGTCCTCATTTCGGTATGACACCCAGAATTGATTTATAATTAAACCTATTTTAGGTATAGTCCACTCCAAGATGAATAAGATAACCTGCACAGCTTGTAAAGAGAAGAATGCTAGACAAAGTTCCACTCTGTTCAGTAGTACTTACTGTTGGTGCAGGTAAATAAACACCACAGTATTCCAGGCTGCAAAACAACCAATATTGGGTATTAAAGCATATGGCCAATAAGAAATTCTCCAAAGCATGATTAATATTACATTAGCATCATGTATCCATGAAGTGTTGCAAAGAGAAGGTTTTATAAAATGTCAGAGAACCAGACACCAAGTCTGGTTAAAAAGCCCATACAAAGCTAGATGACAGTTCAGCCAACACATCCCAACACCCACCCTTCCACATTCCAGCCTCAGTGACACTATTCCTAGCCAGCAAACTTCTGTGACCTACAGAGGAACAAACAAGACAAGACTTTGGTTCAGTTATTTGAGCATGCATACAACTACTGCAAGGTCTAAGGAAATGGTTGGTCCACTTCAACATGGATGTTCCCTCACTCTGATGGCAGGTAGTTTGACTTTTCACACCCCATCTACCAACTTAGCAATCAATGCAGCTGCAGTGATTTTCAGAACTGATTCTTGGCAAGGTCTGTTTGTTATAGGCCTGGCACTCGTGTTCCTGCCCAGGTCAGTTCCTACAGCTCTCTCTTACTCTCGACTCTTACCATTGAGATTCCAGAACGCCCTTTGCAATCACCAGGAGTTTTGCCTCTCCCTCTGATGTTTACTCGCCAGTGACTCCAGAGACATTGCTAGTCTTACCCTCCACTACAGCCCTATCTTCTGCTTTACCAGCAGCAAATCTCAGTTTATAAAACTGAAACCAATGGATCTCAAATATCTAATCCCAGATCCAATGTAATAATATAGTACTGGATCAAACATTTTAATGTTAATAAAGTAAAATCGTGACTTATGTCAGTCAAGCTCCCTGAACAGCAACTGTCTGTTCTCCCTGTTTCCTCTCCATATCAAAGAAAATGACACACATGCAGATACCCACAACAGATCTAAGTGGCAAATACATATTTGGGCCAGAATTCCCAATAATATTCAATATCTGCTTGGCTTTCAACATGTACTTTAAATTTCCTTACGGACTGAATGAAAACAGAAGTGATGGATTATAACTCATGGTGACCATCAACCTCCTGCATTTTAGGGTAAAAAACCCCAAACTTAGGGCACAAACTATGCACTATTGATAGCATTTTACATCCATTGTGCAATGCAGGCTCTGATAAATCAGATGTTTTCACATACTGAGAAATGCAAACAAGCGTGACAGTGAGACAGAGAACTTCCCACTGCAGCCACACAACTGGTAGTCAAATTCAGTTAACCATTACATTCTTCCATGGCTTAGATTAGTCCTGCCTTCTAAGACGTAAAACCCATCAGCTTATTCTTTCCCTTTTTAGGACCTGACTCAGATGGGATATCGGTTTTCTCCTCCAGGTAAAAACCACAAACATGAGATTGTGCTTTCTTTTAGTTTTGTATCTTCACACAAAACTGCATGCTCACTGTGTTCTTTATGGTCAAACCACCAAGAATTTCTTTATTATAATAATTGAATTTCCTCAAAAGAGAATCAGATGAGTCACAGCTGCAGAGTATAGTGGAGTTTCTTTGTATTTTGCTTCTCATCCTCTATTACAAAATCTTTGTAAAGAGAATTACAAAATTCTCTTCAGTTTAAACACAGTTTGGTGTTTAAACTGGAATTCAAAGCTTTCTTGCTGGTGGCACTATAATCTTTGATGTAGTCATTATAGGATGGAAGAAAACCCCAGCAGAAGGTGAAAGTGCAAATGGACCAGTTGCTCTAATGAATGTTACGATTTGGAGGCAAAAATGCAATGTAAAAAATAGACTTAAAAATAGAGAGTGTTTCCAACTATTGCTGCATCTCCCTATCCCAACACACACAAACCACAAACTTACCTGCATGTTTGGCAAAATTATTGAATATTAAATATTTGGCTTGAGAACCTTTGTATGTCACAGTGAAGCTGACTTCACAGAGTGTTGCATGTGGACTTAGCCCAGAGCAGTGAGAAATAACCTTGGGCTGGATTGCTATAAGGTATGATTAGGGAATGGTCAATCTGCCCAGTTAAAATATAATTGGTTTTACATTGTTTCATTTGGATCAATAACAGTGTTTTGTACAGAAAAGGTTTAAGGCAGGAGTGTACAAGGTTAGTCTCCTCAGATATAGTGACTGAAAAACAAAGCCACACACATGCATTCACATCTCTTACTCCATGTATTGTGGAGGAACATTTCTTAGCCTGTGCAGAGAAGGGACTGTCAACCCAGGGAACAAAAGGTACAAACAGTGGAGTTGCCACAAAGGATGAAGTGTCCCTGGGTCCTCACAGACTGTGCTCCTGTCCTTGCAAGCTGCCTGCATCGGCTCAATATCTGTGTCATTAAACGCCCTGACCCTCGTGAACGCAGACAGTTGTCTGTTTTACCAATCATTCAGTGAGTTCATTCACTCCATCATGTAATCCACCCTAATCCTGAGGGTATGGCTCTCTAGTGACGTACAGTTTGCTCACAGCAGTCTGGACTCTGTTTTGAAGCGGTTTTGTTCAACTGGGGACCGTGGAACCATCATAAAAATTACCACCAGTAACAAACACTACCATGTGTGTTAGGCCAAGCACTGACAGCTCATGGCCCTTCACCACTGCTGTCAGGAACATCTGCCCCATTCAAATGCATTTTACACAGCTGCTTTCCTGGGAGGCAGCACTGCAACGTGGACTCAATTGGGTTGTTTTAATGTGAAAATTTTCATGATGCTGTGTATTCATTAATGTCCAAAGAGAAGCACGGCCTCTCCAAGTATTCTTCTCAAAGGAAAAGCAGACCAACAGCAGGCAGGCATCAAGAGGAAGAAAAGGCAGACAAGGAAAGTAAAACCAGCAAGATCTCCCATGGCCTACTGTAAAGGAGAAGGTACACATAGCTCTTGAGTTGAGAGCCCAAATGCAACTTCTTTAGCAGATTAGTACTTTGTCTATATGCAAGACTATGTAACAGAAGAAACAGTACGTGGCATTTTACTGCCACAGATTCAAATTTTAAATAGTTAGGAAGAGTTCAAACAAGCTTCTCTTCCAGAGAATTAATTACTAAAAAGCAACTGGAACCGTTGCATTCCTCTGCAGCCCAAGACAATCTCCAACAGCAGGGCCTCAGGAGCAGTAAAACATTCTTCAGTTTATGTGCCTAATTCCCTGAAACATATAACATAGTCTCAAGAATTTCTAAAACCCAACCAAACCTAGCTTCTTCATATAAATGTATCAGGAGAGGTTGGGTCCCTAAATCCCTCAATGCTTGAAAAATCTCAAGGAAAGATTGAGAAAATAAAAAAACATATAATCAAGCAATGCTAATGTGCAACCAAAAAACTTTGTTCAAACCCTTCAGATATTGTTTTTAACAGCAACTTGTAGAGAGAAAAAAAAATCTGGTTATATTTTGGGGTTTGATGGGGTTTTCTTGGTTTGGTTTGTTATTTTCCCTTGCAAAAATACAGGAAAATAGGTTTGCTTTTTCTGAGGAGCAAAGGTAGGGTGGGGAGCTAGTTTTAGTATCATACTTTCTCTCTTTTGTTTTTCTTGAAGGGCTCAGGAATCAGGAGTGATTTGGGAGCTTTCACAAACACATTCCCAACATCTTTCATGATGTCCAAGTTAAATGAGCATCATGAAACCAGTAAGAGTAATTTGATAATAATTTCCTTCTCCTACTGCTCTGACTTCAACCACTTGTTATTACAACCTCTAGCAAACATATTTCTTGGTACTTTTACCAAAACAAAAGTAGTTTGTGTGTCAGAATCAAAATCTGTTTACTAAACAAACACTATAGATGGCCAAAAGAACACAACTTTGTCACCAGTCACCTTCCAGTCCTAGTACTAGCAAACGCAAGGATGTTTTCCTTCTGACCTACATCTGCAGTTCTGTGTGAAGTACTACCAATTCTATGATTCTATGATTTTAGCACTGATTTCAGTGGTGATGTCCCAGAAAAGCTGGCACGATATG
The DNA here is from genome assembly GCF_028858725.1 of Colius striatus. Lineage (NCBI taxonomy): Eukaryota > Metazoa > Chordata > Aves > Coliiformes > Coliidae > Colius > Colius striatus. Next base: position 5,623,130 of record NC_084767.1, read on the forward strand.
CCTCTTACTAAAATCAGTATCAGGATAACTTCAGCTTTAGATGACTAGAGAACCAGGTCACATAAATCAGTCCACAACTATTTCAGAAATGCCATTCATGTAGACATCTATGCATCAACTGAGGCATTTAATCAGGTCATACAGAGCAGCTTGGGGCTCTGACCCTAACTAAATTTCTTTGAAAAATCCTGGGTTTTATGGATTTAGTTCCTTTTCACCAGAACTACTAATTATCAAAACTGGCACCACATGCTTGAAAATTCTACACCACTGCTCAATTCAACACTAGTGTCGTCTAAAGCCAAACAAAAATCCTAAATGTAACTAAATAATGATGCAAAAATAGCATTTAAGTAAATATTTGTTTGGAATTGTATCTGCTTACTTTACTGACAAAGCTAGTATCCTCCCCACTTCGTGCACTTATTAAGAAGAGGCAAGGACAATTCTGTCACCAGAATTATGCTGCGTTTTTGTTACAGAACCTTTTGCCAATGGTAACAAGCAAGTGAAAACACAGCTTGCTTCCCAGATCACAGATTCATAGCACATGGCTGGCATGTATAAGAATATTTCTTATTCATATTGCATATTTGACAGGAAAATCATTAGTAAGCAAATATGAAAACTGACCTAGATCTATTTAAAAATCCCCCAAAACCCAACAAAAAGCCCCGAAAGACACTAATTTAAAGTTGACATGTTATATAAATGTCATCATCTAAACATGATTTTGCATAGAAGAGGCCCTTGGCAGGAGATGGAGGGCAGTTTTACTACCTGTGGAAGCAAAGGCTCTATGGTTCAAAAGCTGTGCTGCCATTGTACCAAGCATGATTCCTCTGTGACCGTGAACGGGACACATGAGGCAGAATCCTTCATTATATGCATATTTCTACAAAGATTCTGTTTTGCCAAAATCAGCTGTGACAGGGTCAGGATAGATCATCTGTTCTATTCCATTTCCAAACACAGGATGATTTTAATCCATTCCTGGCAGAGGTTAGCCTTATCTATTGTTTTTAAAATCCTGCCATTATGAAAGCTATGCAACCCTTTCAACAACACCCAGGGTTTCATGACAACAACTGGAACAAATATGCTACTGTATAATCTTAAATCCCTATTTTATAATTTTTTACTATTTCTTGTCCTAGTTGCAACTAAACAGGAGCATGTTTCCCCTTTGCCTCTGCACCTATCCTGCACGTGTTTCCAGACCTCCAATATCCTTAGTTCCAGTAGTCCTCTCTTCCATCTCTGGACTGAGGAATAAAATCATCGGCATAGAAACTGTACTGCAGTTGTTCCAAATATCCCCAGTTCTGATTTTGACATAAATCCTCAAACATGTAGCCCAAATAAATCCCACAGATTCGTCTGTCTTCATATGCTGAACGAGCAAAGCCTGAATTTAATCTTGCAAGGGGGGGGGGGGGATCCCAATTTATTCCCTGTGTCAACTTCTACCTGCAGCCTGTGTTGTTGACATTACCCCCTCGAACCCCAGGTGGGTAGGTAGGTAAAGAAGATCAAAGACTACACATCTCCATTGGCAAAGCACAGGAAATCGGTTTTCAGCCTTGTGTTTACCAAAACTACCTGAGAATGTTATGCAGGCATGCAAGTCCATCCCTTACTCCCATTCCTCTCCCTATGGCATTTGCAAGGTGCCTCAGGTTTTCTAAGGTATAAAAGGCCTGGTCTTATCATTGACATTCATTTTCCATGCTGCTGTTTATCCTGCTTCACACCAGGAACACTGATTGCTTTTTCCTGGTGAAACAAAAAAATGGAGCCAGGGATCTGAAATTGTACTGGCACTAAGCTTTCAGTGTTGCCTCAGGGAGAGCTATCCCCAGCTGCACAATCTGGGAGCAACAACTGAACTGTGCAGGGAAAAACATGATAGCAAACCAGTCACCAAATCACTGTCTCCACAGCCATGCCTGGCAACTGCTGCTTTGCCTTGTGTTCACAGAAGGGCAGTTGTGTCACAGTTTAAGAAAAAGAAATCATAAATGAATCTAAATAACAATCTGGATTGCTATACACATCCCTGGTATTACAGAAGAAAGACTGAAAAGTGTGAGCAAATCATAGGAAACTACAAGTCACTCTTAGAGTCCAACAACTAAGAAACCATAATCAGCAGCATTTCTGACTCACTGCTGCTCGCCAAGAGTTTTGCAAAATTCCATCTGAAATACCATACATGGTTCTTGCCACTAATGGCCAAAAAAAGATGAGTTCAAACTGGAACAGATGCCAGTAAGATGGGCAGGGAATAGAAAAGATATCTTAACAAGGAAATCTTATTTAGCTAAATGGCCACATTCTATAAACACACTAGTAGGATGACACCTTAGAGGGGAAGAATTTAAACTAAAGCACAAAGTTGCCACAAAGAACAGTAGTTGAAGTATTTTAAAGGTTGCATAGGAACTTGCCAGCATAATTGTTACAGACAATTGTTAGGTGAACCTGCTTCTGCAGGGGGGCTGGACTAGATGATCTCTAAAGGTCCCTTCCAACCCCTACCATTCTATGATTCTATGATGACATGTACCAAAACAGAGGTTCTTCCTATTGCAGATCACGAATAACTTGAAGCTTGCATTCATCTCACAAGCTTGGATCTAATGCATCTTTAGATAGTTTGGTGGCTACTACAAGAGTTTCCAGTGCTACAGGCCTCTACCTGTCCTGATATTATGTCAGAAGTTTTAAGGAAATTAGTTATGCAAAACCTCTAGTGTTATTGATACTTTATTTATGGGGATATTTTTTTTACAGTATCACAAGTACAGCCTGGCTATATCCCCAAAAGGTGTGGTATTATATCCTATCCTGAAAAAGAAGAGACACACACACACACTTAACACGCACTTCCTTCTACTGAACTCACAGGGTAATATATTATTCTCAAACACCCAGCTCATTGTTCTCCTTCCAGTATCATAGCTAGCTCAATACACCAAGTTCCTCTCTTTTCCTTCAGGTTCTCTATGACTTTTCTATTTATATCCTGAAAAATAAGAACGGAAAGCACCTCAGCCTTTAACCACTATAAACTCAGTACTGTAAGATCACTTTTACCAAATGGCTTATGACACAAAATACTGCCATCTTACTGCCCTTCAAATCATAAGCTCACTGTACTCAGCTTCCAGTTCAATGCTTATCTACAAGTTAGTGTAGTGATCCTGCTGCACTGGCTGAATTTACTTATTCCTGGAGGCATTTATTAGAATACAATTATAAAGGGGAAATGAACTGAAATAGCCTTTCACTCATTGTCAGCCTTTCCAGAATTCTTCATCAAGAAGGTAGCTCTATTTTTTCCACTCTACTTCGCAGAACATGCATGAGGATGGATGATAATGTTACCAAGGATGAGCTACTGTGAGTTGATTTTCCAAAATTCACGTTCCTGTTTCACTCTGGCAACTTTAACAAGAGCTTACAGAAGACATTAAAATGGTTTCAGGACTTAAAGAGTTAACTAGAAGCAAACCTAAGCCTAGCAATGCAAAAAGAAAACTCTTGCCCCTCTCTCATTTCAACTCTCATGTTAATTACATTTAGAAACTACTTAAAGGAGAAAAAAAGGATTTTACAACATGCTGGGGAAAAAAAAGAAAAAAGGCTAAAAGGCTTCTCATCTTTGTAGAGTTGACTTAAATTACTCCCACCCAGCACACCCCTCCTGGTGAGGTAGCTGTTAAGTTATATGGATTTCAAATTACAGATAGCACTACCTAAAAGAAAATACTATATAACCAGAGATTATCTCATTCAAGTGTTGACATACAAATCACAACCACAATTAGAAAAATAACAAATATTTCTTCCATTTCCTGTAGAACTCCAGGGCCACAAGCATTTCACATTTGCTTCTAGCTCTGCTCATGAAACGATCACACCTTTAAACACTCCTGTTAAGGTAAATCTCTCTAAGTTTTAGAATAACTACTCTCTCCCAAAACATTTGAACTGAAGCTAAAGATCTTCAAAGGAAAAATAGGCTTGGAATAGAAACTCAGCATCACTGAATTTTAACGGTTGAAGGGACCTTAAAAGATCATCCTGTCCAAATCCCCTGCCAGAGCAGAACCACCAGTGTATGTCACACAGGAACTCGTCCAGGTGGGTTTTGACTGTCTGCCACCTGGGCAGCCCATTCCAGTGCTTCCTCAACCTCATAGTGACGAAATTTTTCCTTGCTTTTTCCCCCCTAAACTGAAAGGCCGTGCATATTCAATGACTACAATGAGGAATTCCATCAAGCAGAAAAAGACACCATTTGCAACGTAGTGTATTAAGCTGACAGAAAACTGATGTCTATCTTCTCAAGACACTGGCAGCTTACAACAGTTGCAGAGTGTAATTACACAGATGTACTGTACAGGCATGCTCCTGTCACGAGTTCCCAGATGAATCACTTACACAGCCAAGTGAACCCAGAGGTGGTAGATGTGCACCCAACAGCAGGAACAGCAGCCCGCATTCAACGTGGACGCATTGCTGGGAGTAGTTAGGCACATAGAAGCATGTGGGGGTTGCAGTTTACAGCTAGAGCAGCACTAAGCCATGTCTAAGTCTTCAAAGCTAATCTACACACAGCATCCATCCTACCATAACCAAGGTTACTACTTACTGTAAGCAGACTTTATATTAGACCCAACACTTTCTCCACTGTAAACTGTTGTCTCCAGAGTGTTAGCTACTTCAGAGTGAAAAGCATGGACCAGTAAAACAGGGTATTTTCTACCTAATCTAACATGGTGTTGTAAAAAACAAAAAGTCTGTTTGTTTTCAGACCCATTAAGTCTTAAGTCTAATGCACATTCACTATAAAATTTAAGAAGTCTTTCCTAAAAGACTGATCAACTACAGATCAAAACTAAGTCTCTTTAAATGCCTTTCGTAAACAGTTCTTTTGAACAGTAAAGAATGTAAAGAAACCCCTCTCATACTTGCTGCCCTCCCATCTGGCAGTGAACACCTGAGCAAACTGACTCTGTATGCTTTAGTACTGTTCTAACTTTATATTATATAAATTCAGAGATAAGAGTACAAAGCTTCCAGGTCTTTTAAAGAAAAATTAACAACGTAAATACTGATTTCACCACTATTTGGCTCAGAACAACTAATTTACAACCAGTTCACTTGAGCTTCTAAACCTCAAGGAACTAGTGTAGACATCTAAACCACGTTGTATGGGTTCCTGACTTCAAAAAGTAGTCTGCTTTAATAACAAAGTACGGCTTATTTACCTAAATAGAGTAACTGTTTCTGTTTGCAGGAAAGAATACATAGAAGTGAAATCGTTTTGGTTTGGTTTCAATTTCTTTTTTCCACATTATGAAATTTATTGTGTGTTTATCACATTCAAAAAGCATTGACCACTGGGTTTTGTGGCAACTGTTAGAATGCCAAGGTAAAGCCGGGATATTTGGAAGCTTAGTTAGCACCTAACAGAGATGACTGTAAGCTTGAGGATAATTTGTATTTGACACTTCAGACTTGAAATAGTCTGAATAAGAATATCCAGTAGAATCACTTTAAAAGGTGAAAAGAAACCGAATGCTTCAGAAAGACCAGACAGTATCATGAATATACAAAATTCAATCTTAAACTAAAAAGATTTCAAGGGTTTGATGGTTAAATCCTTACCCCTATTTTTATGTCTGTTTAAAATCTAATTTTGGTCTCATCTTAAATTTTTACATCTGTCAAGATTGCCTGCATGGGCAATTACGGAAAAAAACAGGATGAAAACTGCTTTGGGGTGAACGCTGAGAAACTCTTCACAAGACATTGCAAGGGTGAAACAAGAGTGGGTTGGAGAAGACACAGTAATTCAGATGGCCAAATAAGGACCATTTTTTTTTTCTTCTACTTAAAGTCAGTTGCATGAAAATGCCCCAACATCGAGCAAAAGACATGCAAGAAAAGCTGAAGCAACAGTGGAGAGTGGGTCTGATTAGGTTTTCATAGATGGGAGAAAACTGAAAACATTTCCCCACTGTATGAGTGACATTATCCACAGCCTTTATTCAAATATATGGAACAAAATCAATTTAAGGGAGAAATCTGATCAACTTTACAGCAAGCCCTCTACAGAGCCAGTTTGAAACAAAAAGGATCGATAATTGCTTAATCTCCAATTTAAGACTGAAGTGTACCAATAGTACTTTACATCAAGCAGTTATCTTTAAGAATGCATGAAAAAGGACAGTTTACTTTTTAAAAGGGTGTCCTCTAAATACGGCATACATTATAAAGTACTCTAACATCCTGGATTTTTTTTTCAAAGCTTTTTGAGAAACACACACAAATAATTCAGATTTAGTCAATTTTATTTACAGTTCTTTTTTTTACATTTCAGAGCATTACACAATTACATATTCTCATTTTCTGACCTGCAAACAGATACCTTAAACGGAAATATTTTTTAAAAAATGAAGTTAGATACATCCAAAATGCAACAATTACACATCTGACAATTCACAAAGTGTAATTTACTAGGACGTATCCTAAGAATTTAGGAACAACCAGTCAGGAGAAAATCTGACCAATTTCAGCAATCAATTATTTACACATTCAAAACAAAGCCTCTCTTAATCTAAACCTCCAGGCAAATGGCCTGAAAGATTTCTTCAGGAAGAAAGACCAGAAGTTATGATTCACACCTATGCAGCATTAACAGCCCTTGATCCCAAACACTGAGCGACTTCTCAGCTTTGTCTTAGAGCTACAGGCATCCCTCTCAGTTTCTCAGACCCTGAAGTGTTACATTTGTGCCCCCATGTGCATAGAAAGGCTGAGTGTTTAAGTGGTCTCTACGATAAAACCCCATTTAATCTGGTCTTTAAGTTACAAGAATTCTTCTTCCTTAAAAATTTCAGCACGTCTTCTAATGCCATTTAAACTGGCCTATGTGGATTGGGGCATGCCTCCTTGAGAAGCTTAAGCATGCTTTGAACCAACTTGCACCGGCCAGACTAAATACATTAGAGGCTATTTAAAATAATCTTTAAAGACCATTTAGACAAGGCTTACATTTCTACACTTCCCTGATGGGCCACCTAAAAACAAAACAAAAACAAAAGAAAAAGTCACAGCTACTAACTTTCATCCCTCGTGTTAACCCTTTGCCACACAGCAACTAGTTATATACTGGGTAGAAACTACTAAAAAATTCCCTGCAAATAAGCTGCCTTTCAGCTGAGGCTATGGCTCCTATGCATCGGGTGGTTGAGGAGTTTTATTTTCATTTTAAAAAATTCTCACTGGAAAAATACTGAAGTTCTCACTTTCGGCTAATTTTGATTGCATGTTCAATTTGTTTAACTGTCAAGAAACCGCTACAAATGGAACAACTCGAGTATAAAAAAAGACCAGTCAACCGAGTGCAACTTCTGACTTGGCAAGTCCTTCATGGTAGTTCTCTAACTAGACTATGAATTTAGCGGAGCCTCCAGATTTCTCGCCTACCTTACTCTCCATGTTCACGTTTCAAACTGTGTCAGCAGGGCCCGAACTTCGGGAGTGAGCTGCTTAGCAGCCTTGGCTGCCTCTGTGACGGCCTTGCGGTAAAGACCCTTTCTCTTCTTATTAAAGCGCAACTGGAAGCTTTCTAAAAAGGGGGATAGTTGTGCAAGAGCAAGGAAAGATGTTGTCGTGGAGCCAAACCATGAGATACGAGCCTCCTGTCGAACTAAAAGGCCGTTATCTTTCCGGCTCACAGTTATGGTAAGAATACGGGCTGGCCACCAAGGGAAGCCATAAATCTTGGCCCAGACAATGTCCCCTACACATATGGTCCTGCCATCTGGTGTGACACATTTAGAGACGTTTTTGGAAAAGACTTCCGTTTTCAAGGAATTACTGAGCTTTTTCTCTTCCTTTGAAGAGGAGGAGGAGGAGGAAGGTGCATGCATGCTGCCTGGAGGAAAATCAAAGCTTTCAGTAGAGCTACACTCAGAGTTGGTAGATTTCAAATCATCTGTGCTATCACTACTACAAACTGACGCACTGGAAGAGTCAGATTTCTTTTGATTAAGGGTCATGTAAACCGTTATATTGCTTTTGCTGCCTCTCTTGCCCAATGTCTGGTGTTCATCCTGATCAACAGTTACATGCATTTCACTCGTGTCCTGAACCTCACTGCTTGCCTCTTCAGGGCCTTCTGAGGGGCTCTGATTTTCTGAAGGGGCCTCACCTGCTGAGCGGGTGGAGGAGCAGCGAGACTGGGGCTTAGTTGCCATCTTGCCACTCCGTATTTTCTCAAGTCCTGTCTTGAGAGAAGAGTCATTTTCTTCATTCCGATACCGTTGGGGCTTTAAACGCAATCGGGGCGGGAGGGAACCTGAGCTGGTGTTCTGAAGACGCCGTGTGAAGTGGACCTTTGAATGTGCATTTTTGGAAGAGGAGGTTGCACTCTGCTTCTTTTGTGCCTTTTCTTTGGCCATTTTCAAGACTTCCCGAGCTTTTGCATGATCCATGTTTTTGCTCTGGAGAACTTTTTTTGTGTTTAACTGCGCTTTTGAAGTATTTGCTTGTGCGGAAACTTTAACTACTCTGCTTCTGCCGTGGGCAATATTTGAGACCTTGACCACAGCGTTCCTTTTCTGGCTTTCGTTTTGGCTTTTTCCATCCACTTTATGGTCAGTCTTAAGTTTTTTATTCACAGTAGTCACACTCTCATTTCTTCGTTTTTTATTATCATCATATTTGGAAGAGTCACTTGCATTGCCACCTTTTTTTATTTCCTTTTTTTCCGCAACAACACTGTTTTTGCACTTGTCACATAAGACCTGCCGGGGTCGTAGTTTGATAGCATTCATGATAGAAGTGGGTTCCTCCCTGTACATTTTACGCTTGGGCCGTTTAATTTTCCGAGGTGGAGGCTGAGGTATTGACTGGTTATATGTGTCCCTGATAAACAAAGGGGGAGGATATGGCGCTCCCTCGTGAAAAAGAGGAGGTGGTTTAGAAGTCCACAGGCTTTTAGCTATGCTAGGCTCTGATGGCTGCGTGAGAGAAGAGTCATCAGGGACTGCAGCATTAGATTCACACTTCACCTGTGCCTCGTCTTGGAATGGTTTGCTTTGGAGCTGCATGGCTTCAGGTTTATCCTTGTATTCCCTTTTAGGAAATATGGTCACAGGGATTCCATGGGGTCCAAACCTTAAAGAAAAAAAAAAAAAATTAAAGGTTTTGAGGTGATGTTTTGCTGTAATTATTAAAAAGCATTTGAAAACCCATCCACGTTCTATAGCCACCATTTCAAAGACATGAAGTCTGAGAAAATTAAAGCTTCAATGATAAGCTTTGAAAAAGCAGGACAGCAAATCCAAATGAGCAGAGAACACAAAACAAACAACTTTATCAGTTTCTCTTGCGAGAAAATATGACCAAAAAAAGCCACCAAAGACAGCAGTAAAAGAATTAATATTGCACTTTCAGAAAATACTTACAGAAGCAGACACACTCATCCAAACAACTCCAAATCTACCTCAAGATTAATTCCCGTACTAAGTTAACTGACACATAAGGCATCTTTAGCAACTTGCACTAGATTCTTCCATTTTTAGCATAGTACAAAAGGCTGCATGTTTCAGATTTAACCAAAGCAAACATCAAGTGCAAAAATACTTGATCAGAGAGTGCTATCATTCCTCATCCAGAAAAGATTAGCACTTGATCATCTGATGCATTATGGTCCAAAACTTGCTAGCGTGTAAGTTTGCATTTCCTCCAGCAAAACTACTCCTATTTCAAGTCAGTACAAATCATTCCTCCCCCTTATTTTAAAACTTTGTCTACTCCACTCCAGACAGCTCTAGATTTGATGCCTCATTTTGGCACACACAGGACTTCTCAACACCCTGACCTGCTCGGACATAAGAATGATAAAATCCCATTATGACCTAGGTCATAGCTCAACTTTCCTATAGTAACAAAGTAGCATGTTGCCTAAAAGGGAACCAATACTTTCCCCAAAGGGTTGTGCTAAGGGAAATATCAGTTTGCAACGCATTATGCTTGCCTTCTCCCGAGAGGAAATAACAAATACATTCCTTTTACAACAATGTATCTTTCAAATCACAGAACCAGGCAGGAGGGAACATGATAGAAGCTTGTTTAACCTTCCTTCTGTTCCACTCTACAACCTACCAGTTGAGGTACCAGCCTCACACTGAGACAACACTTGGCTGCTCACTGCTCTTAACCTCTATCTGACTCCAACTCCCATACACACATTAGTGCTTGTCTTATATTAGTTGGTCTTTTAATAGTTTGACCTTAATGCAGTAACAACATGTTAGAGAAGGGTGCAATGCAAATGCCAAATCATCCATTTTGAATCACTAAACAAACACCATGATGTTTATTCCATCTCACCTGAGTGAAGAATGAAGCAACTACCCCAGATTTGTCCACAGGTCAACTAACATTGGTTCATGTGGCACTGCAGCTGCTCAGCTGTAACATTATCATCACTGATTGAACGGAAGTTTATTTACAATCTATAGTTGCTTCCCAACTGAAGATAAATGCTGAATACTGGTCAATTTACTATTCACACTTCTAGAAGAAGTACTTAGTTATGCAAGTGCCTACATGTTGGCTCTGTTTCTTCAAAACTGGCTTTGAAAAAAATGTCATCAGATGTGTTAGAAGATTCTTTACAGCATCACCCACAAAGCCTCTTTTTACACTGAAAAGTTGCAACTGAAGCAAACAACCTATCCAAGATTAAATTATCTATCCAGTTTGCATTTCATTACAAAAGGAGAACGAACAGCAGACAACCTAAACAAGTGGGAACCAAATAATTTTGACATCATAAAAAAGGGAAGTTGAACACGTACCACCTTATAGTTCAGTATCAATGGGAGCACTGTTGCTACTTGTACCTTTGGAGATAGAGGCAGAGGGCCAGGTGAGCAGCTGGAGCTGCTGAGTGATGATGAGTGCTCTTTACTACACAATGTCCCACTCACATCTGAGGCTTGGACCCACTCGAGTTAATTTCACGTGTCCCTCCAAAAATGAACAGCATAACTAAATGCTGCCGACTGCACCAGTGAAGGCTACAGTGAATGATAAACATTTAGCAGCTGATACAGGCACTTCTTAAGCCTACTGTCTGGTATTAAATCATGAGGGACTCACTCATAACTAAGTTTCAAGTTTCCTGAAGTCCCAGAAACCCACCAAGTGTAAAGAAGCTGCTTTTCCACAAAACACTTTTCCTTCCACTAAGAATGATAAGTAGGGCTTTAAGAGAAATTATTAGGTCATAATAATTAAATTACCAATATTTTCAGAGTTACTTGCATCAAGAATTTCATTATCTTTAAAAGAACAAGATCCAGATCCCATCTTTCACCACCTGATAAAGATTATGCGATTTGGGAAAAAGTTCATTTACTGCAAGAGTTGAGAACAAGACAGGGTAAGATCTCTGCTGTGTAGGTTTCAGTCCCTGACAATCACTACAAAACTAGAACTAGACAGAAGTGCAGTATCAAATGTGCAAAAACTCCTGCAGAACAACATCACAACTCTCTTCACTGTCTCAGGAACTGCCCCTCCCAGCCCCATACAAGACACTTCTGTAGCTCAATGCACAAGCCTTCAAGAAAATACGTATGCTGATGCTGTTAGAAAATTAAGCATTAGTAGTGATAAGGGAAGAAGTGGATGGAGTGGATGGCAAGGAGGTTATCCAAAAGGATTCCATTTAAGTACTTAATCTCTCTTTTCCTGGATTTTCATTCTACTGGTTCACAAGCAACCTCAGCATGATTTAACACCTCAAATGCATAAAAAAGCTGAAAAATCTCAGAAATCTCAGTACATGTCTGGTACTATGAAGGTACTATTTAGGCTACCCTTTCCTTTAAGCATCTGCATAATACACAGGGCAAGCAGCTGAAGACAGTTGATGGGGAATTTTTATCTAAGATGCAAACCTGCTTTAGTAAGACACAAAACCAATTCAGACTGAATCTCTGAAGCCAGAGTCTGTCTCACAAAAGCTACTCTTTTTAACAAGTTAACTAGAATCTCCTGCCCTGTCTATGTAAAAAAGAATGAAATATAGAATGGGAGAACATTTGTTGATATTGTCTGAATGCAGTTACACAAGAGCCAATGAAGACAATATTCCTCCAAATGATATGTCAACACATAAAGATATGACTAGCCAAGATATAGTCTACTTGAAGTACAGGACAAATTTGGGAAGCCCAGAGACTGAATATTATTTCTAACAGCTGAGTATATGGTGCCTTCTCTTTGGCCTTATCTAACATCAGGTTGCATCCTAAACATTCCATTTTTAGATGACCTTTGTTTCCTCCTTGGTGAATGAAGTTCTCCAGCTATACATCACAGAAGAGTGACACAAAAATTAAGAAGATATAACAATGACAGAGATACTTAGGAATGAAACAGTAAATAATAGAGAATATAGACAATGCATAAGGTAAGAGGTGAGTGAAGACAAAACAAAGAATGGTCTATTTTTTCTTAAGAAAAGCAGCAGAATGAAGACGTGATCTTAGTTCTACTCAAGACAAGGCATGACTCAGCATGTAATTTGTTCAACAGTGAACACTAGTATTTATTGCATATATTAGAATTTCAAGCCTTATTTTCACACTTCTGGCTGGTGAACTTTGAAGACAAGTGCTTCAAATACAATCACAATCGCAACTTTTGTTATGCAGGTTAGACATAAAAGTTACAAATGCTGGCATCTGGCTCATCTGCTAGAGACGAAGATGGACTAAAAGGCTACCATACAAGAAAAGATTTTAAAAGTTGAGTAACATCTCAACTGTATCGTGATACTTACTGATCCTCATGTCAATCAATGACAGGGCAAAAGATCACCTCTTAAAAGGAATCATTTCAGCTAAGCTAAATCAGTGAAACTACTTATTTCATTTGTCACATGTTTAAGTACTATACGGGAAAAACCCCTTTTTTTTAATATATTGACCCCAAGTCTCTACTATAGTATTACTTTCCTCCAAAAAGGGCTGTTCTTGAAAGACATATTCCAATTACTGTTTGCTTTTAAAAAATAGATCCATTTACGCTTAAGTCCCAGCTGTTCACTGTACAGCCCACTCACGCATAACAATCTAGTTCTACCTCAGACTATGGCTTGAAGGAATAGAGGATGCGTTGATGGCGGATCTAAAATTGAAGTGTTAGGAAAACCCTAGCAAGAGATAGGTATTTCAACCTAATTTAAGGCTGTTCTGGAGAGCAGTGCACTGCTGCTTCATACCTATTCAAAATTAGAACCAGTTTTCCATGTTGCCAGCTTCTTCTCCTGTAAAGGTGTCCTGGTTCTTTTTGCTTTGAAAAGGCACCTCTAGAAGAGAAGGTGGTTGAGACCCATTGTAAGAGATTTATCTCTGGGAAGTTTTAGAAGTAACCAGTAGGATCTAATAATGCTTCTGCTATACATACCATTTCAATATACATATGCACTAAAGACATAAATAGCAACAGGGAGAACAGGAACTACATTTAAATAAGAGACTAATGGGGTAGACCTGGGATAAACAACAACATCAATTCTAGCAGTCCAGTGATCTTCACACTGAGAAGAGCTTTCAAATGGTATGAAGAGACAGAAATGTGTCAAGTTTTATTTCCACAGTTTGTCAATGCAAGTTAACAAATATGCAGCTATGGCATCTCTTCTCATTATGTAAAAGTTAATATGTGTATCAAACCTAGAAGCCTGTCACTTCAAGTCATATAGATTTGCATTACAGATATGTAAACTTGAGTACTTCAAGCAAAGTATGACTACTTTCTCAAATCTAAATTCTATAGCAGAATTACTACAATGAATGTCTATCTCTATTCAATTTGTATTCAAAAGACAGCACAGTAAAATAGTATTTTTTAAAAAACATAAGGAACATCTCATTTACACTCATAATTGTATGTATATAAACATCTAAATAATACATCCTGAAGCAAGTGTTTTTACATTACTATGTAAAGTCTTAAGCTCTTCTCTTTAGCCCCCCCATGTCTAACTTTTACTTCTCTATTAAAAGAAATTAAAATGAAAAAGCACCTTGTTCTGCCAAGCAAAAGCCAAAAGGAAAGAACCCACTGAACCGGTTCAGAAGTATGTCACATTTGTCTGTGAACACACTGACTTACTGTCAACAAAGAACAGTAACTTCCTGTACTGCGGTGTTAAATCAAGTCTGTTGCAAATGACTATGATCAAAAAATCATCTTCACCACTAAGTTAGACTAAAGTAAGCTCCAATTACTTTCTTATGCATTGCTTTTGCACCCAATAACATCCTTGGTGTTTTGCAAAAGCCAATACAAGCAATTTTTATCGTATGCATAAAAGTTTGACTCTAAATGCTGTTGAGTGTAATATGCTGAAATAATGTGGAGTCAAATACATATATTTCATGCATGTATCTAAATTATTATATTCAATGTAATACACAATTAAGATTATAGTTAACACAAAGTATTTCAGAACTCCTCAAAGTAGCCTGTATTCAAAACACAGTTTACGCAATAATCTATTTTTAATATACTATTTATTTGGTATGGAGTGATATGGAACATACAGCTTTAACCACATACACCTTCACTGAAAAAAAAAAGCATACACAGAAGCCAAACTATCAACTCAATGGTTTACTCACCTCCTGAGCAATCTAACATGAGGCTAAATAGACTAGAAAATGTGTATTTCCCATAGCACTCTAAAAATATGGCAAAGGACTGCAGTGTTGAGTCTTTGGAAGTAAAATATCAAGAACAGATGTTGCCTCAAACTCTCAGCACCACGAAAAATTTGGTTACAGATACAGTAGTTCAAATTAGGTAACATGGGACAATTCACATCTAAGCAAACTAGTAGGAAGCTTACTTTTGCTAATCAGTGTTAAGCTTACTGTTTTTCAAGCCTGAAATGCAAGCTCTCGTTTCTGGCACACTTTGAAGGCAGAAGAAAGAAAAAAGCAGAGTACGTGCAGAATTGAGTTTGAAAGGATGTCTGAAGAAAGATGGCTAAAAGTTGCCAAGGCAGCAGCTGTTTTTATCATTCCTAACCACTGTCACTGTCATCTGAGTCTCCTACTAAATGTGGGAACTATCTATGTGGAAACCAAATAATGGATACCAAACAATACGCAAATATACCAGAGGCTATATTGTCTTACAGTACACTACTCCATAAGGGCAGAAGCCCTTTGAAAAACTTCCAGGAAACTGATTTACAGAAGTCCATACACTCTGAAGGATGATACACACTTTGAGGAATTATTCACTGTAGAGACAGAAGAAACTCTTAAGTTGAAAAGCCTGAATACTACGCAGGTGCCCCCCTAATCACTGCTTTCCCCTGAAAAGTGGGAAGGTGCCTCTCATCTTTTCACTGGAAAGGATTTACAAATGAATTCACAGATTTTCCTTCAGTTTGCTGTAACTTGGAGTTCTATCAAGAATATAGAAGTAAACTATAAAAGATAGACTGCATTAAGTTCATAAGAATGCCAGTAAAATTGTAGTTAGTGGGAAGCCTAAAGCCAAAGGTCTGTTTGAACTGAAATAATCTTTGAATTTTTACATCTGTTGGCATTATTAGGTTCAAATCTTAGTTGCATTTTAAAGTAGATGCTTTGCTGATATATTTCAAAGTGCTACACAATTGAAGAACTTTATGATTAAGAAAAAGTACCTTAAACATAGACTTCATCCACACATCAGTCAAACTCAAGGCATATGGAAGAAAATTATACCATCTATTAACGGATGAACTGGAAGGTGATTCAATGTCAAGATGCACAAGATTCAGTCTCGTAACAGCAGAGAGGAAAATTATTAAAAGTATCCTGAAAATTTTACCTCCCTCTTGTCTCCCAAGGCAAGGAAAATCAAGCCACTCTTAGAAAGCAATGGAAATGCACGCTGTTGGAATACAGAAAAACATACCAGAAGGGACAGCTTAACCATCATCTGTTGCATCAGCGTCTAACAAAGAACAGTGGTAGACTACAGCTGCTTTAGAAAAGTAAAGTTTGAGGCATAATCCACAGATGCCCTATTTACCAGCAAGATTAGGGCTTACTGGTTTGAGAAAGGGAAAAGTCACACTCCTTGCATTGGCTCAGAATCATTGGTAAGTGTTTTCAGTGTAAGCGGCAGCTTTAACAAACTTTATACCTATATTAGCAAAATCCTAAAAGCTAGCCCAGTTTTGCTAGCTGTTTTCACTTCCTAAGTGGAAACTTCGAAATGAATAAACCTTTCAAAAAATATTTGATAAGTGACCACAAATAACGCTCAATAAAGTTTTGGGTATAGACAGAGACACCAGAGAAACTATTGTAATAGAAAAATTTAGGTTGAAAGAAGTATAGCAAGGTCTTCTGACCCAACCCTGACCTCTAAGGGAGGCTAAATTTGGCACTATACCATTCAATATTACCTCTGTTTGTCACAAACAAAGTATATATCATTTACTCTTAATCACACACATATCACACCTATGCTTCCAGTGTTCTGGAGATAAAAGCAAGTATCAAAGAAGTGTAATGGCTGTTCCTTAAATGCCAGAATTTCACCAAGCTCCTTTACGCATCTGAGAAACAACAATAGAGAACAGGTGATGAATTGTGGGAACTTCTCGAAAACTGAGTGCAAGTTTAAAAAAACAAAACAAGCCACAGCCCACACACAATCCTGTGTAACAGACATTTCTTTACTGCTGAGAACATACACCACAGAATACCAGTTCTTCTATAAAATCTAAACCTTCCCCAGACAAGGATGACCAAATGTTGTCCCTATGAATTAAATGAAGACCAAGGAAAAACATGCTCCATAATTTCAAGACTTCTTCTTTTTTCTTCTCACATAAGCAGATCTTGAATTTCTCAACCTGGGACAGTATCTCTTTTCCCCCTTCCCACCTTTTTTGGTATATACAGTTATAACATACTAGATTTATCCTGCAGAGTTTATACCATCAAAATGCATGCATACATAAACCATAAAGTTTCAAGGAATGCTAAACATAAATGATTTTAAAATCTAACAGATGTTCCGCAGATTAAGACAATACAAAGTAGGGAATGATGATGACAGCTCATTATTGATCTTTATTGTGCTGTAGTAGAAAGTTCAGTGAATAGATTGGGTAAAAGCGTAGGAGGATTCAAGTATCACAAGAACGAATGCTGTAGATGAAAACTACTACTAGGATTGGAAGAATTTGAAGCTATCTGCAAGTTTCTTTTCATCATAGTTAATGCATACCTTGGCTGCAGGAAGTCTTTCATTATCTTCCACAATCAAACCCCAGCTGAGATATAATTTCAAACATCTGTCTACTAGCAATACATTGGGCATCTTTTTGATACCTACAGCTTTTAGGTAAGGTTTTGCTCTCCCTTTCCTCCTCAAGAGCTAATATAATCACATGTAAGTCAGAAATGGAATCACTTAAGAGAAAAAAAACCACAGGAAGACACATGTGCCCATCACATCTGTAGGATCAGAAAGAAAATGTTAGTCAAATGATAAAGCAATGTAGAAAGTTCCAGTCCTGACTGTTGGCAAAACAGCAGAATATAAACATAAATCTAATCCTGCTCCTGACAATGTTTTGAAAGGGAAAAAAAATGGTAGAAATAATTTTCCTCTCTCCAGAAGAGTAAACTAAACCCAGAACTTCTTAGTCCTACATTTTAAAGATGGACAAATGCTATATTCATCAGGTATTTCTCCACTGTTGACTTCCTCCAGGTGCAGAGCAAGATTCACACTAATTCAGAGCCAGCAGGTGGCATTAACGGCTCATATTCCCTCAGCAAACACGGTACTACTGAAATGCTGGACACAGGCAAGCTTACAAGCCCTACGTAAGCCCCCAAGTAGTCCTCAATGGCAGTTTGTACAATGGTATGGAAAATGAACTACGGTCATGCATGAAGCATTCGACTATCCACTCTGACAAAATAGGACTGCCTGCCTGATGGTTGACTGCATTCCCTATCTCTCCTAGCAGCACAACTTCCATCAGGTATACGCTGAGAAACTCATATCAGAACCTTACCCTAGCATGCAATAAGGCCCTTAAAAGGGAACAGCAACTGTAGTAATCAAGTTTAACATTAGGATCACATTTTTAATCAGTGCAATAAGCCTTTATAGTAAGTGGGGATATGTCCCTGTTTAAATGATGATTTACTGCATAAGAAATTGATTTGGGACTCAGTAGGTGTGGGTTCCTACTTTCTGCTGATTTTCAAAACTTCCTGTGCAGCTGCTGACAGGTACACAAGATGGCCTTTAGTACAGGCAGGGAAAACCCTTACCTCAAACAAAGGTAGAAATAAAGTCCACTGAGCACTGAGGTGTTTGCAGTCATGCTAGAAACTCCTAAATGGATATCCTTTTTACAGGGAGTAGGAGAGGAAATCAGACCTTTAATAGAAATGCCACTAACTTCATATCAAAGTCCAGAAGAATAAAAAGTGAAGTCAGTGCATTATTTCAACAGAAACAGAATTAGGGAAAAAGAAAAATTAAAATCAACAACAAAAAAAAAAAACCCCTAAGCCCAGAAGTATATAGACAACTTTTCTTTCACCTTGAATTTCAAGTAATTTAGAATGTTACTTGAGAAGACTAAAAAGAGTCCAGTTGACAGGTTTTTAAAACAAAAAAAAAAAGCTTACTCTTGCTAGTATCATACATAAGTAGTTGAAAATCATATGAATGGAGAGAAAGGAATAAGTGGTTCCTTCACTGCCCTTGAGGGGAAAGCATTTTCTTCCAAGTAAAGATGAAAATAGCAGTAGCACATGCAATGAACACATCAGTCACTTTTTGAAACTATTGAATGATTTAAATCTAACAGAAAATTTCCCTTTAATAAGAACTGGTAGTCTTAAGATATCGATCCCCGTTTACAAGACTGTTACCATACACTTGAATGAGACAGCTTTCAGTAACCACCCATCTCCCATACTAGAAATCCCAGTGTTTTCATGTAAATGTATGCTGGAATTCAGGTGGCTTTGATTTAAAATTATCCTTCCTTCTTCCCTTTTATCCTGTAGAAAAACTTGTTTTAAAAATTCCAGGGCCTGACAGATATGGAAGGAAGTTAATTAGAAGCGTTAATGTTCTGAAAGTCCACGTGCTGCCACATGGAACAAAAAGAAATGGATATAAAGAAAAACTGATACCTGAACAGTGCTATCATTCAGTCATCACTGAAGTCATAAAGTCTAGAATAAAAACTGTATCTTGGGCATTCATGTAACACATGTTTTCTAATAATGCCTCAATTTTTACAGGTAGCAATTTATTGGACTATCTAGAGTTCGTTTACCACTGCATTTCCCACTCTGAGACATATGAACAGAGACTCTTATTCATCTACAAATATTATAGACCTTATGTCTGGAAACTCAGTTGTCCTTGTCCAGCAACTCTGAAGGGCTTGGCTTTTAGAATATAAATTTCACTTTCTGGATTCTCATGTAAAAAGCATCTCTGAAGGAAGTCCAAGATCATATGGATGGAGAAAAGGAATATGTGGTTCCACTGCAGAAGAGAATCTTGGAGTAATAGCATAATATTTCATGTATTTCCACAGTTCTTACTGTGAGGATTTGCCCCAGTGCTTAAAACAGGGGAACTGAGATGCATGCTTCCACTGAAGTCACAGTGCAGAAGCAGCAGACAGCTTGCCTGCTACAGATGACCTTCACTGCAAAGGGCTGCAGTTGATCTGCTGCACAAGAGAAGGGTCTTCAGTGAACAAGAAAACTTCAGGCAAATAAGGGGATATTTGTGGTCAATGTGTGTTTAATAACATGTAATCTCTTTCAGGAGTAAGGGAGAAGCTGTTTTTGTCTTTCTTCAAACATATAGACCTTCTAAGTACAGACACATGTGCCTTGTCAGCCTACCAGGGTAACAATATAATCTTGCTGGTATAACTTCAGACCTACAAAAGAATGGATGTTAACTAGCATTACAACTTCAGTTATGATACCTTCTGGCCTACTTTGAGGCATTTAATACTTCACACTAGAAATGAGCACAGTTTGCAGAACATATTTTAGTACTTGGTTTCAAAAGATGAATTGGTAATTTAGCATTTCAAACCACAACAGCTGACAAATTTAAAAACTTACTTCGATAACGTTATTCAGAACTTGGGTTTCAGAGAGGTCCTTTGGTTTCAAAAGCCAACTAAGAATCTAAGCCCAGGACAAAAGTGCTGGCCCCTAACACCTTTCCTTTTAGAAAGCATTGACAATATTGATATTACGGTAAGTCATTAAACAGCCACTAGCAATGTTAAAGGGAGTGATAAAAGACATATGACCACATATGAAGCTTAAATTTGCGGGAAAAAAAATGCTGCATTTTTTGCATACCAATTATTTTAAATAACAACCCTGGTCAAATTTCACTTTTCTCTCATCTATTTGCAGTCCTTATATGTCTAGAAAACAAACACTAAGAAGAAGAGGTATTTTTCACCTGTACTTAGATTGTTTATAAGATATACAGTATTACTGACAACTTCTGGCTTCCCAAGAACCCCTTGCCACGGGAAAGCAATGAAAAAGCAAACCCAAACCCTCACATGGTGCTAAAGCTTTAAGTAACTTTGTGACACAGTTCCCCTTACCTCAAAACGGGTATTTAAGAACCATTAAACTTCAACCCATTCATTGCATACAAGGTGCAATCAGCACTAATAACTGTACTTGAGGGCTGCAATAGCCTGGCTTGAAAGCCATTATTCTGAAAAACAGTATGTACTGAAAATTAAGGCTACCTAGGCAATGTGAGACACAAGCCAACAGGAAACACGGATCTCTGGGTCTGTACAATGAATGGAATAAATACCGATATCTGTGGGCCAAGTCCTTTTTCCCCGGCAGACAGGGATGCTGGAGGCCCGCCGTGAATCCCCATCGAGTCAAAGGGATGCACCCACGTGCTCGCCCCTCTCCCAGCTCCCCCATTTTCTTATTCCCACTCGGAACTACTTTTGTGAAGGACAGTGGCCGCCCACTGCTCCCACCCCACGCCCCGGGCGGCGCCCGCGCCCCCTCCCGCACGCTGAGGCCTGGGGCGGGCTGGAGGGAAGCGCAGCCCCGGGTGGGAAGGGGGCCCTGTCCGCCCCACCGCGCTCCCTCCACTCCCCTGCTAGAAACGCCGAGGAGGAAGGATGCCCAGGAGCTGCTGCCTCCGTTCCCTGGGGAGGACGCGAGGCGAGAAGCCGCTTTGCCCCCAGGCGGACCCAAGGCTCTGGCCTCCCAATGCGAAGGAGGGATGGAGAGGTTGCTGCTGTCCGCCCCGCGGCCCTTACCCAGGCCTCTCCCTGCTGTGGGGCGAGCCCACGAGGGCCTCGGCGGGGTCCGGCCCACCCCCTCACGCCGAGGGCAGGCAGGGGAAGCGCAGGGCGGCGCGGGCAGGCGGCTCTGGGCGAGCTCGCTGCCCTCGTTGCTGCGTGGGGGTTCGGGACGGCTCCCCCGTGAGATCTCACCTTTTAGAGAGGTCCATGAGCACCCCAGAAAAAAGCTTCTCTCCTAGCCGGAACGAGACCACCAGGGCGTCCTCGATGATGTGATCCAGGGTGACCCGCACCTCAGAGCCAGGCAGTAGCTGAGCCTCCACCTCCCCTCCGGTCGGAGCCACGGGCACCGGGGACTTGGGCTCGACAGCGGCGGCATCAGCAGCATCCGGCTCCTCCTCCTCCGGCCGGGACGGCTCCTCCCCGGGCTCCGGCTTCGCGGAGTCCCCAGTAGCCGGCGGGCAGGGCTGCGGCTCCTCCTCGGGAAGTTCAGGGTGCCCAGCAGGCGGCGGGCAGGGCTGCGGCTCCTCCTCGGACTCCGGGCTGGGCGCTCCCCGGTGCTCGGCCTGGGGCGAGTCCACCTCCAGAGTGGAGGGCGGCAGCTTTTCCGTCCTCTCAGCTTCCGGCTCCTGAGTCCTGGCCGGGCTTCGGGCGATCTGCACAGGCGGCGGCTTCTCGGCCTCGCCGGGAGCAACCTTCCCCTCGTCGGCCTCTTCCCCATCAGGCACCACCGACTCCACGGCCTCAGTCACGGCAGGGACAGGGTCTGCGCCGGCCTCGCTGCCCGGGATAGGCTCCATCTCGGGCTCAGCTTCACCAGCCCCCCCATCGCCCGGCACCGCTGCAGTCGCTGCCGCCTCCGCAGCCATGGCCGCCATTTTCTCTGCTGCTTCACCGCCGCCTCCCTCCAGCAGCGGGATCGATAACCACGGCGTTCCCCGCCCGCCTGGGAGAGAGAGCCCGCTCACTGGGCTCACATCCCGCAGCCTATTGGTGGGCGCTGTGCAGCTCTCTACTTCTATTGGACATCAGAGTTGTCTGTCAAACCCAGGGGGAACTTCTCGTTGGCCAGCGTCGGCTTCATTCAATGAAGAGTCGGGAAGAGGAAGAAGGGGTGTGGCCTAGCGCTTTACAGGCCGGTACGGATGAGGGGGTTGGGCCTCCGCGGCTGCCTCGCCATCTCATTGGCGGAGAGAGGAGCCGCTCCCTCAGGAGAATGGTAATTGGCGGAGCCATACGTCCGTCAACGGGGCGCGAGGCACGGGCCGACGTGCGCGCGCCTTGGGCAGCCGGGAGAGGGCGCGAGGGAAGATGGCGAGGGTGCCAGGGTGCCTCTGAGGGGAGGTTCGCTCGCTCTGGAGCGGCACCCCTTGAGGGGGAGAGGCCATCTCTGCCTCCCAGCACGTATAGCATCATGCTCGCCGTCCCTCGTGTGCGGGCAGGAGCTTGCCGTTGGCCTCTGACGTTACTCGTCCCTGTGTTGTGGGGGCGAGCGCGGCCCTTGCTGAGGGGAGGGGTCTGGGTGGAAAACCGGGTGGTGAGCAGGCAGGTTGCTGGGGGGAAGAATGGAATGGAAAATGAGACGAAGCCTGAGGGCCTGGTGTCTTTTGTGAAGGAAATCAACAGTTCAGAAGATTAAGTAGCAGGAATTGGGTCCATCATGGAGAGGTGAAAAGCGCAGTGTTGGAGGGGGAGGCAGGGGGAAGAAGAAAAAGAGTTCAGGTTTTCCCTTAAGATGTTCTGAACCAGTGGGTTTTCATCCTATAAGAACAATGCTTGCTGTCGTGTGGGCATTTTTACGCCCAGGTAGGAAATCTTGTATTACCTAAAAAAGCAAAGTTAATGAAAAAGGAAAGGGGTCAGTCACATACGTGATTTTTACTTGTTGGGAAACCAAGTCCTTTGTAGAAAGGAGGGGTTTTTTTAGAAGAATGAATAAGAGAGGAGCACCTGGCAACAGAAAGACAAAAGTGACTTCAACACATGAATGCTTTTATTCTTCCCAGGGCTGTTATGACGGAGATATTGTTAAGCAACAAATTAAACTCTCTGAAAAGTAGTGAGCTAAATCTACAAGATTTTCTTTAAAGTATTTCTTTCATATTGTTGACTTCTGTTGGCTGACATCAAAGTTGCTGTGAATCATGTGCTTACAATAGAAACAGAGCCATGCCCTGAGTTGTCAGGTAAAAATCTTACAAATAACAGGCAACGTTTTTTGCAAGAAGTATGAGAGGAAAACACTTGATCAGATTTAAGGCCTGGTAAGACACTCATCTTTTTTTTCTCTTAATTATAGAAAAAGCGAGTTACATGTAATTAAAGGACTACAGTGCTGCCAAGATTTTTTTTTTACTAATAAAAAATACAGACATGGAATAGTTTTCCATAACAGCAAAAAAACTGTGTATAATTGTATGCAAGTAAAATATAATCTTGCAAACTGCTAGCTGTAGTAAGTGATAAAGGCATAATTATCCCACTCTTGTTCTGATCATAGTGGTTTGACTTATGTAAAACACATAAATGATCTTCCAAAGTAAACCAATGGTTTACTTTGCATGGTGAATGTAATGTTTGCATTTTTGGTGGCGTAAAGTGTCTAAGGAGCACACGGGAACATCAGAAAGGACAGCTAGACACATTTCTGGAGACAAATACATTAGAAATATAGTTAAAAGCATTTGCTAAAGCTGCTTAATACATTCTTGTATGTTTTACTGCCATACCTGTTAAATCAATGATTTAGTAATGTAGGTGGGTAGAACAGAATGTGTTTATTGGCAGAAGGAGTGTTGGATACTGAATTACAATTTCTTTTTTTCCAGCCATGCTTGCAGCTTTTCCAGTCTGTATCACAGTGAAACAGCAGATGGACTCAGCGTATGATCTGTGGCTGAAAAGAAATCAAATTTGGTAAGCTTTTCCAAAGCTACCTACTATTGACATTATTTCCTTAATCATTTTTAAACAATTTTGTTACACTATGTTTGTAAAAGGTCTGTATTCTGAGACCATAACACTTCAAAGGAGGGCCACTGTCTAGGTGTCTCTAAGACTGAATATGTTCTTTACCAGAATTCTGGAGAATAATGAGAAAGTTTATATCATTACTAAAATACCTTCAGTTCAAAGCTGTCACTGTGCAAAGATTTCAGTTTTTCTGTATGTTCTCCCAAGGAGTATGCAGTAGTGGCTCTGGAAGGTTCACAGAGGTTGCAAAGGGTTCATAAAGAGTTCTCATCTTGAAGAAGTCTGGTATAAAAGCAATGATTGTGTGAGTGGAAGGAGGACTCTGCTGTTCTTTCCTTATTTTCATTCTGTGCAGTTGTGCCAACATATGATACATAGAAAATGAAGATTTGTTTCCTGGAAACTTTTTACCCTATTCAGATGAGTCCTAGGACAGATTAAAGAAAGGTAATAGTGAGGAAAGCTCCTATGTAACACCAGAACTGCTTTTCCATTGTTCTCCTACATAAAGAGCTTCACTGTGTCTGAAGGTACTCCAACTGTATTTCAGCAGTAGACCAAACCATACTCTGCATGCACAAGACTGTTCTGCATGTTAGAGGTATGATTATCTGTTCAATTGCTGTCTTCCTTATTAAAGTCTTAATCTAGTAATGATCTGTTTGTTCATCCCAAGACTAATATTGTGAGGAAAAGGCGTCACATTAGCTAGAAGGGCTGTCATGATACAGGGATATGTATTGTCATATATTCTATTCTGTATTTTTTACATTACTTTTTTACTTGGGAGATGTAGTACTATATTTCAAAAGCTTAGTAACACTTGCATTCCTAAGTTTGCAAAAGGGAAGTTGCCAGACAGCTTTCACGCTGGGAAGTCCAAGGCTTGTGTAGATACTTTGTATTTTAATTGTGCTAGGTCAGTTCAGTTAGCCACAGTTCATCGTTCTGGTGCTGCTGTGCCATTGCATAGAAGGATGGCAGTAAATTCTGAGCCCACAAGAAATTGCCAACTAATACAAAGAGACTGCTCAGCTCTTCAGCTGATAGGACATTAAGATCCAATAGGTCAGCCCAGCAGGCTTTTTGTTATGTTAAGTTCAGCCTTATGTAGAGGGTTGGTGTAGAATGGAAGATTTCCTCTTGCAAAAGTTCAGCCAGGTTAATGCTTACTGAAATCTGCCTTACTTTTCAGCCTGTTTAGTATGGCAGACAGTTACCATGAAAATGACAACTGTTATCTTTTACATCTACTGGAGTCCCCAGCAATCCTTATGCTAAGCACAGGACACAAATCTGTGTGTATGGCTTGTTAACACTGAATTGTTTAATTGCAATAGCAGAGGAAATGATGTGCTTGACCCAAGCAGTTTAAAGACTGAGAGGCCTTAAAACAGAATGTGAACAGCTCTCTTGCAGTATCATTTGCATGTTGAAAGGTGCTATATGTGCTTTTAGAAAGATGTAAGTAAGGGTATTTATAGAGCATTCTAATGGCCAACAGAAATATGGTACCATAGGTAATCCTTGGATGAAAGTATGCTAACAGTAGGCATGTAGATGCAGGATGAAACTTGTAAGTTTAACAAAAAATTGCTCACCATGTAAGGGTTTTTTTCCGTTCCAGATTACTTTATTCACCATCTAATTTCTGTTTATTTTAAATCTAGCCTGTAATCTCTTTAGGATAGGGTTTGTTTTTCTGTGGCTGGTTTGCAGAGTGATTGCCATAGCTGGGGCTGTGTTTCTACCCTGGAACCTTTAGAAACTGCCAAAATAAAATCACTTAAGTTACTCAAACAAATTGCACTAACACACTTTCTGTAGATTAAAACGAGTTTCCATGTGTTCAGCCAGTGGCAGAAAGGACAGAAGTAGAAAGAAGAGCAGCTATGAATTTGAGACAGAACTGTCACAACTGGAGAGAATAAAATGATGAATTTGAAGACAGGAAATGCAGAGCTCTGTGAAGATATGTTAACAGCATGATGACAAGCTGGGGAGCTGAAGAAGTTGTAGTAAGTCAGAGTTGAGTGAGTAGACGAATGTGATGTGGTTGCATGATGCCTGTAAGAAGCAAATAGAAAGATATCTGTATGCATGGGTATACAAAGGTGGGAAAATCCCCGTGTGTATGCTGAGACATGATAAGAATCAGGCCTGGCAGACTTCACTATTTTAAAGGCCTGTACTGCTCAGCGTTAGTTATACTGATTTGTTCTGTGAAGACCAAAATATATTCTTGCATTGACCTAGCTATGAATAGAAAATCTTGAAGTCTGTGAATAGTCACAGCATGTATGTGTGTTTCAATTAGTAAGATCATTGAGTTAGGGTGTGTATAGTTTAGAATGATGTGTAGTGGTAACATCTTTTTCTGGGCATCAGGGTCCATAAAAGTGTATTACCATGAAGGAGCCAATACAAATGCAAGATTGTAATGGAACAATGTACGTAAACAGAGTATAATCAGGGTTGCAGGGAAGCCAAAGTGCATGATTGCAGTGTATCTAACAAATACTCTGCTTCCTTGAGGCTAAATTAGCTACCAAGAACAGTGAAACTGTGATAGCAGTCACCAGAATGGACTGCACCCTGGTAATTGCCTAGTAGCTGGGATTTGTGGTGTTATTGGTATCCAAGATAGCTGGATATGTGTAAATTCACTAAGCCTGTTCATGCTGCGACTGATCTGTCTGGGTGTAGGCGTATGAAAGCTCTAAACAAGTGTATAGAGTTATAGGGAGTGTTTATCGTATCTTGGTAGGATAGTAGATGTTTTTCCTAATATCTGGAGTGAGGCATAAAAATTTTAGGTTAGATGAAGTTCTAACAACCTTGCTGAGACTGTGTGGCTCTACACATTGAAGGGATTGCAGTTTATATACATCCTATAGCTCCAGTCTCTGCTGGCTCTTCAGTGACAACACCAAGAAATAGATAGTTCAGGAAACGTACTTTCCTCCCTTAGACAACCTGGATCGTAGTGGCAATAGCTTCCTGTGACAGCTGTAGTGACAACAATGTCCTGTGACCTTAAGGTCTTAGGGTCTCACAAAAAAAACTCCACAAGTCAGAGTTTAGGGACCATAGTTTTATGCTGTGTTGATAAATCCATTTTAACATTACTCAGTGTTTGCAAGGGTCTCTTATTTAAAAAGAAAAAGTATAACCAATGAAAGCCAATATATGCCAGCATTGCAGAGACATATATGTAAACAAACAGAGGGTAAAGATTGGGTCTTGAACTTTCTATTTCTATAGTATGTTAGGAAAGTAATGCTCTTAAAACAGTTGTCAATTACATTTAAGATGTTTTGAAACTTCATTAGTGATTTAATACAGAAAATTGGTATGGGAGGAGAAAAATCAGTCATTCCTGTAATGTTTGGTCACTGAATTTTGTAGCCATGTGAATGTAGAGCTCATTTTGTTAGGTTTATGAATGATCATTAAAGGATTTGCAAAATGTCTCTGCTTGAACTGATGCCCCAGAAGTCTGCCCTGCAATTTGAAAAATTAATTATATGCTAAATTTCTTGTGAAGAACAGTTGAAGTCAACGATTGAGGCTCTACCTAAAGTCCATATGTAGAATGGATTTAAATCAATTAACATAGTTGGGTTTGCTTAAAAAAACCCCTTGCAACTGTGAGCCCTTGAGGCAAAGCACTAGCATTAGCTCACTGCTGACATGTCTCTCACTTTATCATTTTAAAGAACTGTGAGTCTGTTTCCTGTCTTCTCTTGTAATCTGGGTGATTTCTGCTGTCTTCTGAAATTTGTACATCTGTAGGCACTGGTGGTATCTATATGTATCTCCACATATTTTTCCAATCAGATAAAATAAAACAACTCTGTAATGCAAAATGGTAATACTATTATAGTTTCATATTTTGGCATCTAGAATCTTATATCTAGTTTTTGATGCATGCATTGTAATGTCTATTAAAATATCCTTCATTATTTTAGTATAAATAACTAAAGATAAATTCATCATGCATTGAAAAATAGATCTATAGTGAGTGTCAAACCATGACCATTGTTATTAAGTGATTAACTTATTGATTATAACTAATTTTCAGTAAATCAAATGCCAGTCAATTTCCCACACATGTACGCAGCACATGAGCTGCCTTGTGTCTGAGCCAAGTAGGAAATACTCCAGTTCCTTCTTGCTGGAGCTACAAACCTCATTCTGGGCTGCAGCCCATCTGATCATGTCTTCATCAGGCGTAGCAGACAGGGAAGTACTTCTTCCGTTCCCTCTTGGTCTGATAAACCAGGTGGATTCAGTCTGAGAGATGCAAACTGGTTAACATGGACCTAGATTAAGTGGCCAGTTTAGGAGCTCTGTTAGTAAAGAAAGGAATCACTTTCAGGACAGTGGTTCCTAGCAGATAAACATTTTTTTTTGTTCCTCTGTTAAAGTACTGGTATGAAAATACCAAACGCATTCTGAGGAGTGATGGACAGACACCTCCTTTCTTCAGGCTAGGAATTAAATCCATTTATTAGAATGTCTTTACTGGCTTTTGAGGCCTTGGAAAACAGACCTTAGATCAGTTGGTGAAAACCTTCTATGTTCAAAGCAAATGGTTATTTTGAAAATTCAAATGTCCATATTTTTTGACTCCCTAGTCGGATGGCAAGTCATTGGCAGTGCTCTAAGTGCCACCACATTTCTGTAACTGCTGGAGGCAGCTGCTGGGCAGGCCTAAGTAAGAGTAGCTCTCTTAAACTGATGTCTGCTAAGCATCAAAGACCCAGTTTATTTCTGACAATTAAATGGAATTCTTTTATTGCTGCAGTTATACCTCTTCCTCATAGCTCATATCATCTATGCTTTTCTTCTGTCTTGTTGTTTTTGTCATAAATGTTTCTCTTAGCCAGGAAAATCATTGAACAAGATAATATTTTTCTGAATGAAAGTAATTTGACCAAGATGTCTCAAGTACATTTAGTTATTTTGCTTCATTTTTTAGCTGTTTAGTCACACTGTCCCTTTGATACAATACTTTTTAATTTTTAGCACTATTAGCAATTATCTCTCTTCCTTTAAATTTCTTATTGAGCTGGCATTTAAATTGCTTGTTACAATCTCTGGATCTTGAAATGTTTTACAGATCACTGATTTACATAATCTACATACCATGAAAGAGAAAGATAGAGGAGGGAAGAATAGGATTGTATTAAATGAATACTTGATTCAGTCTGCCACACTAGTTGTCCACTAGCCTAAGCTAAGATCAAAGCAAAATGATCAGTGGGTAGCTGCAGTAATGTCAGTGCAGGAAAACTTTGTGAGTCTAAGCATCTCATGATGGATCTCAACTCAGCCATGCAAAAACAGCCATCTCAAATTAATGGCTATGTTGTTCAATAATTTGTTGATTTGGTGTAGGTTATGAGTTGAAATGTGTGTGCTGCTGACTTGCCTGTAATGCACTGGTGACATTCTCACTGGAGTGAGGATAAATTGAGAGGCCTAAACTCAAGTGTAGGTAGTTTAGCATAGTAATTAATCTCAAATTTCTCATAGAAATCTTCTGAACAAATTACAAAAGTCTCTTTGGCCTTAAATAATATATCAAAGCAGCTCTCTTGATCTTTGGTTATGGAAATACAGTAGTGTTTCTGAGGTGGCTCTACATCTGTGGATGGCTCCGAGCCCAAAATCAAGAGAACTTACAGCTCTTGAGGTGTGGCTTTTCCTTACCTGTGCTCCCTGGAGATAAATCTCATGTCAAACAGAAATAATAGGAATGGTAAAATATTGACCTTAATTCCTTACAGAAATGGGAATCCTACGTAGTCTATTCTCATTTAGGTTTTTGTGCTGAAAGAGTTTAGGAAGATGAGATAGTAGAGGATATAGAATTGACTAGTAGTCACTTGGAAACATTGTGCTTCCTGAACTGAAGCAAACAGCTTCAGCTGCTTCCAACATGTCTCTCACAGTGTCTTTCTCTTTGGCACTTCTAACTTACCTTTGCTATCTGTGAAATTCAGACTATAACTTTCCATTTGCAGAAGTGTAATGTGGTTTAATTATAGCAAAGGTTTAAAAGCAATTTGAGGATGAAAAGTGCCATTTAAGTGCTAAGTGTTATCTTTGATGAAGACACAGTAACCATGTTATTAGTCTTTCAGATGCATCTACTTATTCCATAAATTACAAATTAATTTCTCTCCTTAATTGAAGTTATTGACACATTCAGCTTTCTTGCTAATTGGTTTACATGACCAAATGGGTGTATTTCAGTAAAATGGCTGGTGAAGGCAAGTGTGTTTTCCAGCTAGACATTGCCTTACATGTAACAGTTATATATGGATTTACTACAAATCAGAGCTAAGTACTGCAGTAAGGTCAGCAAAATAGAATCGATTTGTATTGGAATTTTCTAGGTAGATTTCAGAAGTGTGCTTATAATTGACAGTCCCTCTTATTCAGGTTACCTGAATAAGAGCAACTAACTCTTGTCTCATATCCTTGTCTTATTGTCCACAGGCCATTCATAACTGATATGTTTTGTAATTGGATCTTCCTGGAGTTTATTTTCTACTATCTGATGTTTTGAAAGTAATAAAATAGAGACACTATGGAGCCTCAGATTCCACACTGCTTTTGTTCTTTCTTCCTTCTCTTCTGATACAGTTTTGAAACTGTTCAAGGGGAGTGGGGGTGGCATAAATGACAATGTAGCCAAGTTTTTCAAGCCTTTCCCCCTCACTTAAAAAGGCCAAACAAAGTATTGAAAACTGTAACATGCTGCTTAGCCATGCCATTCAGTCAAAATCTCAGTTTAAAAAAACAGGGAAAAAGAAAACCAACAAACCACCCCAAATCCAACAAAAAAACCCCACAAAACAATCCCCCCAAAAATACCAACAAAAAAACCCTATCTGGTTCTTTGCAGTTCTTGCAGCTCTCATGTGAGGAGGTCAAAAAACACCCTGAGCTGGAATCTTCCAATGCCGTGTGATCTCATCAATATAAAGATATTCGGGGTAACACTAATTTCTGATGTAATTCAACTGACTTTTTAATCCAGTTACAGTGAGGATGAATTTGTCTCTCATGGTGTCTGCAAACATATGCAAAAAAAAGCACTAACACCAGTTGGAGAGGTCATGGCTCATTCATTTATGCTAATGTCTCTCTGCCTGATTTCATCTCTTTATCAGATACTCTGTTGTCTGACTAAAATTAGAGTGAAAACTTGCAGTTAGCAATTTTCAGTGCCATACTTTTTTTTTTTCCCCCTTGGAATTTTTTTGGGCATAACATTTTGCTATAGGAATGATTTTCATTCCTTTTTTGCCTCTCCGTTTCTCTTTTTCTTTCTGTCTTTCCACAGAGTTCTCTTTTATCCACCCTCTCACTTCCTCAGGCCTCATCTGACGTGCATAGTTTACCAAGTCAAGAAATCCTCTCATCACAAACAAGTATTTTCAGCTCTTCCAATCTTGAAAATGTTCCTCAGACTGTATGTGTCCCTGTCTACTCTGTGGTTTTGCAGCCTTGATAAAAATAATGAATGGTCCCTAGTGTTTAATAAAAATGACAAGTTTATTGATTTTGAAGTATCACAGGTATTAAGAGGGAATATATAGGGAATTAAACCACAGAGATTGCCCTCAGTCAGCCTTTTGGGGAGGGGGTTGCAAGGGAAGAGCTGTTTCCTTACTTTCTTTGGAAGAGAGTACAAATTTTTAGATATTCAAATTAAAGACCTTCTCCCTCTTCCACTTCCTCAAAATGAGGAGTAGCTGAGGACAGTTGTTACCATCTCCTCAGTAGCCTAGGGGTATGCATACACCACAGGGCAGCTGGAGCTGAGTGCTGTCTTCCCACCTCATCTTTAACAGTGAAGTTAATCATGCAAAATTCTGTTCATTTCTCTGCCCTGTCAGCTTTTTATCTGGATCAAGAAATGTGTTGTACTTGGAGTTTCAGGTGGGAAATACCTTCCTTCACCTAATAAACGATAGCTGTGCTGTGACATTGTGTTGTTACGTACCTTAATTCTATCAGTCATTTTGTATTTGTGCCAGTCTAACCAGGCTTGATTAGCCTAAAGTTGTGGAGACCTGTCTTTGCTAAAACCCCCTGAGTATTAAGCATGTGAGGAAGAAAATACTGTACTGCTTTCAGGACATAAACATTCCCCTACACATTGACAAAACATAGTTGGCATACAGTGACTTTCAGTGCTCCCTGACGTAAATGCACTTTTAAGACACAAGCTGGCCACAAGACTGCAGAGTTCAGTCCTTAGCACAGTGAAATAATAATGTAAACATTAGGGCCTGATTACTAGGTATCTGCACTTAGGACCACACTATTTATTTTTAGATTGTAAACCATTTTGCTCTTCTCAATATAGCCCATTGTGTTCTTTTACAGATCTTTATTTTTGTCAGTGCCTCATGTTCTATTTTTTCATGGACTTCAAGCTGTAGAATCTGTTGTGCTAAGTGTATTTCAAACCAAGCAAAAAGGGTATCACTTGTATTTTAAGCATCTCTGACAGGCATGTCTTCCTACTGTTACCTAATCTAGTTCCAGGTAGGATTAGTTTATGGAGAATTCAGGGCCTGTCTTCTCTCGGAGCTCATCAGCCATAGCCAGCATGGTGCTTAGAAAATCACTTCTTTTGATAAAATCAGATCACTTTTGAATTGCTCTTACCATGTTATCTTGTAACTTCTAGCTCTGAGAAGACACTATTTGCAACTGGTTTGCACATCAAGAGAAAGAGTCCTCCAAGCTAAAAGCTTGCTCTGTTATCGTTCAAAGGTTGAGTGATTGTCAATGGTTGGAAATTGTGTTGCCCTCATTCAGAGAATCCCTTTAACTCAAGCTTTATAGCCATAGAGAAAGCAGTCCATCACTTCGCATACAAAATAAGCTGTAGTTCTAATCCTGCAATCAATAACCACTGTGGTTTGTTATGTGAGTGTAAGGGATGGACAGACAGTCCACAAAACCATGTCAGAGATGATTGACACGAGACTTGATTATCCTATCGATGATAAGTACACATGGCAAACAGTGGAAAAATTTGCAAGATGCTAGATATTGCTGGTCCAAAAGCTGTGGGACTAGAGAAGTGGAGTGACATAGTTGAAATGGAAGCTCTAAGAAATCCTTTCCCTTTGTCTTGCCATAGGCAAGTCCATAACGTCTGTCACCTTGTCATTCAGCCTGTGTCTAGCCATGAGTCCTTTATATCTATTTATTGGGCATTCTAAAAGCTGGAAGATTAATGTAGTTAGAATTAATCTGGATATCTTGCAAAACATTGTTCCTTTTAGCTGCATTCTGTAAGATGAGAATGGCTGCATCTTGCAGTTGAGCCCCTGCATTTGGTATGGTTATTGTGTTCTACTTGACAGTGAGAGTCAGCGGAAGTTTTGCCAAAGCATAGTATGCAGAACTGGATTCTTGTTTGTGTTCCAGGAAGGTTGTTTTGTCAACAGGAATCCATGAAGAGTTTTGAGAGATGATTTTGAGACATTGAACAGTTTCAGAGCATTTCAGTGAAATTTGAACTGTTGTATTGTAGGCATGGGCATTTCAGGGACCAAAGCAGGAAGGCTGTCTTGTTTAACAGCATCTTTTTACCCACATCACACAGTTCTCTGAGCTGTGTGCAGCCCATGGAGTCTCACAGCAAGTCTGAATTCAGGACTTTGTGAATGTACTTCTGTCGGGAAGCTGGAGTGGAGTTATTCAGATTTTTTAATTCTTCTGTTGATCGGGTGACTTCTAAAGCTGCAAAAGCCCTATTTTTATATTGGTGAGGTTATCAGGAGACCTTGCTTTTTTGTCATGTACCAAAGTCCTGTCTTTATCTGGTTAATATCAGCTCTTAGTGTGGAATCTACTGAATCTACTGTATAGTATTTTCTACAAAATATCTTATGGTACCAGTAGGCCAAGAGTTTCAACCCTGTAATTGAAACATGTAACGTTGTATTTTCTAGGCAAATGCTCAATGTCAGCACATGTTTTGTTTGTGATATTCTGGACTAATTTAAATACTAGAGAATAAGTCCCGAATGGAAGCAATATGCCTGCCTTAGGGCAGGAAACTTGAGTAGTGGTGCTCAGTAGGACTGCAGATTATTAAATGGTAGTAGAATGCATGAAAACAGTGCAGAATGTTTGAACACACTATATTATTTCACTAGAGTAAAAGCAGTAATGTCTGATCTTGAATTACATTTGAAGGATGATGAAATATTAATATTTTCAACTAGTGTTTATACCACATTATTTATTTCTAGAGCTGTCCAACTAAAAGTCAATAAAAAAACAATGATAAAAGAAAAACTGCAAGCATTCAACAACAGTTTCACCATCCTTGTGAGGAAATACACTGATGTAACTATGCTGCATTTCTCTCTAGTTGTACTAATTCCCTGTATAGAGGCTTATCACAGAATAAGGGCCAAGTGTACTGTACCAAGGATGTGCTGATGTAGCTGGATAGCAGGTTTTGTTAACAGGTGGAGTTCCTTCCCCACTACACCTAAAGCCACCATGCTCAATAGCACATACTCTACTGGAAAAGATACTTTGTCAGCCTAAATTTATTTCTGTTCACTGGAATGGTTGGTTAGAAGTTTGATGGATTTTTTTTTTTAGTTCATACTTCTAGTTAGGATGAAAAAATATTGAGAGCTGCTTTAAAAATGCATTTTCCACATCATAGTTTCTACTGGTTTGAAAAATTCAGAAATTAAGCCACAATAGAGATACTTCATTCTGAAAGGGAAGGTCATTAATGAATGCTTTTTTGCAAGATTATAGGATTCTTCTATTTTTGCTCAACCTATAACTAGCAGAATAAAAAGAAAGGGAAAACTGTTAAAAGAACGAATTAACCGTACCACATCATTCTATTTATTATGAGGGGAAGACTGAGAATGATCTAAAACTGCAACACTGCTTCCAAGCAATCTGCCCTTCATACAAGGTTCATTCTTTTTGTTTTTGAGGTCTGGATTCTAGATAATTAATGCTGAAGTACCACTGGCATTTGTTATTACTTCACTCCCTTGTCATTGATTACTGTATTGGTTAGATGATAAGTTTATTGGATGTTCCATTGCCTGTTCTTATACTTCAATCAAGTAGATGCCTGAGGGTGATCAGTTTGTTGGCATCCATTCAAATGACAAAGGTTTTCTGAAATGCAACTTCAACTTCATTTTCTGTCTTGTCAAGTGACACATTTCTGTAGTAAATAAGGTAGGGCAAGTCATGCAGTACAATGTAAGGATCTGTATCCCAAAAGAACTGATGGAATGAAATCATACTATCTCTTACTGGTAATGGAGAAGTTGCAGTTAAGACTCTGCATAAAGCTAAAACAGCCAAATACCTTAGCAGTGCAGGAGAAGGAAGAGAAGAAGGAAGGAGAAAATCTCTTATCCTCTCAGATGAAGAATGAAAGATGTAAAAATCAGTATTGTTTAAAATTCCATAATTAAAGTCAATCATCACAAAGCATCTTCCATCCTATGAGGAAGATGCATTTAGGAGCAACTTCTGATTTGATTTTTTATTATAAGATGGTTGATATAGTTATTCAGTTGCCTTGTGCTATCAAATCACTTTCACTGAGGCTCTCTTGAGGATAAAAACAAATAGTTAGAGGGTTTTTTTTAATGTTAGATGTCTAAACTACCGATGTATCTGGAAGAAAAGCTACCTATCTAAACTTGAGTGTTACTCCAAATAACCTAAACTTTAAAGATTGTGTCTCACTAACTGTGTCATTATACTTTAATATTGTATCATTTGTTTTAGTTTTAATAATTTAACTTTTTTTTAATACATCTTTTTGTTTGCTTGCTTGTTTTGGAGTACTATATTCCTTGTTCTCTGCTCAGGCAAAATTCCCATAGATTTCAACAGGAGTTTACCCAGCAAAGAACTGAACAAGTACACAGCAAAGCCCTTGGAGTTTTGCCCAATGTTTTTTTACCTGCCAGTGTCTCTTTATGCATATTTCATAACACGGTCTTACCCTGTACTTGGAGCCATAGAATAGACTTTGAAACTCTCACATGTATGATATGTCAAAGTTTGAAATGCTTGTGTTAAGCTACTCTATTAAAACAAAGGACTATTTTATGGTTTTAAACACTGGTATCTATTTTAATATGTTGTAATTGGGGCAATTTGATACCATTTCTCTGTTTTTCATCATAGGTTCATATATATGTGTGAATGACTTTCTTAAAGTTTTACCTTTCTGGTATGGTAAAATTTTTGTAATTGTATTTTTTTTCTTCTGTGCCATAAATGTAATATGAAAGGGCTTAATGGTACTCATAATGTTTTATTTACCCTTGGAATAAAATCAAACTAGGTGATTGATGCAGTCTTGGACCAGTGATAGCCCAGAGAAATACTGATTCTGCATTCAGACTGGAGGCCAGGAATTCTTTGTCATATCAGTAGAGAGATTGTAGTTACAATTTGACTGTAGTTTTGCTTTTCCTACATCAATCTCAGTTTGGTTCTAATATCTGAAGTCACCCAGGGTGAGTCAGATCTGGTCAAGCCAAAATAAGCTCTTGAATCATTCCCAAATTATGGAAAAAATGAGTCAATTCAGGGAGCTAAGCAAGTAGAGGCAGTCATGGGTATAAAGAAACCACAATGCTGGTTCATTTAACCAAGTAGGTTTCAATGGGAGAGAAGGATCCACTCAGTGAGCCTAAGTTGGATAGAACTAGATTGCAGGGCTCTTCTGTTAGCAGAGCTGGTGCAGGCCAGAAGAGAAGTACAGGAACTATGAATGGGGAGCAAAATGGACTGATACTTAATGTTATGCAATTGTTTTTCAGATTAATGTAAAGCAGTACACCCAGAAAGGAGTAGATTTGAACTGTGGCTTGGACTTGAACATTCTTTTGATGGGAGACTGGAGTAATTAATGAGTTGGAAATAGGCAGTGGAGTTAAAACTCTGAAAGCAGATGATGAGGATGTGACACGGCATACACAGTGAGAACACAATTCTGCACATTCATTTGCAGTTTTGTTGCCAACTGTATCAGCCTGGGCACACATATTGCAATTAATAACTGTGCTTTCTCAAAAATTCTGGGGAAATCTGTGCTACTGTTATATACCACAGGGAATAGTTACTATTTTGCACAAACTGCTGTTAGCTGTGGGGAAAATTCTCATGCAGACGGAGGAAAACTGGAGAACTCGATATAACACAGTAACACATCAAAAGTCATGTTTAAATACACTTTATTTTTTGATAATTTTGCTTCCTGGCTGTTTGTGATCACAGGCAAAATACAGTGCACGTCCTCAGTCAAGAATCAAGAATAATTACTGTAATATAGGGTTAACTCAGTGAGTGTGGTTATAAAATTTGGTGAAATTTCTTTACACAAAGGCAGGACCTCAATGACAGTTTTAATTTAGTCAGGTGTGTACCAAGATAAAATCCTTTTCTTTTAGCTTTTTTCTCCTCATTTGTAGCCTATTTCTGCTACCTCGTTACTACACTGTTCTTTGGTAGTGCAGTAAATCTGGAGACCTAATGGTGCTCAAGCCCCTTTGAGGACAGCACTGACTTTTAAAATATTCATTTCTATGCGGATCAGGGATATCCCAGTCTGGCTGTAATCAGAGAAAGAAGGAAGGAGACAAATAATCACTGAACATGACTGTTTAGGGACCAATTTCTGTCAAAAAAACAATCAGCAGCGAAGGTGGATATGAGCTGGCCTTGCACCCCCAAGCACAAGTAAGAGGGATGTGGGCTTGTTTGATAGCCATAATAGTATAATTGCTTCTTTCTTTTCCTTCATCCTCAAGCCAGCTGCTTCTTCTACACTATGCTGAAATGTCTGTTGTTTATCTCTAACTGCTGAGTAATGTAGGGCTAATGAAAGGTGCCAGACTGACAGCAGTGGGTTCTGCAGTTCTTTGTTTATACTCAGAGTGCAGGTTTATCACGAGCCCTGACAGTGCCCCTTGCTATGCTGGTGAAATACAGCCCTGACCTGCAGGGAGAAATCACAAAGCAGAGGATACTTCAGGGCAGTTCAGTTCTTGGTTATTTTTTTTAGTTTGTCAAAATGGTGCCAGATGTGGTAGTGAATTGTATATTCAGGAGCAGCAGCACAACTCTGCTTCCAGTCAGTGACCCAGACAGAGATCAGTTCATAGCCTGAGTTATTCCAAATGGAATAGACCTTTGTGCTATGAAATCAGTTTGCAGCAAGTCTCCAGCCACTGGGAGTTGAACTGACTACCAAATTTATCTCACCCAGGCTTAATGAAAAGTCATCAGGTAGTAATGATCCTACCAATCTTGATTTAAATGTAAGTTATAGCAGGGGTTGGAGTCCATGTCCCCAGAGTAATTTCTTGTGCCATCCGAGCCTCGTCAAAGTGTCTTGGTGAAAATGATTGAAGCTAATGTGTTGTACTGCATGTTGGCAAGTAGCTGAGAGAACTCGTGTTTCAGTTATGGTGGCTAAGTGGTAACAAGTTAACTCATAGTAACTTCATTATGTCTCAGTCCTGTGTTCTATTCAGACAGAGGCCTAACTCTAGGCTTTCTTTTTTTTTTCTTTTTAATATCAGGGTAGCAACAGTAATGAGATGTGTCCGTCAATGCCACCTGCAATGGGGAAACTCTAGATTTTATTGAGAGACATATTTAAACATTCATTATGACAATGAAGAGAACGATCAAAATTATATAAACCATACCTGACCCTGTGTGGAAAAAATAAGAGGCCACAGCAACTCCAGAGCTGGCTCAGCCAAGCAATGTCACATAAAGCTCTCTCTTTAATTTTTTATTTGATCATGTCTGTATGTAGGTCACAGGCTTAAAAGAGAAAGCACTGACCAGACAAAACCAAATCTTTTAAAAAAAAACCAGAAAATCCCTGTGTTGTAGAAGGATTCTTTCTCAAACTGAAGGCTGAAAATTACTACTGAAAGGATTTCACTGTGCAGAGGGGACCTGCAGTGGTTGTATTCTCAGCTTGCCTGTCTCCTGCTTGTAGGCTTACCCAGTGCACAGCAGCAAGATGCTATGAAGCTGGTTCAAGCTGTTTCTCTGCCTGACTTTTTGTGCTGTGGTGGTCCCATATACATCCAGTCTAGCTTGATCACACTTCCTCAGGAATAAAGAAATGTGAAACCTCTCACTGTAGCTCCCCATACCAGTCTACCTTTCTGACTTCCTTCAGTCTGTAATTACAAGGCCTGGGCAAAAAGCCCTCCTGCTGCTTCCATCCTTGTGAATGTCACTTAGTGGCCAATAGCCATCCTAGCAATTCTGTGCTTCTCTGCAAGAATTACTCCTTTATACAGGGGCCCACATAGTCATACATCTTTTCTGAGCAAACTACTTTTCAGCTTTGAAGAGCCTGAAGAGGGGAGGGAAAGCAGATCTTCCATCTGTCCCTCTGGTCAGCCTTCGTGTAAGCCCAAGAATAGCAGCATGTAACAATAATCTAATAACCATTTCTTCTAGGAGAGGAAGCTGGAGGCAGTGATGCAGCTGTGAAGAGATAGGGCACAGAAGGTCTAAATGCCTCTGGCCAAAGAGCTCTTAGTGACACTTGGGTTACAAATAGTAATGCTATGTGGCAACAGTGCAGATAAAAAACCTCACAAAACCAAAGTATAAACAGGGCCTATATAAAAGCTGTAGAGAAATGCAGAGTGATGTTTTTGAAATCAACGATGGAAACTAATAATTTCCCCTTGGCTTTAAAATCCATATTTTACACCCAGATTTTGTATCACAGTCCATGTATGTGTGATTAGCAAAATTTAATTTATTTTCTCTCTCTTCTAGTCCCTGGAGGTGACAATATCTTTAAGGCACTGTGCAGGACTGGAGATATGTTTTCATGGTGATCTTTTAACAGGGATTAGGATTTTTGAGACAAATGTGTTCTCAGAGGATGATGTTCCTCTGCAGAAAAAACTTTTTTCTATTTAATTTTTAATGAGTGATTGTTTTGACACTTTTTTAAGGTTTCCAGTATTTTTTGAAATTTCTGCACTATTTTCAAAGGGTTGTGTTGGTTTTGTCCTCTTACCAAACTACTGTTTTAAAGCCATTATTTAATGACTACATTATCTAGTAAGCTGAGAGTTTTGGTAAACTAACCTTGACAAAGTTTCTTTGCATAGTAGAAATGAAAAATAAATCAAGGTGAGTGACACTTTTGAATCCTTGGTGTGGGAATTAATTTTATAAATGGTTTAAAACCATTAAAAATTATTTTCCAGGTTTGTGCCAAGTATAACTTTTGAGAGACATGAGATAAAGAAGTTCAATCAGTTTCATGCTTGTATTTTCTTACCATGTTGTGAGTTTAACTTGTGGACAATGGATATTTTCCATTTGTCTCGGTGGACAAGGTAGAAACAGGTGATTCTATTGTCATAAGCTCTTGTTGGAAGGGACCTCCAGACATCACCTGGTTTGACACCCTACTCAAAACATGTCAAGTCAAAGGCACGATGCCTTAAAGTTTAGATGGTCAGGAACATCTCTGCTTGAGTCTTCACCAATGCCAATGAAGGAGATTCCACAACCAAGGCTACCTGTCCCAGTATTTCACCAGCATCATAGTTTAAAAAGAATTGTAAAAATCATAATCACCAATAGAGTTTCTCATATTCTCAATTGTCTATTCTTCCTCTTATCACTCTGCCTCTGACTCCATCTTCTCTTTTCCCTCCAGTGAGGTATTTGTAGACTACAATAAGGTGTCCTCTTTGTCTTCATTTCTCCAAGCCAAAGAGACTCAGTTTTTGCAGCCTCTCCTCATACATTCTACCCTGAAGTATTAGCATTTCCTCTTGCAAGAGAAAAGCTTGGCATAAAATTATAGGCAAACTAAAGATTCAGTCCTCTAAGTGTAGGTTTAGTTGCTGTTAATTATGAAGTATTTTATTGCCAATTCCATTATCACTCAGTGGGAGACCTGCTCCCATTTTGTATTAGCTCAATTTTTATGTTATCCTTCTTTCTCATCTTCTTTGTTTCAACATTGTTGTTTCTCCTTTTTGCTAAATGAAAGTCATTAAAGAGTTAATATCAGTATGTTAAGTATCACAGACTTACATGAGTCAAACATTTAAAGGAGATGAATAGAGCAGGATAAATGATATTTATTTTTCTTCAAATAGTTTTCTCAGTCTACTCGTTTTCCAGGCTCCAGAATACAACAGGATAGTGGTTTATATCCAGGATACCCTTGAAGACTATCCCATAATCACAACAGAAACTCAACAATCATGACAGAGGGTGAGAGCTAGTTTTCAGATGTGCCAAAGCAGTAGCAGACCCACAGACAGCACCCTCTTGACCTTGAGAAAAATACTAGCTGAATTCCTCTTGCCTCTGCACTGTATTATTTATAAAGTATATTGACAGCTTCAAGAGAAAAATGTACTGGAACTGTAAAGAATTAGTAATTAATAATCACAAAGGGCTGAAGAAATTTGTATTTTGCTCCTTTGAAACAACCTTGCAGTTCAAATCAATATCAGAATATCCTCTTCACACTTCTGTCTGCATTAGCAAACAAGGAGGGATTTTCGTGATAAAGCCTGATCTTAACATCATCCTGTCCACACAGGAATCATTATCATGGCTTATTCTGCAGGAAGAATTCTGCATTCTACCAGGAAGCAAAATAAAAACACCAAGCACAATGAAAGCAAAAGGCAGCCCACCTTGAACCAAGGCAACGCTGTGTTGCAAGGCAGTCCTTAGCAACATGGAGCCAAGCGGAGACTAAACTCAAGCAAAGATGATTGTGGCTTTTTTACAGAATCTTATCAGGTGCTTCTAGCAAAAAGAAAAAACAAGAGCTTTGAAAGGGGGTGGAGGACTTGCAGTGTAGCATTTTCAGACAATATATTTGCCTATGTCTTGAATTTTGTAACTGTGACAAATTCCAGTACCAGGCAGGGAGACCTTAAGTCGTTTAGTTTCTTTAGATCTCCTGTGTTTTAGGGGACAAGCCGCAACTAGCTGTGTAAACCACAGATTTTGACACTGAAGTCCATCCGTGGCATACCTCAACGTTTCTTCAGCTAAGAAGCAGCATTGAGATTTATCACTAGATGGCAGCATGAGTTATGACACAGATGTCTCTACTTGATTTTCAGTCTGTTCTGAAAGGCACAG
Organism: Colius striatus; assembly: GCF_028858725.1. NCBI lineage: Eukaryota > Metazoa > Chordata > Aves > Coliiformes > Coliidae > Colius > Colius striatus. The sequence goes on from NC_084767.1 coordinate 5,665,731, forward strand.
AAATTCAGGTTGGTTTTGGAACCACCTCAGCATGCTCACCAGGGAAGTCACAAGGATAATCCTGGGTACAAGAATCCTGCGTTAGTGGTGGATGCAACTGGTTTTAAAACTTTGTGCAAATTTTGTCCAAGGTATTTGCTGTCTGAGGAACCAGAATGCTGGGAAGTTGGCACCCTACCCAGTCACTGAACTAAACATCCAAATTTTTCAAGCATTATGAGAATAGGTGATCTGTATGTATTACCAAACAAAGCCATTCAAAACTACAAGTTTAAGAATGAGATTTTTTTTAAAAAGTAAACATTTGCCATGGTTTAGGGTTTGTTTTTTTTTCTCTGCCACCTTCCCATCATTTAGGAGGAGAAGAGCTGTTGTTTGGTACTCTGAAGTAAGAAACTTCCAAATGGAATTTCAGATTTTGAAGTGTTTTCCAGATTTTCTAATTATAGAAGAAAGCTTTAAGAGAAATATGGCTTAATCCAGTGTGTAAGATAAAATCACAGATGTTAACAACATAGTGCCAGTTTTACATCAGTGTTGTTTGTTAAGAACACCAAAATCACTGCTGACCAATTCAAGAACGAAGATTCATTGAAGAGGGACCCTACAGGCTAGAGAAGCAGTTAATAGAATATACAGATGCAAAGGTCTACTTGATTTGGAGATGGTGAAGAAATAACATGTGAAATGTATGTATTCCCTCTGCTACAAAAGTATATTTATTTGTCCTGTTAAATATATCTAAGGAAATATAAGTCATTTTAGATTGCTGTCAAATATATAGTGAGATGTTACTGTACATACACATCAAAGCATAGCTGAAGCCCCTTCAATGCAAAGGAAACTGACTTTTTTTTGTATTTCAAGAAAATAAATGCCTCCCTCTCTACTTTGCACATTTTCAAAGTCTTCCTCGTTTTGCACAATGAACCTGCACCAGTATTTTCAGTGTGGTACTTTATGAACACTGCCGTAGCAGAAGAAAAATTCACTCAAATACTGGTTTTTCATGTCTGCCTTTGAGATTCTTTAAGACAAAATCCTTGTTTGCTTGGCTTACTGAGGTAGCAAATAGCTTATCACCATCACCACATAGCTGTCTGTCTATCTAGATGGAGGAGTGTCTGGTGTTTTAACAGACACAATGAATCAGGATTTCTGGCCATTAATCTCGTCTCATATGACCTGGGGCAAACTACATATTCTGTATTAAAAATATTGTACTGTTGCTGTAATGATGGAGGGCTGGGGAGCAGCAGTCTGAAAAGTGGGATGCATAATAAAGTATGCTGTGTTTATTCCATGCATACTGAACTCTGAGTAACCCTTGCAGTAGAAGGAGTTCCCCTGGCAGGCCACGTGGGGAATTTGGCCTTTCTTTAGTGCTGCAGCATTTTGTATTTGCTTCAGTAACCATTGATGATCCAGATACAGAGATGTTGACACAACAGTAGTAAAATATGCCTGAAAGAAAGGAATTTGTGAAACTGCAGTGTCCTAAGAAAAAAAAACAAACTTTTTTTTCATGTCTTCCATGTTGGAAATAAGAAAGTGTTGTGTTGGCATTCTCAGTACAAACAAGCTGTTACAAAATCAAAAGATGTATTTCAGTTTATTGGAATGTTTCTTTTGAGACATGAAACACAGATCTGTATTTCTAAATGGGGAATTGTCTTATTGAAGCTGAAAGTTAATCCCTTCCTCAACATCCATTGCTAGCCTGCATCTTTCATCATACATATCATGGAGTACACCACAATATATTAAAGCAAACACTCTCAGTATCCCAAACTAAAGGGAAAAGATGAAGGATGTAGGACTGCTATCAAGGTACAGTAAGAGGCAATTGTATATAATACATTAATGGATTTGAAAACAAACATTTCAGATGTTTTAAAAATGCATTTGTTTTAAAGCAAAGAAAAAAGAAATATGTATGGTTTTTCCTGTATTAACTGTGATTAAAAAGATGCAGAAGCAGCATGGCATATAAATATATTACTCCAACACAAAGCATAAACTTTTCAATATGGAAGCTATGTATAAGCATGCATGTTGAATAGAGATAATGTAATCCAGCATCCATGCATGGATTTGCCACTACATTTGCCATGGAGGATGGCAAAAGTAACACCCATCTACAGAAGGCCAGAAGGAGGATCCTGTCAGCCTGACCTCAGTGCTGGGAAAGATGGAACAAATCACCCTGAGCACCATTGTGAGGCACATGCAGGACAATCAAGGGTTCAGGCCAGTCATCATAGCTTTATAAAGGGCAAGTCCTGCTTGACCAAGCTGATCTTCTATAACAAGGTGTCCTACTTACTAGATGCAGGAAAGGCTGTGGATGGGGTCTTCCTGGACTTTAGTAAAGTCTCCCCCAGCATCCTCCTGGAGAAACTGGCTGCTCATGACTTGGATGGACCCACTCTGCAATGGGTGAAAAACAGGCTGGATGGCTGGGCCCAGAGAGTGATGGGAAATGGAGTTAAATCCAGTTGGTGCCCAGTCACCAGTGGTGTTCCCCAGGACTTGCTGCTGAGGCCTGTTCTGTTCAACATCTTTACCAATGGTCTGGATGAGGGGATCAAGTGCACCCCCAGTAAGTTCGCTGACACCAAGCTGGGTGGGTGTGTAGATCAGCCTGAGGGCAGGAGGGCTCTTCAGAGGGCCCTGGATAGGCCAGATCAATTTAGACTAGACAGTGATGGGTTTTTTTGAGACCCTTAAACCTTTAATGTCTCTCTGGTTGCTGTCACTCTCAGCACATTGATTCCTTAAAGGAAAACCAAGGTAAAGTCAAAAGCTCTTCATATCTTTGTTTTTTCCTTGAAATAGTATTTAAAACTAATGAGATTTTCTTTAAACATACGGCAGAAACAGACATGGATAGGAAACCTCTAGATCTCTGTGCTTCAAACTGGGGTCATTTTTTTAAAGGACTTTACCAATGTGGAAAAAAAAATGTGTTAAATATGACACAAAGTTCTGCAAAATACCAAACACCTTCAATTCCTTTTAGATTCTCAGTTAATACAACAGAATACATTGTCTTGCAAGACTAAATAGTAGTCTTAGTTGTTAAAAGTCCATCATTTCCTTTGTTATTATCCATAGGCTACACAGCAGTAGCCTATGCTCCATAAGCCAGTAACATGAGTAAAACTGAGAAAGGCAAATTATTTGTTTATATTTTCCTTTTTTAAAAAGAACTTTTGATTTTCAATGTTCTTGGTATTGTATCTCTGTAGATTTTGGGAACCTCTCTCTTCTGTGTATCAGAGAGCACTTAAAAATGATTTGTTTTATTGCTTGATTTGTTTATGAGAAAACAGAGCAGAATTTCTACAGAAAAGCAGGTTAAAATATAGTGTTATGTATTATTCTTTATTGATTTCAATACACTTAGTTAAAGGCAAAGTCTATGCAGCATTTCTCCAAGAAAGCCTGAATCACTATCATGTACACCCAAGCATCACTTGCTTAGTTGCTTAGCTGGAGCAAAGCATTCTGTGATTATTACAGTAGAGTGGATGCTGCCTGCTAGAATGTGTTCCTAGGATGCTGCAGCTGCAGAAGAGATATGTGAGAAGAAGGAATAACTGTAAAATATGCAAGTCACTTTCATGCATATGAAAATGCAAGCTCTAGGACCGGATTCAGCAAGTTGTCCAGCTATCATGAGAAGCCTGCTGCCACCAGAGTCCATTCAGAGTCCTGGCTTTACCTCATGTTCATCCTCCTGCCTTGCAAGCCTAATTTGAATGTGCTACCATACACATTTGAAGGTACAATAGCTGTACAGAAGGGGCTTCCAGAGCAGAATACCTTCCAAACACAACTGGCTAAGAAAGAATTTGATTATTTTTTCCTTGGTAGTGGTGCTGGTGTGTGAGTGACAGCCTATTGCATTCAGCTGCCCTCCCTGTTACTAGTTTCCACTGATTTTAAATGCAAGCACGGTGCACATTCATTTTATATTGGGTACACAAGGCATTCTTTCTCCCTTTTGGTGATGACTGAGGATTGTGTAGAAGCTCATAGCCATGTGATGGAAGTCTCCAAATTAGACTAGATTCCCTTGAAGGTGAGCTCCCATTTGGAGTTATGTCATCTTGATGTGTCATCAAGTACAATCATATAGATACAATCAAGTAATAAAATCTTTATAACCATCACATGAATTATGTAGATAAAAGGAGATAGCTATTGGATTTTGGTCACAAAAGTCTGAAAAAGTGATTGTAATGATTCCTCTCTTTAGGGGTAATCAGTTACTAACTTTACTAGAACTATAGTTATTTTCTGTTAGGGACTTTAGTATAAATATATGTAACAAAGAAATATGTAGAGGTAGTATGTTTTTTTACCAGAAGGCTCTGCAGATAATGTTAAATTCTATCTTCCATTTTAGCAACTTTTAAAAAATTGTCTGGATTAGACTACAACCATTGAGCTTCAAAATGTTCCATGGTGGTTCTTAATCCAAAGATGATGTTTCAAAGAAACAGTAACAGTTTTGTATGAGAGAAATTGACAATGGCTGAAAGTAGTTTTACTGTGCATTTTTTTCAGATTATGTGTGTAAAAAATCTTCAAGTCTTCTGTTGTAGTAGTTACTAAAACTTAAAAATCAAGATTATTTCTGCTGTCAGATCCCATTACCATTGAATTGGATGCAACTGATAACATTTAGTAGAACTATTTGAAGGGAAGAATCATTCAGAAAGGAAAGAACAATTAGATTCACAAGAAATTGCTGGTATCAATCTCATCGTAAAGCCAAAACCTTTTAGTATGTCTGCTAAAGAGCTTAGTTTAAAAAGTGGGGAATGTACCAATGAAACTTGTTATTGAGCTGGAAAAAGTTTATAGTTCCCAGCTCCCTCTGTTCCAAAAGGGTTATCTGAAACTGAAGTGTGTGAAGAGGAATACTTGGATGATAGGAGGAAGTAGGCTGTCATTTCCAAAGTGTTTAACAGAGTTTGGCATGGCTTAGGCCAGTTTATTTACCTTGGCAAAAAAAGAGGATATAACTGCTCTCTAAAGGACTTTGGGGTAAACTCAGAGAAAGAAATTCTGCTTAAGAGAAAGGGTAGTGGTGGCACAAGAACAAAAAGGCTTAGAATAACCAGGCATGGATTTAAACCAGAAATTACAGGATTTTTACATAGCAGAGTGTAAACTGCCTGCTACAGTAACAAAGGCAAGAAATTGTATAGAGTGCTATCAGTACTCAAAGAGACTGAAATCCTGGGAGATGTCCCTCCTAGTTCTTTATTTTGGTGCTTCTGAGTCCAGGAGTGCTGATTTGATTTACTTGGATGATAGACTCTGAAGATACAATAGGAAATGATGAGTTCAGAGCATTTGTATTGAGCCTTCAGCTTGCAGAAAATTGGTTCAGTGAACCTGAACTAGGCACACATCACTAGCTCAATTAGCATAAGCATATTTTTCTCCAGAACCTTGCTTACAATTATCAGTTTGGACTTCTTTATTCTTTTGATACAGATCATGAAGTATAACTCAGACCATTAATAAAGTGAGCAGTTTTCAGTGGCATAGCCACCTTGTACTGATATTCCACCAGCTGCTTGTTCCCTTCTCCATGCCAATACTTGTGTTATGCCAGTACAGCTGTTTGTGTGATCACGTGAAGAACTGAATCAGAGCACTGATCCAGATGAAAAATACCTTTTTATTTTATCTTTGATATTTTAAATTCAAACTAGGCCCTCATTCTGGTTGCTTCATTGCTGCAGAAACCATTATGCCAGCACAAAGCAGGAGGTGTCTGGAGAACAGCTAGGAATCATGTGAGCAATTCAAGCAGCACTGTCATGTCCTCAGGCTGCTCTCGGCAGCTCAGGGGTCTGCAGTCACTGCCAGGCCAATGAAAGGCCTACGTGTTGTTGGTGATGATGGTGCCATCCATCTTCCCCTCCTCTTTCTAGTACCTTGTGCTCTACTTGCAGGGCCTGACCTTGCCACTGAGACAGTTCAGAGAAACAAATCAGCTGAAAACTGATGAAACCACCTGAAAACTAAGCACTTCTATTGTCTTATTTTTGTTCCTTAGATATAGTTTTCTGTCTTTTTAGTTGACTAAAACAAACCCCAGTAGTCCCATTGAGGGAGCACTTGGAGATCAGGACCACCACCAGTCAAGGGCAGCAGAACCAAAGAGTTCTTACACAAGTAATGCCAGCTTCTGCAGCATTATCTTTCTCTCTGAAAACTACCTTTCTGGAGATCCAAACAGACTAAAGGTTTTCCTGATAGAGTGTTTCAGCTGGCAATAACCAAATTTCCTTTTAAGGCATCAAAAAAATACTGCATTTTTTGAAGATCTGTGCTTTCCTCCTCTGCAGATGTTTCTGTCTCTCAGCTTCTGGTAGGATCCTTTCTTTCTTGCTTTTATTAGGCAGATCCTACCTATCTGAGGCAGGAACAATGTCTGTAGAAGTCCTGGTAGACTGTAGAGCTGGCTGGTGCATTTCTGTTAAGTATTTGGATTCTGGACAAGCATTAGCTTTTCAGTAATTCAGCCACATCTTATTGGTAATTACTTTTCTACTGCTTATGGGTTTAAAATAGTAGCTCCTAGTACTATACTAAATGGATACTTAATAAGGCAACTTTATAGTAGGACTCCCATGAAATTACACATTACATTAACACCAAATGAGTTCATTCTGAATTCAATATGAATGATTACTCTGAATACCAAAGGAATTAATAATCATTAGCCATTTACTATGGAGGGTTGCTGAATAATTGCTAGATACAGCTGTTATAAGAATTTAGAAGCTTTCTTCATCAAGTTTCATTCTGAAAGAATCATTAGGTGTAACTTTCTTTTCACTGGAAAGTTCCTCCTTTTATTTTGTATCTGTACTCTTTGTTCAATTGCATTTCAGTTTAAAAACACTTCAAAGATAGTCACTCAGCTTAGTTCATTCACTTAATGGAATTACTTTCCTTATCTCCATTTTGCCTTTGAGTGTATCTCAGTTGGCTTTATGCAAGACATCTGAAAGGTTAATAAACTTTAAAGCATGCTGGGAAACATTCAAGGGCAGGGTGACTCTGACCTGACAAAAAGAATGCAAAAGTGTTACATTTATGACTTTGTGGCAAGTAAAATCTGAAAGTAAAGGTATCTGAGGCCTTTGATTTGGTTCCTGAAAGTTCCCTCTGTTCCTACCAGTATTTGAAGACTCAACTGTTTTGCATATCAGAGGTAGCTGACTTGGGAGACAAAGGGAATTAACTGCTTGCTTTCGATGAACTTTCCTTTCACAAGAGTTTTACTTCTTTGACAACTTCTTTATGTTGTCTACAACAACCACAGTTGCAACTCACATCATCCTGATAAATTCAAATACATTGTTGAGCTTTTCTGCGTAACTTCTCACTCTAACTAGTACTTTGATTCCTGCCCATAGTCCTGTCAATATGCATTCTAATATGAGATTTACTATATGTTCATGTTAGATCAGATTTGGAAGTTAGGTAAGCAGAACTGTGCATACATGTTTTTTGGGTTGTTCTGGGTTTTTTTTCTCTACTCAGAGAATTAAGTGTAAAAAGCCTGTGCACCTTAGACCTCACAGACTGTTATGCCATACATATCCTTGCATTCTGTATGGAAACAGTGCTGCACATCTCGTTTGTGTTCCTATGGGACAGCTGAATCCACTCAGTGGGTTTCACAAATACCAGTCAGCCACAAATAGCATTTGCACATTATGTTAGATTCATTAAATTGAAGTGTTAGCTCAAATCTAGCTAATTCCCACCAAATTCAGGGGAGGCAGCATTTGGCCTCTGATCTATAATGTATGAAGCAGTCCTGTGTCTTACTGATTGCTAGGATTGCAATACAAATGTATTTATGCTTAAGCAAAGGCTAAATACTATGTGATATGTCAGTGCTGCCATAAACCAATGCTTTGGAAATCATCTTCATTTAGAGCTGTGCCCAAAGTGAAATATGTGAAGATAACTGCTTGTATAAATACTGAAATATTTCTCTATATAAATAGAAATGATACATGTAACATGACTCTTATCGAGGTGATTAGAAGCAGTTCAAAGGCGATTTATTATTTTTCAGTTAAAGAATGAGGCAGTGGGTGATTGATCTCAGAGGTTCAGCTGTGGCACGGGGCTGGCTGCAAATGCACGATGCACCTGAAGCCAGGGCTTTGCCGGGCGGAGGACCCTCTGCCGGGCCCACGGCCCCTGACAGTTGGCCACCAGATGGCACACAGGGTCTCCTAGAGAATAACCATCGTTTCTCTGACCTACAAAAGGACAGCTGCATCTTCCTCCATTGAAAATGGTCGACAGTGCCAGCTACACCGAAGATACTGGGCGCTTTCTGAAAGCCGTTTTCAGTTTTTGCACTTTAAGCTTTTTCCTTTCTCTGATACGATTCTCACCTTGTGCTGGGGGTTTATCCTCTGTTCTTCCCCTGGTCTCAATTAATTCAGCTGGCTTTGAACTGAGCTCTATTAAGTGGAACTATAACATAACCCAGGTTGTTTGCAGCAGTGAGCAGGCTCTACATTGAAGTAGTTGGAATGGATTCAATACACGTGGTATATTTTAAATAGGTATTTACATAAACATTTTGGTTTAATAATTTTTTTACTGACAAATTCTGAAGTTCTCTGCACCATTTAGTTCAATGACTAGCCCACCAAGGATGAAGCATGGCTGTAGAGGTATGCTAAAGCAATATCACATACAGCTCTGAAGAGGCAGAAAAATCACGAATATCTTAAATGCAAAGTGCAAGGTCGTTCTATGGATACTGGTTTTAAATGAAGAGATAGGGACCTGGATGACTAACCTTAGCAATTATGCCAGTGACTGTAACTTCAGTAAAGTCAGAGAGCCTCCATTCCTTTATTCTTGGAATAAACATTGCCCTGACTCAGTATTTGGAAGATGATTTAATTAAATTCTCCATTCGCCAATACATCATCAAATTTTGTCATGTTTTATATACAAAAAAGGCAGGAATGAAAATAAAGATGTATTTTGGACTGAGTGGAAACACGGGTGCAAAGTGACAATGTACATTAAAAACTCCTCTTCAGAGACAGGTACAGTTGATAGCATGTTTGCTCAAAACTTGTTCTAAACTGATTCTGGTCCTGAGCTGCCAGATAGAGCAAGCACCTTTATTAATACTGTATAGACTTCCCTTTATTGTTTGTATGGGTGTTTGTAAGCTGCTCTGGAGCTCTCATGTACAGTGTAGTGTACTCCTTGGAGGTCAATAAACTCTTACGTAGTGTGTGACAAGAGTGACTCACCTAGTCAAATAGTTACTCGTTGGTAATTTACTGTCCTACAGACTCTATGCCCACCACGTTCCTACTGTAGACAAACTCTCAAGTATTGTTGTGTAGATGTCAGCGCTTTTATATCACTTTGCAAGAAAGCTATCAGTCTAATTTGTTCTACAGAAACAGAGAACATAAAAGCTCAAGTACTGTCCATGTAATCTGATTATCTTTTTCCTGTTTCACATAACTGTGCTGTTTTTCTTATCCAATCTGATCAATCTTCCAAGGTCCATGTGGTGTTACTACACCAATGGTATTGTCTCCCAATAAGTTTTATGTAAACAGAAGATTTTATGGCCTGAGTTCATTTACCTTCTTCAGAGGGTTATATATGTCTTTCCAGAACACTGAGAACCTACTGCAAGTCAGTGGCCTTCTGGACAGGCTCTCCAGTCACCCACTCCAAAAGCATAGCTGAGGCTGAACACTGGTAATGTCTCAGTATGCACAGAGCCACAGGCAGACAGCAAGAATCTTTACTAAGGACCTGCTCAGCCAGTTGTGCTAAGCAGCTGTAAAGATTCTCACAGCCCATCAGTGGAGCAAAACGTAAAAATTACTGGGTGACTGTTTGAAAGTGAATTGTTGTTCAGAGCTCTTGTTTGCTTGGGAGGGCTTGTTTATTATAAGAATGTTTACATTAATGTGCCATCTCTGGGTTAATGCCTGGACTTAGGATTTCTTACTGGCTGCATTTCTTACTGGCTGCATCATCCATTCACTTTATCCTAGGCTCTGATAGGTCACATTTTCTCAGTGTCATGTATGAAATAGGCTTGATGATACTTTCCTCTAAAGGGCTTTTTCAAATTCGTGTATAACTGAAATTATTAGGGTTTTTGTCTCTATTAATGGCAGAGTTTACACTACTGTAGCTTAACTGGTATCTACTTAGCTTCACTATAGCAATAAGAACTGAGACTTCTATGCACATGCAACCACTTCATTGTTTTCCATGCCAATGCTGTTTTTCTTTATATAGATAGGGCCTAAGCATGCGGGGCCAGTTGATGAGGTTTCATTTTAGTTGTGTGTTCCTGCACAATTGGTCATTGAGTTCAGCAATTTTAGGCTTAAGATGAAGGAGTTTTACTTTAAAAACTGCCAAATATGGTTGTGGGACAGTCAGAATAATTTTACAGACACTTTTACATCAAAAGTGCAAAGGAAACACTGTTATGTTTCCCAGTTCCTTGCCTGAATCTTATGTAGTTGCAATTGATTGAGAAACTCCCAGCTTTGTACTTTTCTCCCATATTCCTGTGTTTTGAATGCTAATCACAGGATATGGGGAACATTCACAGAGTGAAGGTATATGACTCTCCTTTATTTCAGCTGTGGAGACATGCTTTTAGTTGCATGCAGACAGCAGATGGTATGGCTTTTGTGGCATCCTGAACTCCAGCACAATATAGTCAGCCACTGCACAGCATGCCACTGTTTAAAGCTGAGTAAATATGGAGAGAATGAATGGTTAGGGGTGGGAAGGCAGTAATTCCTAGGACATTTGTTGCATTTTTATTTTACAAATTGACCCCGATTTTGTTATGTTTCACTCTTGTTCACTTTCTGCATCTATTCTAGAGAACTTTTCCTGCCAGGAACAAACATCCCAAAAAATGCTTTAGAATAGAAAGTATGTAAAAAACCCCACCCAGAAATAATATAAACTCCCAACTAATAAACAGGAGCTAAGCTCTTTTCCAGGTAAAATCTCTTACAAAAGTGACTTTTAACATATAATTCTCTTCCATCAATCAGAGCTCTACTTTTCCAAAATAAGTCTTTTTTTTGTACTTTGTTGCAAACACTTGCTAAACAATACAAAACACTATTTGTCTCTTGATGTTAAATAAAATATGGGAACACGGTGTTATGGACTCATCTAATGTACTTTACATCTAAGTAGAGTCAAATATTTCTTAATTCTTTTTTCTGTGTGGACATATGTCTAAGGTGAGACATATGCAGGTGCAGTAATTTATCCAGAATCTTGTAGTTAACTATATTCTACCAGAATTACTCAGGGTTCTGTGCAGCTTGTTTCATATTTTAACTAATAGAAGTATGCTTCCAAATAGAGCCAGAGCCAAGCTGTGATCTCAGGACATCACTTTGAAGCTATTTTCTGTTTCATTATAAAATATTTTATCATTATTCTATCCTGAATGCAAAAAAAAAATCAATGGAATCTTGAAAGTAAAAATGTATCACTTTTTAAGTATGCTCTAAAATGAAACCCAAGCTTCTGTCCTTGATTTCTGCTGATCTCCAGATTATTGTCAAGGATGTATAATTTAATTACAATCTTGATATTCATACAGGTCAATGGCATCTATGTTAGTGACTCAGATCATAAAACTGTATTTCCAAGGGGTGTGGGTATAGGTGGGCTGAACAGCTCAGGCTGGCTTATAAAAATGAGGGCCTCGAGCCATCTGCACTTATCCATTCTTCTTTGTTCCAGCTGCTATTCTGCTCCACCAGCCACATCACCAGGGCAACATGGCATTCACAGGCAAATACGAATTTGAGGGTGATGAGAACTATGACGAGTTTGTGAAGAAGATTGGTAAGTATATCTTGGGGTGTAAGTCTTAAAGGTTATAAATCAGTAAAGAATACTTTTGTTTGTTTATTGAAATGTGCTGAGAGCAACAGGGGCTAAGGCTGGTAGGAGTGTTCTGTCCTTCAGCAAGGAGATTCAGCTTTCATTCTTGTGAGAACCACTGTCACCTGCAAGAAATAGTTCTTTTCCACAGAAGTAGTATTCCTTTTCAGTGGCAGCAGAATTAAGGGTTAAAATGTTTGGAGTATGATGACTATGAAGGTCACTTTTTCTGTCCTTAGTGTTCATTGGTGGGAGTATGAATTTAGTATGAAAATGCTTGTCAAAATCTTACACAAGAACAGGTTTCTGTGAACGCTTTCAGAAGCCCGTGCACACGTGTTTCAGAGATTACCCCACAAGATGCCTTAGAGACACTATGATCTGTGAGCAGAAGTTCAGTGCTTGCCTTCCCTTATTTAAAAAGCAATACCAAATAGTCAGTAGTTAAGTGCAACTATATAGCAAAGGCACAGGTTCAAACATATTAAATTCCATGTATCTGCATGTGTAGATTAAGTAGAAGGGAATATTTATGCATTTTTTTATCTATATGTTTATTCTGTGCTTCATTTCTCAGGGAAAAGAATGCAAAACCAAAACTTACTATTTAGCAAGTATGTTGATGTATCTCTGTCTTGCCATATATCAGTAATTTAAACTGGGAGCTTTGATACCACTGTAAAAAAACAAGAAAAAATGCCCAACAAATCAGATGCTCAGATATCAATGTCTGAGAACAACCACAGCATTATCCTGTTTCAATTCAAATACAGCTGGTAGACTATTAGATTTTATAAACTGTATGTTTCTGTTGATTAAGGTCTCCCCAGTGACAAGGTTGAAATGGGAAGGAATTGCAAAATAGTCACTGAGGTGGTGCAGAATGGAAATGACTTCACCTGGACACAGCATCTCCCAGGAGGCCGCACCACCACCAACTCATTCACAATTGATAAGGAAGCAGACATGGAGACAATGGGTGGTAAAAAGTTCAAGGTAAATTAATTTAGCTCTTAAGTTCTACATTGTCCCAGCTGTTTTTTTTTAAATTTGGGGTTAAAAATCCAACCTGTCTCAGCTATATTAAGTTGCTTTTTTCATCCATCATAGCTAAGAAACATATTTTTTGCCCCATTTTTGATGCCCTTAGGAAAATAACTGATCTTAAAGAGAGCTAGAGCTTCAGAACAGTACATACTAATAAAGAATGAGGGCAATATGTCAAGTATCTACTGGTGCTGCAGCTCAAGCAAACGTAATACTCATTAGAACTCTAAAGAGCTGGTTGGCAGCTGTGTCATTGTCCAGCACTTCACAGCAACTGCAGCACACTCAAAGGACAGTGCTACGGTTTCCAGCTCTGCCCATTTCTGTCAGCACTCCTCACCTCTTGAAGTTACCTGCGCCTAAATATTAAACAAGAGACTGTAAAGTGAAGGGAAGAAAATTTGTCTGTATCCTCCTTCCTGTTGGAAGTACAGAGCAACTTGCAGTTTCTAGTGAGATGGAAGATTGCAGAAAATGTATGTACTTCTGTCATTGACAAAATCTGGATACAAAAGGTGCTGTAAAATGGTTGCTTTAGTTACTAATTTCCCATCTATTTAAAGGGATAAGACAGTTTCTCAATTCTGCATTTGTGAGGCACCCAGAACCCTACAAGAGCTGACTGGATAAATGCCTTTTACATATTGAAGGGACAGGAAAACCAACAACTGTACTGGGGAGATGTGACAAGCTGATAATAAAAACAGCATTGCCTGATTTCCAGGCAATACCTTTCAGTCATACCTTTCTGGTGATGAGGGGAAAAAACCCCCTTTCTTTGTCTTTGAGAAATCTTTGTGAAACCTAACAGAACAAGACACAAATCTACTTGGTCAATTTATTACAACCTTTAACATTTTTAAATACTACAAATTCCATTCTCTTCTTTTTGGTCCTGGGCACTTCATCTGTTCAGAGCCTATTAAGCAGCCAATGATAGAGTAAATGACTCTCACTGAAGAAACCACTGCTTTTCAGCATGGTATCACTAAACAATACATAAACTAATAAGATGTTTCCCCCCTATCTGGTAAAGGATGGCCATTCATCTCTTCATTTTGCAAATTACTTTTTTCTCTTCTAAATATGACTGTCTCCTCTGTCATTATTACTGAAACTACTAGTTTTGGCAGGCAGTTGAGCTGCTGTACTAGGTGTGATCTTCACAGTAGATCCTGGCATACTTCATATAGATCCCAGCTCTTACAGCAATTGGCACAATATTCCAGTATACTGGTGGGACTGCAGACTGTGCAGTCATGTTCAGCTGTACTTAAATGATGATCATTAATTGCAAGATGAATTCTAGTGCAGTTAGAGGTATGAAACTCAGGATCTAGCTTCACCTCACTTGTCCACAGTGGCTTTTGTACTGTTTGCAGGCAGGTTACTAGTGTCTGAGAATGCTACTTCAGAATTAACTTAAACCATTGTGCCTTTTACTTCACTGTCAAAACAAGAGAAACAATGAAACATTTAGGACTGAAAGAGAAGCACTCTATAGTCAGATCACTTATAGAGCTGTGAATGAATACTGTGCAGGTGTGTAACTTCCACATATTGTTAGGTGAACATTTTAAAGTTTAAATTATTAATATATGAGAACTAATGCATAAGGATTTGAGTCTTGCACATGTAATACACAACATCTGCTTTTTTAAAAACTTTAAGCATCAGGTATACAGATGCTTACAGTGTGTTTGATAATATAAATGCCAGTAACCCCAGGAAACATTAAACCTTTCTCTTTTACAGGCAACTGTTAAAATGGAAAATGGGAAACTAGTAGCTGATTTTCCCAACTATCACCATACTGCAGAGATTTCTGGAGGAAAGCTAGTAGAGGTGAGTTCTCAGGTATCTGTGTTTGTTTTTTATAAACTAACACAACCCTCAAAAGCAGCAGGCCTAAAATTTTGAGTTTAGAAAAACAATCTTTAAATTAAAGCAAAACTATTAAATAACTTTCTCCTTCAATCTAAATAACCTTCTACAATTTCGTGCAAGTTTAATTAAAAAAATTAAAAATTAAATTAACAAACTATTCATGATATATTTTGCATCACAGGCACAGACAGTTTTATAGCTGCAAGACTGGAATGTTCAGACTGAAATATTCCCAAGCTGCCATGTCTTTGACTGTATTCACTGTGCCTGTGCCTCAAGAATAGAAAATAATCTATATAAAAGTTTCCACCTCCTACTTAGAAGTTATTAACTTGGCTTCATTCTTAGAAAATGATCTAGCTGCAACTCCTCACAGAATTTCTGTAGAAAACTATTTCCTTAATATTACACCAAAGAAACACACCAATACAAAAGATATAAAATAGGCTGGATTTCAAGAATTATTCTATTTTATCAACAAAATGGCAAAATAGCTTTGGAAGATTACTAAAACTAATATTTAGAGTAAAACAGATGGGATCATCAAGCATCATGATTTCTTCTTCTCAAAAATTTCCCTGAACTGACTTATGTCTGTGCCAGTTACATATGTTTGCATGCATCTTCAACAGAGACTAACCAGAAGTAAGTTATTCTGTGAATCAACAAAGGACACTCACCTCCGCTGAAAGTAATAGCATCTGTCATTTATTGCTTTTGGAGAAAAATTCTCATGGTTGTTTTAAACCCAGATAATCTGGAGTTGATGAAGCCACATCTAACACAGGACACATTCAAGCTATCCCTAAATCCCTGTTTAGAAGCTGTGCTTTTTGTATAAGAATATTATTACACTGTGTATTTCCGACTTGACAAGGACTTTCAGCTTATTTTCTAGATCTGACCTCTACCAAAGGGCTTCAGTAAAGGACAGGTTCTATGAGCTACTCAGCAGATCTTTTCACTTGTGACACTGAACCTAATTGTGCTGTTGAACCAAATGTTTGGTTTGTTCTTTATTCCAGATTTCTACTAGTTCTGGTGTAGTCTACAAAAGAACCAGCAAAAGGATTGCTTAAGGCAGTAAAGCCAGTCTCTTCTAGTGCACTGAAAACCCACCACCTAGACAAATAAAAAAAAGAAGTACTGATTGACTCTCTCTCTCTTGTTTTTATTACGAGCATGAAGAATTCCTTTTCAGAGTACTGTTATCCTCAACATTCACACTTACCCTGTTCCTAAAGACCTGACAAATACTCAAAATCAGAATGTAAAAATCAGAAGTTGCAACAAAGTATTTAATAATGCTGTTCAGTCCAAGTATTTCAGGATGACACATACTTGGCATTTTCAAATGTTGTCTACTACCTAGTCAATTGAAGCTCTATTCAGCTTCTGCCTAGAGAATAAGACAACACTGTACCCAAAGTGTGCATCAAAATTCAAGATGATTGACGTCTCTGTGCTGATTGGAGGGCAGAAATTTAGGAGCTTGAAAACAAGAGAAAGTCAGTTTATAATTCATTTAAAGATATGCTTTCATACTGCTGTCATTGTTTCCTCATTCTCATCACTATCTCTTCTTGACCCAAATTCTTAGAAGTCATGGAAGGTTTTACAGGCAGGCTTATGCAGGAAAAGATGGATTCTTATTTTTGAGGAATTAAATACAACAGAGTTTGAATTCGCTGTTCCAAATCACTTCTGGCCAATACCTGGTCCACAAAGTTTTTCCTTTTCCCAGCTGTTTTGCCTTCTGGAACCACCTAGCTGCTCTCCCTCCTAAGCTAATCAGAACCTAGCAAGGCCATGTGTCTTGTGTAAATGACTGATAATTCTAATCATTTCAGTGACTTGCATTCAAAAAAGGCTTACTAGGCTTCACTCAGACTCTGTCAGTTTACCCAAAAGTGGCTGCACATGTCTTATGACCAGGTGTTACTTAATATATTACTCTGTTTGCAAGGTAAATAATAATGCTGAACTCTTAATTACAAACTCAAATCCAGTCTGAAACCTGTTCAATCTTGAGACATTCAACAGACAGATCTACTGATTTAATAGAATCTATATGAGATCATATCAAGAAGTAACACGGGATCTCTTCAAGGCTTACTCCTCATTTGAGTTCAAGTCAGCTAGTGCATTCCTCTACTAGTGTGATATCTTAGAACAGCTGGATTTAGCACATGCCCATCATATTCAACACTTGGCCAACTACACAGAATGACCTGTAGAGTTAGATAGCAGGGTTTTGTCTAAACCATTCACATCCACCTACTCTGAAGGAGATGATGCTGATACCTGATGATTCCCTGCTTTGAAAACAAAATTTCAGTTCCAGAACCAGCTACAGTTAGTGGCACATTCTGTTCTCATGTTCTGCATGTGGTCAAGCAACTCCCTGTTATACAGGTAACAATGCTTTGAAAGGAAGACTGGGAGCACATAAGGCATGCTTTCACATGAGAAAAAAAAAGCATTGCTGCATTTGCAACTGGAGAACATTCTTTAGGCTTGTCTTGAAATGGCAGAGAACAAAATAAACACCCTTTAAAAAAGAAAAAGCTTGCAACATTATCACTAAGAATCCATCAGTGGTTGATGCACATTTGATATTATCTATTCCCCATGAAAAACAGCACTAAGCCATACCTGTACACTTTACTGATGAGTTGACAATACTGATCAAAGAGCAATGTATTAAAATTGTTCACTACAGCATGGAAAACTTGCTCAACTGAAATGATTAAACAGTGGCTTTGACAACTTTACAAACACTAAGTTGTGGCTTTCTTACAAATGAGGAGGGGAGTAGTTTGCCTTTCTCCTTGCAAAAAAGCAGCAAACTGCAGCTCTA